>NC_055694.1:17911764-18511764 GCF_017639745.1 Melanotaenia boesemani
CAGGGGGATGTGGACGGGACAGGATGTGGTGCAGCATCCCCCCACTGCTCAGATCGCTGCTCATTTGTCAAGTTGCCTGCAGACTTGACTGGTGCATTGCTGCTGAAACACACAGAAGCAATCAGCAGAAGAACAGTGCACCTTGTCCACCTGAGAGGGGTCCCAGGTGGATGCGAGCCTCCTTTGCTAATGTGCAGATAAAATATTTTTGCTGTTTCCACAATATACACAGCAAGACAGTTATAGTGATGATGAATTTGTACTGTTCATTCTGGGGGAGTGCCCCTTACAGTCTTTGCCATTTAAAAAAAGTTGTAAATTCATCAAATCCAACTTCTAACCTCAGACAGTGCTAAAACAAGTTTGAAGCTACAACAGTAAAGCCATATTCTAGCAGGGAACTCATGGAGCTAATCTTACAGATCATAAGCAAAGCCAGGAGTTGACCACTCTGTCCGCATATTCTGGGAGGGTGTAGGCCATCTTTAGGTTTCATAGCCCAGAAACTTTCCTGGATGCAGGCCGACCTTTCTCATCCGTCACACAGCAGTTTGGCAGACGCAGAACCTTTGTGGACTGTGTCTACATCGAGCTCAGTGGGGAACTCATCCAGAAGTAAAACTGGCAGCAACAGCATCTTCCTGTTAGGAAGAGAAAAATATGAGCAGAAACCATAAGAATGAATCAATGAAATGTACGCCATATTTTCTAATCTGACTCATCAGTTGCAAAGAATAATGGAGCTGGACTGAACTAAGGTCAGGAATGCAGTTATAAAATCAATCTTGACACTTTATAATCTCCAGCCTGTAGTAGAGGAAGCAGTTAGAACAATAAAAAATTATACTATTTATGGTAGTAAAAACACTTCTTTTGTTATCTGCTTTCAAAGATACAAAAGAAAGGTAAGGTAATCTTAAATGACTTTTATAATCAAATCTATGGATCCCATAATCCAGGCTTTTTCTTTTTAAATCCCAGTACAATCTGAAATACAACTGATGACAAAGGCCTTTCCCTAAGTGTCACTGCAAATAAGTAGGGTTTATCTCTGAAACACATACAAACACAGCTTCAGTTGAACAGTGTGCTATTCAAAAAGACGTTATTATTCAAAACTATACTGGAAGTAAAAAAAAAAAAAAGAAGAAAAGATTATGGAGCTTTAAACACTCATAAATTACTTTTATTATGAGCATTTAAACACATCGACACCTAACAGCATGATGGACTGGCAACCTACTCCAAACCTAAACAGGATTAACTGGCTATAGAAAACTAATTAATGAATAGGCACCAAATAGCAAAAGCCTCTACAAGATTATTTCACCATTAAGTTTTAGTTGTGAACATCAGACATACAAAAGAGATTTGTCATCACATTTATCAAACCCAGAAAATGAGTACAGTGAATAAGATCTAAACGTGTGTTTCAACTTGAAGGATCTCCGTGGCACTAAAAACTGAATAGGTGACCCAAAATGATGTGAAAATATCTTTGGTAATAGACACATTTTTTACATCTATGACAAAAAAAATGCATATTCCATCAGCTATGCACAACAATTAATCGATTAATTCTATCAAAAACATCATTACTGACACTGAAAACAACCCTGATCATGACACCAAGCAAAAAAACAAACAAACAAAAAAAAAAAAATAAAAATAAACAAAGGGAAAAAAAATCTTTCAAGCTAAAAATGAAGATTTTAGTTAGTGTAGTTAGATTACCAGTGTCAGGCTGTATTAGTAACAGTGTTGAAGCTATGTCCTGTGTGATGTGTTACACTGGTTTATAACAACAAATTTATAACAACAAATCTTCATAAGTGACTTTCTCAGCATATTCTTGGAAACGCACAGCCAACAAGTGTAATTTATCAGTAAACAGTATCTATTTTTGCATCTCAAACCTAGAGATAGCATATTTTTTTTTTTTAAACAAAGCATAAAACCACTTTAAAAACACACAAATGCATACAGCGTTAATGAAACTTTCTCTGTGTTAAAACTTTCAAATTTTCACATTAGCTCAGTTGTTATACAAATCTACTGAAAACGCAACACACACCAAACTTGTTTGCCTCAAAAGTAATATGTCTTAATTCAGCTGCATATACAATATTCTGTGGCCAGAAATGTGCACTGGTGCAAATATGTAGTAATCTGTTGGTGAAAGTAGTTTCCAACAAATGCTTGGTTCAGCCCTGTTTTGTATGTGGTTTATATTGTATTTCTGTATTTCTTTTCTCATTCATTATCTTCAAACATCACACAGGGTTGCTTGAGGTCGATATTGCAGCCTGTGAGAGGTTGATCAGGACTTCCTAGCTGCAGTCTCCCTCAGTTACAGCTGATCTCTGTGTTAAGCTTTGCTGTAATGCTGCTGTACCGACATGCTGCTGCTACTGCTGACACCTCCAGCTGACAGAGCTGCTGCTCATTCACTACAAAGAAGCAGCCAGCTGTCAGAAGTTTAGACACCCTCCATCATAAGCCCTTTACTACCATCAGATTCACACTGACGGAGGAACTGATGACACCATGTAACTTCATATGTTTCACATATTGGGCTCCATTTTTAAAAAGAGGATATATAAAATCATTATGAGCGATACTGGAAGAGACTGATTTATTAGAATAGATAATAGACATACATCTGAGCTTCTTCACTTCTGTCTGTACAGTCTTTGCTGTCTGAACATTTGACCATTTATGATGTGTTTTGTTTTTAACAGTATATTTAACTCCATTTGGCCTTAGGAAGAATCTGCTCAGCTCTACAAAATGAGGTCAGCAAAGAAGCGCTGGTGCAGTGAGGCACACCACACGTCTCCCTCCACAATGTCAGGATCCTTTATTTAGGATCCCTTATCACCATTAAATGCTACAAAAAAAAAAAAAATAAATACATGCAGACTAATAGTAAAATGTGTGCCTTAATACTTACAGCATTGGCACCCATAACTAGAAAATTTCTGAAGAAATTTTGATGGGTACCAAAGCAGCTACTGCCCGCTCAGATACACTACCAGTCAAAAGTTTGAACACACTTTCCCAATGAATCTAATGGGAAAACATGTCCAAACTTTTGACTAGTAGTTTAAGACATGAATCATTGGTGCAGTCATGGAAAACATCACAGCAAAGCAGCTGCTGTGTAACTGGTTGGTATAACGACAGAGCCGGTGTCCTGACGGATTGGCGTGCTCATTGAAATAGCCTACCCTTAGTTAATACGCATGCACAGAAAACTGTAAATGACCCATCAATTCTACATACCAATAACTGACGTCCATTATAAACAAATACAATATGTGGATGGTTCATTAAATGCATCCTGTTCCTCTGAATCACTATATATTACTGTATCTGGGAGGTGTGTGCGTGATTCCAGTGTTACCCACAGACACAAACAAACACACACACTCACGACGGGTCCTGGCTTGCTCGTTGGTGTTGCTACGACGACGAATATTCTGTGCCTGCTGACTAACTCTGAAACAGATGGAGTCAGAGTAAGAGCTCAAAGAACCACTACGACAACCAATCTCGTTGGTGTGCTCTCAGCTCTGAGGTGACTTGAGTGAAAACTGTAAAACTTATCACAATGATGATTGCATTAGATAAAAGCGGTCTAAAAATCCCTACGTTTTGATATATAATTTGTTTATGTACAGGGTATACACAGGGAGTGCGAAGGGGTTTGGGGATGATTTCTGATTCTTCCTAAAACGTAACAAGCGATAGTGTCAAAACTGTAAAAGATATAAAAAATGTACTTTCAAACAGTAAATTTTTTTTTTTTTTTTTTTTTTTTTTTTGTGATGCCTAAATTTATTACTAGTAAAAAGTGTGCCTAAATACTTACAGCACTGGCACCCATAAAAATGTAGTGGGCAGAAACAGCTGGAAAAGTTTTATAGTGCATTAAAAAACACAACTGGATCATCTGACAAGCAAGAACAACATCCCAGTGAGTTTTTTTTTGTTTGTTTGTTTTTGTTTTTTTTTTAAAGATTTTTTTAGGATTCGCCACTCTGTAAAAATAGTGTGGATAAATGAAAAAGTATGATATAACAAAGAATTTCAAGATTTAAAAAAAAAAAAACAATATCACACATAGAAAAATTCAGACAATGAAAATGTCCATACAAAAGGAACCAGTCCAAAACTAATTTTGAATGGATGTGATCTTCAGGTCTTTATGCAGCATCACATAAAAAAAAAGACATGGTTCTGTAGTGGAAATCAATGCATGGCTCCAAGAACACTTTTTCATTTCACGTGTCATCAATGTATCCACAAATTCATGTTAAACTTTATCACTTTAAGAATAAAAGCATGTAAACCTAGCTAATTTCAGCAGGAAGTTGCCAAGCTATATTCTGTATTAAAACAGCAAACATAATGGAGCCAAAGTGCTTTACTAGTTTGCCTACAGTTTACATGCTTAGAGAGTGAAGTCGATGTGATTCAGCACAGTGGAAAACACAGCTGTGTTAAATTCTTTAAAACATATTGCTAGCACAAATTTCAAAATAGGCTTATGATCTGTTTTTTTTTTCTCTTTTTATAAATTTCATTTTCAATGAAATACACGGCTAAAATAATTTGAAAATTGTTGCATTCTGATTTTATTTATATTTTGTACAGTGTTGTTTTGGAAACCAGATTGTACTTTCTCTTAACTAATCATCACAGGCAAGTTTCACTTTTAATCTCGTGTTAAACATCCCCCTATTCACTTATTCAAAAGTTAATTCAGTTGAGCAAAAATAAACAGAAAGTCTTCACAGAAAATCTTTTAAATCTTCTGTTTCAAAGAACCAGACGTTAATTGTCAGTAAAGGCAATTCTCTTCTTGACTGACGACTACTGAGAATTAGTCTGAACTGATGTGTAAACCAAACAAGCTGCTGAGCTTGTGAATCAATGTGTCTATTATCTTTCCTGGACTGATCAATTGAACTAAGGAATGAGCTGTGAATAGCAAAAAAGAGAAAGAGAGAGAGAAAAAAAGACACATGCTAAGTCACCAGCCAGTGGTTAGGCTCATCTCCATTATTCACAAGTAGTTAGACAGTCCATATTTGATGGATAACCTTAATTCCCTCAGATGAACATTGCACCAGTGTTATTATAGTCCATTCCACAACATTAGGTGCTAAAACATCTGTTTAAACACTTCTCATAAACACTGATAGCGTTGCAATTCTTTCAGACCTTAATCTTAAACACAAGCAAAATAAAGAGTCATATCTGTAAAGATACAAGAAGCTGCATAAATACGACCTTGCTCAAATTTGTTTGATATATGAGTCCTCACACATATTTACACATTGTGTCCTTTGTTGGGCTAACAAGTGAGAATATTAAGTCAAGAGGAGAACCAGTGGTGATGAAGTGACAGTAGCCAGGTAAAACATAGCGAGGTAATCTAATAGGACATGTAAAAGGGCTCCTCCTCATGGCTTATTCATTAGAGGGGATGTCATTACTGAGAATGGCTTGGGCTATGTGAGGGATATGCTGGCGAGGGCATTTTCCCCGGTGTCACAGAGTGCAGAGGACAGAAGCTGCGAGGTTCTGCAGACTGGTGCAGCAGCCGATCGTACATGCAGGGAATGGTGCTTCACTGTCAGCTGACGAATAAAAGTGTTTGCAAAACACAAACCTATGATTAATACAGACACCGATTGATATGGACAGCTTCATGTAGCAGGTTTCCATCTGTACATTATGGGAGATTTACTGATTCAGCAATCTGTAGTGGTGTGTCTTTTAAGGACAAAGCTATTTGAGGAAAAAAGGCTTTCATGTAATAATGTGCTTGAAACAGGTAAGCAGAGACCTTGGCTAGGTTAATATGATATGCATGCAGCTCCCATTTTTTTTCCTTGGAAGACAGGAGGATCGCAGCATTCGACTAGAGGCCCAGGCACAACAAAGTTATGTAAAAAAGAAAAAGAAAAAAGCAAAGTCTCCTGCAGTAAGAAGCAGGGAGAGCTGCACTGCTGCAGGAAAAAAGCCAAGATGCTAATGCCTGTAACACGGATGATTTGTAATGGAGGCACCATTATCCACACAGTGTCCAAATGTCATCACTGAAGAGCACCACCAAGAGCAAACAACCATTGTAGAAAGAAAAGCTGAAGAACAGTCTGACTAAATGATAGATGATCTCATTCTCACTGAGTTGGGCAAAGCATAAAAGACAAATTCTGTTGGTCAAGATATTTCTATATTTTAGCGCACTGCAGAATAGCACCGGTAGAGCAGTGCATGCTGGGTAATGATAGGTAGGCAACAGGGATTGCAGATTAAGGACATTTACCTTGACTGAAGAGGATTTTGTACTGTAACTCAGAGAATTGCTAAACTCTGAACAAGAGTTGGAGATGGCCTAACACGATTATTACTCATTTGTCTCAACGTCTGGTGACGCTTTGTTGAAATATGACTCTTTGTTATTCAATAAGTCAATCGACTTTTACTAAATGTAAATTTGAATTTTCAAGTGTTTATTTTCTTGATTTAATTTAACAGTGCCATATTGTCAAATCTCACCTGAATAATAAAGTTCTGAAATGCATATTTCTACAACTTAAACACACAGTCATCTCTCCTTCCTGGAAGTTTCCTCTGTGACAACTTGCATATCACTCTTGAGGAGATGGTCTCTCTGTAGAACAGCTTCTCTTGGGGCTTTGAGCATCCTCATATCTCAAAGTAGCTTTTGCTGTGGTGTGAAAATAAATAGGAGAGGATAGCGAGTTATGTTCATGGAGGGGGGTCTTTCTCTCGCTCTCTTGTGAGGAGTCCTTTACACTGATGATTCTTGGGGGAGGAGGGGTTGTTGAGGAGGATGGGGTGGAGAGGAGGGAGGACTGAAGATGTGCACACACACTGACCCTGGAGGTTGTGTTCCCCTTTAAAAGTCCCATCCCACTCAGATACGCAGAGCTCATGCAGGATCTGCTGCGGCAGTGGGGGAACACTGCTGAGCTGTGCAGTTTATGCTGCCAGCAAGCGTGCAAAGAAGAGGAGGGGGAGCAAGCGCGTACCAGAGGAGGAGGAGGAATGAGGGAAAGAGAGAGAGGGAGTGCAAACAATGTCATTCTGTTCAGGAGGCAATGCTGCAGTCAACTTTGCAGCGCCATGAAAGCACATCACCAAGGACCAAGAGGCTCAGAGTGAGTGCAGAGAAGTTTTCCTCCTCTCCTTCTTGTGTGTGATGCGGTGCAAGACTTAACTGTAGGTATACATTTTTTTCCTCTGTAGTCTGGTTTATCTTGCATGTTGTCTTCCTATGTGTCTTTCTCTTTATTAAGGATAGGATACTTCTTAAATCAGCCTTACAGGAGTTGATATATGTATGTCAGTGAGCATGCCTGCAGAGCTGAATCTCCACGCTGCTTCTGTCTTATCGGTTTTATCCTCCTATGCACCAGTAATAACCAAGCAGTGGCCAGCCAGACAGCCAGTCAGCTAGCAGTCAGGCTTCACTGCTCCCTCATCCATGTTTAACACATGGTACAGACTGGAAATAGCAGCCGCCGTGTCAAATAGCAGCTAGTGGAGAGGACTCACCATTTAGACACAAGGACAAAAAACTTAGCAGGATGCGAAGAGTTTCCTCCTCTGAAGGAGACTTTTATCTTTGCTGACTTTGCTTTTAGAAGAGTTGACTGTCCCAGCTTTAAATGTTCCCCTGTTAGCTGCTGGTTTGTATTAAAGACAATGAGTAATTATGTATATGATGCTGGAAACTGTTAAGAAGGATGCACTGTAACAGTGATCCTGGACTGTCATTGATGGGTGCTGACTGGTGAAATGAGAATGAGGCTACCGCGGCCTGATGGGACAGGAGAGCTGTGGTGCAGTTATGATAAAGTTGTGCTGTAGCTACTAAGACTTCTCTGCCATCCTATAATAGGATACCTGGGAAGAGTGCAGCTCTGTCAGATTATTTCTGAAGAGTTTGACACATACTGTGTAAGACGAAGTGTGCTAAGCTGTTTCCATGTGTGCTAAGATAACTTTGGGGGTATAAAAAAAGTGAAGATTGCTCATAGCAGAACCACTCTAACACTCAGTAATACTGTGCAGCAGTATCTCAGAAATTCTGAAAGTCAGTGTTGCTACTTTTGTCTCATTGCAGTATCTATGCTCAACTCTAAGCCTTTCTAAAAGGGATGTAAAAATAGTATAGGGTAGAGAAGATTGTTAGAAAAGCGAGTCAGTATTAAAATTATGCTTTAAAACCAGTGGACGGGGTACTGACAAAGAGTCCAGACAGGTCAGCTCTGAGTTCACCTCGGGTAACTGTGCTAAGACCTTGAAAAAGCCGGCTCTGTTTCTTGCCAGCTGGTTTTCTGTGAGGCCAAGTCCAGAGCATCTCTGGCCGTTGCATTTCTCCTCACTGCAGGCAGGTCAATGCAGTGATGATAACAAACTACTAAAGGTCCGTGCTACATTCGGAGCCTGACATCATCTAGGAACATCTGCAGTTCTCCAGCACACATGCTCAATCGGGGTGGGTGCTGCACTACCAGTAAAGAAAACTGCCGCACTCACCTGATGTTCCTTGCACCTAATTTCTGCCCTCCCCCCACCCTCCCACCTCTTCTTCCCTCCTCCTCCTTCCTCGTCTCTAGTTTCTCTACTGTAGTCTCTCTCAGATGTACAGTTGGCCAGAACAGCAACTCACCGGCATGCTTTGCACCTCTGTGATTCTGCCCCCTCCTCCTCCTCCCTCTGCTGAAAAAGTATGCAGCACATGCTCTCACCATCCTCCTTGAGCAATTTGCCTGAGTGAATAGAAAGGGTGAGAGAGAAAGAGAGAGAGAGAGAGAGAGAGAGAGAGAGAGAGAGAGAGAGAGAGAGAGAGAGAGAGAGAGAGAGAAAAAAAAGGCAAGAGCCAGTGAGCCGGCAGCAGAACACCAATCCTGCAGTGTCCTGCAGCAATTGAGTTCCTGCAGTGCTGGCCTCTAATAGCACACATGCGCAGACAGAGACAGATGCAAACACAGGAATATGGAGATGTACATTTATCATTCTGTCTTCAGTCAGTCCTTCAGTCACATGACACAGTGCCGGCCAGAGTGAGGCAGAGAAGGCCGTCTCACTGCTTTGGACTAAAAAGAGTTTAGAGGCAGAAGAGAAAGAAACAGATGATTGCAACCCCCTCATCCCCCCCCCCCCCCCCCCCCCCCCCCCCCCCCCCCCACCCGATGGTGCATTGTCCCATTCCAGCACTCGAGTTCCGATGATGTAATCAATGCAGCAAGCTTTGAACTTGCTGGGCTAGTTGCTGCCCCCCCCCCCCCCCTTCCCAACTCCCCCATGCTGACAGACACAGATGTAAATGTGAGGCCTTGCTGCAGGCTTGTCCCAGGTAGGAAGGCGGATAAATTAGTTTCATGTGAGACTTCAGCAAATGAACAGCAGAAAATAATTTCCTGTAAGCGGCCTAGCTCAGTGATTATCCATATTTCACTGTTGTGTAAACAGATAGTTCATGCTTGTATAAATTAAGAGTCAAGTCAGTTGCTGAATCTGTTGGCACTTCATCAAAAGGCTAATGTGCAGTGCCGCATCAACACTTTCAATAAATTAAAGCAACTATCTACAGGCAAATGCTCCTCCTCTGCTCTCTTGCACAGTTGCACTCAAGTAACATTTAGACAGAAAAAGATGAACCTCCAAGCAGAGCTTAAAGTGCTTTATTATCTGTCTGGATGTCACATCATAGTGACTTTGCTATTTCATTGATAAGGTCTTCAGTCTATAGATGGGCTGCAGTGAATGCAGCAACAGTGATGTGCAGTACAGTGTTTTAAAGATGCTCAGGAAGCCAAACTCAGATCATGTTGTAGCAGGTGAGTTTTGCTGAGCTGGCTCCTGCCGCTGTAGCCAGATTCTGCCTAGTGATCAACTTTCACTAGCAGCAGTGATGAACTGGCATCTCCCCTCCTTTAGTAAAAACCCCACCGAACATCAGAGCGATTTAGAATAATTAGCACTCATAGATGGTGATGATTCTGCAATTCTGCACCTTCTGATGCAGTTCAGTGTGTCAGTAGCTACATAGTAGCAACTGCACATTTGTGTATATTTATATTTTTCTTTTCTTTTTCATGATCCATAAAGGATTCTGTGTTACACTGCATTAATTAATTGCTTTCAAATTCAGATTTGACATCAAATGCCAGTGCTCTAACAAACCATTAATATTTCAACATGTATTTCATATCTTTGCTGATGCATTCCCTGTGATTTTCAGTTTTATAATTCATACATATTATGGACTTCATCTGTAATTGATGTGACCTACTGAGGGTTATAATATAATATGATTTGATGAATCAGCAGCTTTTATTACTATGCTGTGCTGCTACCTGGTTACCACTTATATTAACTAGGCTATATATTCTGTTTAAATGGAGATATTTACGAATGCAAGTGTAAGTTAAAATCAGTATTGTAGCTGAGTTCAGAATATTTAATCAGTTTACGTGAATCCATTCAGCTTTAAACAGACGGAGATTTTGGAATTAGTCAGGAAGCAGACTTTGTGAGCTGTTTGCATCATCCAGACAGAGAAAGTAGCCATTGCCCATAAAACTGGACTTTTTATTTTATTATCTAGCTCATAACAAACAGGATCCATCAAATCAGTTTAGTTTAGGAACGTTTGTTTCTTTAACACACTTTCATTAATTAGTCATGTTTTTGTATCACCTTGAACAGTAACTTGTGTTGAAGTATTTCAAGTGAAAGCTATGCTAAACCACTGAAGCAGGCTGAGTCATGCTGGGTCTTTTCTGGGCTTCCCCCCTTTCTGATCCTCTGCTCCTCCCCCTGTGGTCTAGGCTCACCCACTGGTCCGGCTGTTGGTGGCGTGTTGAAACATGTCTTGACTTGTTGTGCTGCCTGAGTGAAGCATAGAGAAACAAGAGGCAGAGGGAGAGAGAGAAGACACTGGTGGTCAACTGGTATCTTGTGTGAAGTGACCCACACACAGGGAAGAGCCCTGCAGCCCTCATGGTCAGACTCCTGCAAAAATCAACAGTGGAGTGGAGGTGAGGGTGGATGGAGGAGCTCCGCTGCTGCCTTGTTGCCTGGTGAGTGTCAACTCTGTGTCTGAATAAATGCATCTGACATTAATGCAACTGAACAGTTCAATCAACTTCTTGTTAACTGTTACTGCAAAAGACATTGTCCATTTAGTGTAAAAGGGTCAGAATTCAGAAACTGATAGTGTCAGAAAGTCAAAAAGTCAAACGGAGGTCTTCAGATTAGCAAAGTTAAGTCTTTGAGTTAATGGAAATATAAATGACATAATATTAATCTCAAGCGTGCAGACCTCTGTGTTGTGAAAACATCTAAAGAGAGTTTTAATGCATTCGTGAAACTATGGTTATTAGAGAAGATGTTACTGAATGCGGACAACAACACACACCCAAACACAGTTATCAGTGACCCTTTCACTTTTAGATTCTTTAAAGAAAGAAACAACTTAATTTCTTTATTTCTTGTTATTCTCAGAATGAGAATCAGTTTCCTTTAAAAGACCTAGCAAGCAGCCTTCCCTCTTAAAATCTTAGACTAAAGAGAAAGTTCAGAGTTTTTCTGAGCCATTGTGGGTCTGAGTTCAAATCCCAAAATTCAAATCACTTAGACAAGAGAAGTGTCATCTGTGTTTCAGTCTGGAAGCGGCAAAAGATTGCATACAGTGTACACAGAGATGCAGATAAACCGGTCCAGACTGTCCACATTGTCACATATAATCACGTTAGTGATAAACTCAGCAGTAAAAACTCATACCGCCCTGTGAAAACTCAAATACATTAATCAGTCAATGACTCAGATAATAAGCATCTAGTGTCCACTGCCCTATGACCTGTGTGTTTCACTTGTGTGCGGTCATGCAGTCTGATAGTTACTGAGGTTACTGTAACCAAGAATAGTGCACATGTGTGTAAATTGCTGAATTCTAAAAATAACGCATGTAATTAAGATAAGTTAGTGCAGATTTTATTTTCACCCAAAAATATTTTTAAAGTAGTTTATAAGTTTTATTATTTCTGATTGTCTTCTACTAAAATGCTTCTGATTGGGGTTTCTAATCATTCTGCTTCAGTATGCTGCGATTGGCCACTGACAGGTGTAAGACTGTTCAGAACCATTGCTGTACAGTAAATACTGACGGCATTGTTAGCCATAAGATGATTAGGTGAGTGGAATGAGACTGGAGCAGTGAAGCATGACTGTTCAAGCATTGTTAGCTGACACTGGAACAACCAAATGTACAGCAAGAGGAGTGAGGAGGGGTGAAGATAAGAAATAATGTACAGGGGGCTGCTGATAGGCTCGTAGATGGGTGAATGTGTCTTTTAGCCCACACATACTGAGGCCTGACAGCAGTGGGATTCAGCACACTCAGTGTAGGTGAGTCTGAGGTTCGAGTGTGTGTTTATGTTTTGATGAAGCGATTCACAATGTGTTGCTGAGAACTGTTGCCTGTAGGTCGAACATGTCACAAGCTGTAGACATCTTCAAGAGTATTGCTGCTGTAACAGCAGAGCCCCACAGATCCCTTAACCAACAATATGCCGACTACATGCCATTACTGCAGACAGATGTTACATGTAATTTGCAGACATTTTCAATTGAGATAATCTTTAAAAATGCATGAATACTCCTTATGTATCTTACAACATTTATAAGGTTTTGCCTAATAATTTGTGTAGTTTAAGATTGACTCTGATATCACTGAGCTATGACCAACAGAGGAGAGGAACGAGAACGACATTACCATCCATGTAAGACACAAACTGTGTCCTTACAATGTGGGCCTGAACAGGACTTTAAAATAAATCTGAGACCGACTCAATCTAAAGGAAACTGGATGGAATAACGTACACGTTGACATAACTATATGGGCGCATGCTAGCTGTTTATCGCGTGGAAAAGAAATAGGTTATTACTTACAAGTGGCATTAATGCAAGCCCAGAACCTGGTACCTGGTTCTAGCTTTTTAAAAACAGTTATAAGATATCCAATTTACTCAGTGTGATAATAAAATATCCTTTTGATACTTTGCTTTGTCTCTTACAAGTCACGTACCATCTGATCGATCCTAATGCAAGTACTTTAAGCCTAAAATAAAAACTGGATGTTGACTGCTGTATGACTTGGAGAAAAGCAAAAAGATGTCAAGCATGAGACAACTGAACCCCAAAAATATTAGAAGACACTTTTGGTATCTGACTAAATGAAAAGTGATCACAGAAAGTAACTAATTCAGAAACTGTAAAACAGATGAACAGATTAATTTAACAATTAAATGATCAATTATTTCTGCAATTAAAACACTTTATATATTATTTTCAGTTATTAAAAAGATGTATAACTACTTCTATGCCACATTTTTAAATGTGTTCTGGTTTCTTTACTAATCTAAATCAACAAAATAAATACCTAAGTAGTGGTCAAAAACATTTGAGGAAGACATCTTGTACTTTAGGAACAATAAACAATATTTTATATTTCTTTGTTATGTTGCTGACTAACTAATTAATAGATAAAATAATAAAACACATCACACAGCAATTAACATATTTATTAGCTGCAGCTTTTAATTAACTTACATAAACAAATTCTTATCCTTTTTGTTTGTTCAATCAGAAACATATTCATGGAGATGTGTGTGAGCCTTGCGGCTGTTCCACTGAGTGAAGCGGTAAGGCAACCCGTCATTCATTTAAGCAAGTAGGGTTGTGTATTCATTGGCATTCCTCAATCCTGTATTAGGGATTACATCAAGGCCTGAGCAGGAAGGAATTCCTGTCATCATGTGCTCAGTTAAGGCAGTGTCTGTTTCCACGCTAAGACACAAAGCGACAAGGATGCAGCTGCTCGGCAACTAAAAGCAGGTCAATAAGAGTGTCTGTGTTATACTGTGGAAATCAGCTGGACATCGTCTGTGTTTGGGAGGGGTAAACAAATAAATATTTGGTGTTAGTTTCTGCAAATATGACGAACATAATCTTTAATCAGAGAATCGCCCTCTGTTTCTTCAAAGTATGTACATTCCTTGACATCAGACAAGGTTCAGAAGCTTAAACCACAAATCAAGCTCTGGGATTTCCAGTTATACCAAAAATGTGTCACATAATTCACCAGAAGCAGACATGCAAGATTACAAATAGCTTTGCTACAGAATTCATACGAAAAACACCAATGTGTCCTCCCCTCCCTCAAAATCCTCCTTTCTTTTCTTTCATTTGCCAGCAGCTCCACGCTGGTCTCTAGTATCTCTGTTGTCCTGTCAGCAAAGCAGAGTCCACGCACAGACGGCAGTATGGAGTGGTCAGTCAGCCCAAAATAGCACAGCAGTGAACGGACACAGCTGATAGCAGGGGGATTACAGTTGTTGTCCAATGGGCTGTATAGCATGCAAGAGAACAGATAGAAAAAGACACACACACACACACACACAAAGGAAGATGAGGGCTCAATCAAACTGAGCTTTTTGTTGCAAAATCATGAGTCATGGCAAGTCTATTCTTAGTTCGGGGGTGTTGTGTTTGCCCAAGTTATGTGAACTTAAAGTGATGCTGCACAAAAGGCTGGAATATCGAGAATCTGCTTTGGAATAAGCTCTGGGTCACTGGGAGCGTAGACTCATCAATGCATTATAGTTAAAGATAGGACCACGAATACACACATGAATATAGTCTTTAGTTTAAATGTAAACGTAACTGAACAGATTAGGTTTATTTCACAACAAATATTTTTCACTCTTGTTTTTCCCCCCACTTCTGTTCTGTTTTAGGATCTCCTGGCTGTTGGCAAAGTATCACACCACCTTAAAGCTGGGCGCTAGAGGTGTAGTGCCAGACACACAGGTGAAACGTGCAGCAAAGAGCAGTTGGGATCTTGCTGAGAAGAAGCAGGTGGACAGACGGATGGTTGGATGCGGCTGCTGTGGGTGTTTCTCTGGCAGTGTCTTAGCTGGTTGTTGTGAGGAGTGAGAACGAAGCAATCAGCAAGTATACTGCCGCAGAAATTCTTCGCAATAAGAAGCCCTGGGATCACAGCCCTCATGGGGCAAAACAAGACGGAGGAGAAAACATTTGCTTTGCAGCGAACGGCAAAGAAGATGCAGCGGCTTCTGTAAGTTTAAACCTGATACAGAATTAACTGAAGACAGATGGTCTGAAAGCAAGGCCTTTTTCTTCACAGCCTTGACAACATTTGCAAAAGGATCAAAGAATCAAACTTCTACAGCGTTTATTGCACTTTCACGATCCTCTGCTGCCATCTTGTGACTGAAAGCAACCTCCAAGCATGCTTTTGATCATCCTTCACTGCACCAATTAGCAAAATCTACATTGAATAATTTAGTTTTCTTTGAGACAATGTTAAATCTCTTTTATCTGAAAAATATAGCTTGATTTAATATGCCTAGAGTTTTTTTTATTTTTAAGTTTCAAATGCATGTTTTCTTGTCACTAAATCTGATATTTTGCATCAAAAATAATATTTCATTTTCCTGAATGCTAACAAATTAAAGTTAATAGTCTTAATGTACCCACTGCTACCTAATAAATATAACATTACGACTGATTCATCAGTTTGCCTTGTTTATTTTCACACCACACATGCATTTTGTAATTACGAAATCTTGTGTAAGCCACTTTGCACTAAGTAAAACCATGAAGAGACCCCTCAAAAACTCAAGTTGCCATGAAAACAAAGCAGTTCTAATGAGTACAGATGAACCAGGTGCACACCAATTTAAAAATACTTACAATGAAAACAGCTGAATGTATCATGTTCCTCAGTTTTTTTGTTTTTTTGTTTTATTGTTGTTTTATATCCAACCAAACAATCTGGGTGGAAATGTGCTTGCATTTTAAAACTGACTGCTGCTCGTATATAATTCTGACCGTAATGCAGATGTTGCATTTGCTGCAGTCTGCAGAAAAAGCCCCGATGTTCCACTGCACTGCTGCAAACACTTAAAGAGGGTTGCAGTTTCTCTGGGCTGCAGCAATGCAGAAGCAGTAAAGACGTGCTCTCACACAAGGTCACTGCTTTATGGGCGTTCAACCTCTCTGAGCCTCTGCTGGGTGGAAAACGCCAATTAAAAGACCAACAGATAGTTAACAACTCCTGGACACAAAGTACAACAAAAATGACTCATTAGTGAAAATATCACTAACTGCATTATGACTGAAGGGGCCTGTGAACTGTTTAATAACAGGAAAATTTAGATACAGGTAAAAGGTGATGATCAGCAATGTATTTCCATTAATTTACTGCCTTTTTTTTTAATTAAAACCATCCTTATGTGTCACAAAATGCTTAGAATTTATGTTTATTGTTTAACTGCCTTTTAAGAATTAAGTATGTGCTTCATTTGCATTATTTCATTTTCATTTGACTCCACATGCATTGTTTATTATTTACATGCTTAACCATTTAAACGATTATTTAAAGAAGAAAAAAAAAGAAAAACCTGTCATACATGACCATTAATCACTTCAGTGAATCAAGTAAAATGACAATATTTTTCAAGACTATATTTTTGTGTCAATGTGTGAATTTATGTAATAAATGCAATGAAATGAGACCAATGCTCACAAAGAACAATGTGAAGTTATAAAAATAAAATAACAATTTGCTGGTAAAGCTATGACTATAATGTGTTGTTTACAGCAATGATAACAGGAAAGTCCCTCTGCAGCCAGCTACTAGTTTACTAGTTTTATTCAAACAAACAAGACACAATTTAGACATGGCATTGATTGATACACAGCAGCAAACACTATACATAGATATCACAGGAGTACAAAGGGCCATCTGCAGCAGGAATCACACCACGTGTAAAAGTGTTTATTTAAACTCTGACCACTGCTGAGATAAAAGATCCTTCGAGTTGCTCCCTGATCATTACATACATCTAAGACTGTAAAAATACAGCGATGGTGGCCTTTAAAGATGCAAAATTAGTTTTTCTTTTTTTTGTACAGTGACCTGAAGCAGCCATTTTAACAATTTTATCATTATTTCTCTTTTTTATAATCCTCAGATATGCTGCCCCCCTGGAGAGCAGCACTTAAAATGACTCATTTTCCTTGATAAAATATATGGAAAAGCTTCTCACTAGTTTAAAATTATCCAAGTTTCTTCAAAAAAAAGAATAATCTTGAATGAGACATCCTAAATGTTTTTTTCCTGTTAAATTCATAGTCCAAGCAAACGCAAAACTAACTGCCTAGACTGGAGAATCTCTACCCTGCATACCCTTAAAGATCACTGGGAATAGTACTTCTGTCAAGTCTCTAAAATATATAATGAACCAGCCTTCAGTTTTTCAAAATAATTTTAACAACACAACAGCTGTCAAAACATTTAAGCTTCTTTTGTCATTGCTTTGTCTAGATAGGTCTGGTAGGGCAGTATGAGCAGAGAATTGTCAGATAAATACAGGAATGTACTGTATTTGACAAGAAACATGACCATGACTACCAAGCCTGTCAGCCGTGTACAGTGTTAATAAAACTGGGGATACAAACAAAATCTGTTTTAATTTAGACATGTGTAACAGCATGACAAACTGAGGCTAAATTGCAATAATAAAGATACAAGAAAACTACTGTTTTATGCAGTACAAAATTCAGAGTAGACTTGATTTATTGACTTAAACGTGATGAAAATAAAAAGATAAACACATTAAAAATCTTTAGAAAAAAAATCTATCCAAAACAGGACTGGTGCTGTTTCCTAGGTGGGAGTAAATATCACAAAGCATAAAAATAATACATTTTGTACTCTTGTATCCTTTTTGTATACAAATGCCAAAGGATGTGAAAGATTAATAGCTGTTCACACAAATGATGTGACAAGCATGAGGAACTGAGGCAACAAAGACGAGGGTGGTAGATTGATTATTCTTACAAATTCAAGCACAATCGCATCTTGTTTAGAACTTAAATTCTTTTCTAATGATTTATTTTATTGCAACTGATGATGATAAACGTTATCTTTGATAGTTTCCTGTATTAATTCTGTTAAATTGAACTTTTCTCATACTATTTAAATAATGTTTTTTAGCTAATGATGAGCATTGTTATTGGTATATTTAAAAAAACTATCAGAAATATATCAAGCTATCGTTACACTGTCAAACTCTAATAAGGGGTTGGATTTTACATAAAATGGTTAGTAATTCAGCAATCTGCACTAGAGAACCCACAGCAGCAGTGGATTTTTATTCATTTATTTATTTATGTAAATGTGTGACACTTGGATGATCCCATGGTTGTACTGTAGTTGCAAAGCACTTTAAATGGTCTTGTACATGAAATATGCTATACAAATAAACTTGCCCTGCCTCGCATTACTGCAGCCACACACAAAGACAGAGACAGAAATAGACCCGTGTCTGCCCATTACCAGCTGACAAACTTCTGCTTTGGGTTCCGGTTGGCGCAAAGAGGAGAGAGGAGAGAGAAGGCGGAGAGGGAGGGCTTAAATGCTGGGTGAGAAGTTTTCTTTAGCGTTGAGCGAAGTTTGGCTCAACTGGATTGAGCCATAGAAAGGTCGCTTTTGCATTAAGGGAAAACACTATGAGATAATGATCATATCCAAGATTTATCAGCAGTGGAGTGTTTGGAAACACGCTCATATAGTAGCTCGTGTCCTACATTAAACAATGCCAAACGGAAATCAGACAGAGTTGTATTTGTCTGAGCAGGTGGTCGTGTTGTGTACCTGCGCCCTGTCGTTGCTGGGCTCCACTCTGATCATCCTCACCTACATTAGTTGGTCAGATTTGAGGACAACACCGAGGAAACTGTTGGTTTACCTGTCGGTGTCTGACTGGCTGTCAGCCGTCTCTTACGCCTTCGGAGTCTGGAGTGTTTTCCGCACTAACTCGCCAGAATGCGTCGCTCAAGGAGCGATATCCACTTTTGCCAACACCAGCAGTTTCTTCTGGACAGTAGCCATCGCTGTGTACCTTTACGTTTTCATCGTCAGGTCCAGTCAAAGAGTCGCTGACAGCCTGGTTGTCTTTTTTCACATTGTCAGGTATGTAAGTTCTGTAAATTGGACTACAGAGTTAGCTAGCTGTAAACTTAGCTTCAAATGTAGCCTGAAGCATATACCTCCAAGTAAAATCGAACGCACCAAAAGTTGAAGTTTCGTTGCACTTTTTACAAAAAACAAACAAACAAAATAAAAAAAAAAACAAAGGTTATATCCCAATAAAATAAACAGGTTAGACTTTTACGTCATTTCCACCTATACCACGTAAAAGTGTGTGTGTGTTTTTAACAATACGAAACAGATATGATCAACACCTAACTAAATACATAATAAATAAGAAGACTAAGTGGTTTCAGCTGGTGTTAAACTGAGAAAATACTTAAAAAAAAACTTTAAAGTTGATTGTTCCATCGCTGAGCCCACTGTTTCCATGGTAACCGGGAGTGAGGCGTTATTAGCCCAAACTTAAGTTCAAGGGGGAAAAAAAACTAAACATTTTTATATGTGTTCATTAAACAAATTAACTTTCTTTCAATGGCGTAAACTTAATATGCGACCCATGTTTTGTTTTTTGACCCATTACTTAAGTGCAATTACTAAAAAGCCATGGACCCCCTGCTCCACCCCATGCTGAAACCATGTTTGGTTTTATGCTTTCAAAAATGAGATTCTTGCCATTAATAATGTATTCCTGTCCTGCGATAAAGCCAAATGTAAATTAACAACATATAGCCAGTCAAAATAGGGACAGTGTGTGGATGTTCAAAGCCTTGGGGACCCCCTGTGCTCTTTAGGGGAGACTACAGGATGGGAACCACTGACTTAGGGGTTACCATAACAGCCTGGCTTCACTCTTTTTTATTCTTTGTTTTTGGTGATTACACAGCAGTTGAAAGTACCAAGTAAGAAATGATTTTTTTTTCAACTTTTTTTTGGCCTCCACATTAAAGCTGTGTTTAGTTGGGGGTCATAATTCAGATGTCTGAGTAATTTCACCTAATATTTTTCCCACCTTTAAACCATTCAGATTATTTAATTTCAGTGTTAAGATAATCATAGTCACCAAAAATGTTAGGATTAGAAGTAAAGCTCCAAAACTGAGAAAAGTGTTTGTAAATCAGAATTTTTCTTTTTTCCTTTCACCTATTCAGACTATCTCGGGACCCGTGCGATTTATCGGTCGTTCCTGTATGTTAAACTGTACATAAAGTAGTTTAAATCAGGTCCAACAGCTACAAGAGTAACATGCTGCTACACACACTGTTAGAAACAGTATGGTGATGAAAGTTTTATTTTTCAGTGTTTAAATTCAGCCCGTTTTTCTGCTACTTTATTTTTTCTGGAGCACATATGCAACATTCTGACATCAGATTTTCATTTATAGCATTTTGTTTTTATTCTTGTTCCTGTTTTGTTCCACAGCAGGTGGATTTTTGTGACTTTCTTCTGATTCTACTGCTCTATTCCCTCGAGGAAACACATTAGGAGACTAAAAGCAGTATACAATTATCTTTAGCTTACCATATTAATATTACATTTCATTAAAAAAGCGCCTTTAAAAAAACTCAAGGACACTGTACAACAAGCAGATAAAGCAATGAATAAAATCAGCATAAAAAATAAATGGGGGACAGTGTAGATGGACTTAAAATGAGTATGCAAACTTAAATGGTCATGAGTCTGGATTTGAAGATAGGGAGAGAGAGCTTGTATTAAACTTTTCCAGTTGCCAGAATTTATTTAATTTGATATTATTATGCATGATATTACGCATCAGGTATTACACCATAGGTAGACAGATTTTTACTGATCCCCATATGAACTATATGTCACTGTTTTCCTGATTACACAAAGTCTGGTCTTCTCAAATGCATCTTTAAAGCACAAGTAATGTGTTTTTTTTCTGCTTCCCAGCAACAAAAACCTAAATAAATAAAACACTTTTAGGCTTATTAGGAGTAGCTTTAAACAAAATTATGTTTTATTCTGAAAGTTGTTGATAGGCTTAAAGAGATAATTATAATATAAGCAAGACTTCAGTTTTAATGCTTTGACTTGGTCCAGATCGGACTGTATGCTTCATCTTTTGTGTCAGTTTGCTTCTGCTTATTAATGAGCTGCCATTTTGATTTTGAGGATGTAAAGAAATTAGTTTACTTGTTGTACTGTTGTTCTCTATAACTGATCTATCTGGTTACAGGAGCATTTTCACTCCTGGGTTTGCCCTACCACAGTGTATGTGGTTGTCATTCTAATTTTATTTCTGTGAATTCTCCTTTCATGTAGGCTTATAACTCATAAACACTACCAGGCCTTGAGCATTGTGGTATTTAAAATGATCTGCTATGGATTAGTATGAACATTGAGGCTATAAATGAAGTATTCATTTTAAACTGAAGTTTTAGCAGTCGAGGTTATGTTTTCAAGGTGAAATGGAGAACACCTTTTTTTTTAAAAAAAGCAGAAATGATTTTGTGGTTTTAAAAACTCAAACTAACAAAACTGGTATGACTGTGCTGATGTAACACAAACAGGCCTTAAGCACATGATAACCCTTCACATGGTGTCACATGTCTTTGCAGTAGTTGTGTTTACCTAAAAATTCTTTTGTTTTGACATTTGATGTTGACCTTTGTTGTTTGTTCTAGCTGGGGTGTCCCTCTGGCCATCACTGTCACCGCTGTTTGTCTCAACAAGATTGGTTATGATGCATCTGAGGTGTCGGTGGGCTGGTGCTGGGTCAGGATCGAAGCTCCAGACCGGATCCTATGGATGCTCCTGACAGGGAAAATCTGGGAGTTCCTGGCGTATCTCACTCTCCCTGTGCTCTACATTCTGATCAAGAGGCACATCCATAGAGCGGTGAGGGCCTCTTCAATCAGCAATATGTACACAGAGTACTGTGCTTGAACTTAACTAAATTTGGATTGATCAGTTTCTTTCTGTGCTTAACCTCTCCTGCAGCAGAGTACCAACAAATTCTCAGAGGTATAATCATGAAGAAACCAGTTTCTAAATGGAAGATACACAAATCTTAATACAAGTCAGATGTGTAATATTGTGCAAATCATACAGCACAATTTTCATCGCATTTTCATCCAAAATTATGCAAATGTGTCAAAAACAGAATAAAATATCATACTAAGCAATCAGACAGCAGCTGAAATGTGATCTGCGATAGTCCTGCATGTACAGACAGGCGTCTTTGTCTCATTGCCAAGCAGCCAGCATCAGTCCTGGGCCACCCTCTTACAACAAACCCCCCAACAAACGCCCAAATTCTGGCATTATATGGGGTCAGCAGTTGTCTCCAAATACAGACAGCAACTGCTAATGTATCATGGAGTCATTATCAATATTTATAAGTAGTGTTATCTTCTCATTAAGGTAGTTATATAATTTATTTATGCATAATGTGCTTTCAGTATGAAAACTTGGCATCAACCAACAATCAGGGCTTTAATTTAACTTAAATCACTCTGGTTGAGGTTGAAGAAAATATTAACAACACAGTTACAATGTGCCTTTTTTTTTTATCTTGCATCATGTTCTGCATATTGGGAACATCCTGTCTCACAGCGAAGTAGAGAAACTAACCAGTGCTTTTGTAGCTTTTAGGCTATATAGCTCTAATTCCTTATCAGCACAATGTCCAATTCGCTCACTGAAAAGCCTCCAGCTGAGCCCGAAATGCTGTGGCAAGAGTTAACTGGATTTATCCATCCATTTCTAAAGTTCACATTTCTCCAATTTTAGATTTTGTTCACACTTACAAGACCTTTAATAACTAAATACCATTGTGTTTTAAAGGTCTTAGTAATATATTAGGCTTAATCCATCCAGTTTTATGGGTTCACTTTGGGTTATTGAGACTGGGTAGCATAGCGAAGGACAACACATCTTTAGGGTTTTTTCTATTTGCGCTGCAGATCTGGAGTAACATAACGGCCAGCTAACGGATGGTACACAAATAAAAAGCATGCCGTAATTCCTCTTTCACCTACAGTATCAGTTCAACATGTGCAATATGTCTCCTTATGTGCTTTAAGTTTTCAGACATTAATAGTTGTTTATTTGGGTAATGTTACACATGTGTCAATTTGTTTTTTGTTTTGTTGTGTTTTATTTTAAGTAGTAGTAGTTTCCAGTGATGCATCACACATTAGGCCTGTCACCTTATAGTTACATCATATGTACCAGTTACCATGCAGTTTTTTTCCTTTCATGTTGGGAAACCTCTGAGTCGAATGTGCTGCAAGATATAAGAAGATACTGAAGAGAAAGCAAACAGTTCCTCTGCATATACAAAAGTGAAATAGGTTTTGGCTTTCACATTCCTCTCCTGCAGAACTAGGTCCTGGTTTGGGTTTGGGGGGCAGACATCTCTTAGTCTGATGATGTTCCATTTTTTATAAAAACATAATGTTAGCGCTCAAATATGACAGTTAATGATAATAGTATAAACATTCCTAAGGACTTGATTTTGTTCAGTACAGTTGTCACATGTCATGCCACCTTTTTTGTTGTAATTATAGATGCAGAAGAGAGTTCACCAGTCTCATTTACATTCATTCTTATAGCAGGATGAATACCAGGGACTATGGATGCAAATTAGCTTGCTAACTATAATCTGACATGCTTACATGTATTTATAGATGTTCAGTTACATGCACTGTCCATATAAAAAGAAATAATAAAATAAATAAATTACTCTCTTAGCTGGTGAAGTTTGACTTGAGCTAATTAACCCAATACTTTTAAACAGCTGGTTATCATATTAGAATTAAAGACTAAGTGTCTATCCTTTCTGCAGTGCCACTTCTTTATTGTCATATCACATGTCTTTCTAACAGGAACATATATTTTAAACATGACATTTTTATGGCATAGTACACATATTTCACTTTTCTTTTTGGTTATTAAACCTGCTTTCACACCACCTTCTGTCTGATGCAGCATGCAGCCCTGTCTGAGTACCGTCCCATCTTGGCCAACAGGCCTCCATCACACTCCTCCTCCTCTATGGCTGATATGAAGCTGACTCTCATTCCCATCATCTTCATTATTCTGCGCATTTGGAGCACCGTGCGCTTCATACTGCTACTCACTGAGGCTCCAGTCAGACAGAACCCAGTGCTGGTGACACTACATGTAAGTTTAAGTCACTGATGTCCAGTTTAGAGGAAGTCTATTAATACCCTGCTGTTGATTCATATGTGACAACACATTCAGTAATTTAGAAAATTTAGTTAAATTTTCATGCAACTTCATGCAGTTAAACATGTGAATCGTCACACAGTCATCATGCAATTTTCCTTCGGGTCATTTCCAAAGAGCATTGCATTGTTTTTCTCTTAAATAAATATAAACTGTAGTTAAATCTTTCTGATGTTATTGCTTCCTGGATCACTTAAGATATCGCTTCATTTCATTCCATTCTATTAATCAATAACACTCTTGCCTTTAACTTTGACCCAACAGGGAATAGGCAACACCTCCCAGGGAGCAGCCAACTGCATCATGTTTGTTCTGTTTACTCAGCCGATCCGCACACGGCTCTGCACTGCGCTCTGCTGCTGCGTTTCTAGGTGCAGAGAGGTGCAGCACTCCCATGGTGCCTCACAGAGGCTGCAGCCTGAACAGGACTCCTCCATCCAGAGGGAGGAAGACAGCACCAGCCGAGTACGGACAGACAGATGATAATTTACTCCGTGGATGGGTAAAGACAGACTGAAAAGCTGACGCAAAGGGAGCAGTGGAGGTCTTCACTTTGAGTCAGGCCTCATTAAAGCAAGTGCCTGTAGGGAGGAGTGTAGATTCTGCAGGTGCATGCACATCTGTTACATACTTGCACTGTGGGTGATGGGATGATGCTGTTTGATTGTACACCAGCATTTAATGAAGTGCTCTTTTACTTTAGGTTGTTTCTGGTACACTTCATGAAGAACTGTAACATGAGTTTACTGTAGTGCCTCTATTTATCATGTACTGTTTTTTTGTTTCAGCATTGAGGTTTTGATATGTCTTCTGCTGAGAACAGTAAAACAATCCGAGTCATTAAAAACCGTATGATTTGTTTAACTGATGTTGAACTTTTACAGAACATCTAAAGAGATAGCTCACCCAAGACATCTTTGAACTTTACTCTCTGATTACTTGAATGGTTTTACACAGAAACCAGCAAATATGGTCAGTCTGAACTTCAGAAGAAGAAAATATCTCTACTGCATCTCATTCCAGTCCTGCAGCATGACCTACAGCAATGTACCTCTCTGCAGTTAAAGAAGCTTGGACTTCATTTAGTTAAAATGCATTTAGATAAATAATAACTAAATTTAGTGGTTTGCAAAACACTTCAGAACTATGTTAAATTGATTATAGCACCAAGATGGCATAACTAATGTTTAGATAAAAAAAAATTATACACTTTAAGGAAAGTAGAAAAGTCATCTTGTTATAAATTTGAGTTCAAGATATTTTTTAAAATGTATGAACAGGAACATGTTTCTCTTTATTTTGCAACTCTGACAGTTTGCAAACCAGGGAGAGCAGTTTCATTTTTTGTGCTTAATATAGGTTCAATAATTTGGAGGCTCATCTAACTTGCATTTAATTTTATTTTGCACCACATGTTTTGTATGGGGGGCGGTTCAACCAAACCAGTTCAGCATCTGGACTCTTTTGCTGTAGAGTTGTATGCTGTTCTAATAAAGAATGAGTTTAGGCCTTGCATTTCTGAAACAAGCAACACCTCTAAAAAAGAAGGCACCATTGTTATTGTATGTTTTTTTTCTTTTTTTCTATTTTTTTCTTTGTATGACAGATTTCTTTTCACATTATTAAGGTTAAATTTTTACCTACCTACCTAAATATTTTTGCATACCAAACATATTCACAAAACACACAACAAGAGTTCTGTTCAGCCAAAAAATGCTGATGCTCATAGCAGGTGATACTTCCCTTGGTGTCTTTTTATTTTTTTAAATATTAACTCTTTCCTAACTTGGTAGTTGCAACATATTTCTTACAGATGTTGTGAAATACCAGCAGACTCTACTGTGCTGCTGAATTTACCTCATTGCTGTCATTGTGGTCAGGAGAAGTATGAATTATCATCACATGTCATGCTTCCTCCTTGCAACCTGAGCTCCACGCATGAGCCTCACTTCTGTTTTGACCCTCGCTGCTGGTGGCTCTATTTTGCTTCAGTTAGCCACAAGTCAAATGCATACTACAGAGTGGTGTTTGAACTCTATGAACCACACATTGCTCAAGCCACTGATCTGCTGTGTAACCATAATCCTGCTTTCTGCAGATCTTTTGGTCTTGATTGATTGCTGCAACAGTTGTTGGTCGTTTTTTTAAATCAGGGTCTCGTGGGAGGAAAAATTGGGGCATTTTGTGTCCTAATCCACACATGAATGATGCTGCACCCTTCAAGGTGCAGTTAGTTCCCATGCAATATTAGGTCCACAGTTTGCATTGAGATCGTTAAAGTAAATAAACAGATGTAACTTTATTTTTGGTTAAAGTAATGAGACACAGTGCAGGGTTCATTCTCTCAGGCCTTTAATAACACTGGTGACAGTACATTAAAACGTTGGGAAAATAGAGGAAGTGAATATTGCTCCTGCTGACGACATCTAAAGCAGCCATAGGACAGCTTTTTGTCCTTGTGAACAGCAGGGGACAGGCAGAGAGCCCCTGTACTTTTGCATTTCCTGCAGGAAAGAATCCATTGTATTAGTACTGAGTTTTGGCTGACATTGAAACAACTCGCCCTGGTGAATACACTTAAAGAAGTTTTATTCTTGTTCTTTTTTTTCCCCCCTCTGCTGGCTCTCTGCCCATTTAATTCATTAAGTTGAAGAGTTGCCCTGAGGCGTGCTATGCTACCAGGGTGACCACTCACCTGTGGGGGGGATTTTTCACAATACAGGCTGTGTAGTTGGCTGTATCAGTTGCTTGATGAGCTAATTCTGAAACTCCCATGTCCATTGTAACCTATAAATCAGGACACAGAAAGTCCTGAAACACTGCCTGATGCCACCAGTAGTTATGGACCAGTTGTAATTCCTCCTCTTGGTCCTACCACCTGGCCCCAAACATCTATTTTCCAGGGATGTAGCATCAATTTCCTTTTTAAGTTTAATGAGTAGTAGTCAACTAGCAACTTAAATGGCTTCAATACCCCGGTTGAGGGCCTTGGTCGGCTGTTTAGCTCAGTTGGCAGACCATCCTGACCAGGGTTCAAATCTCCCAGGAGACAAATATTACCACCTTCCAATTGGGTCCTTAGGCAAGACCCTTAACGCCACTGCCTAACCATTGTAGTCGCTCAGATAAAAGGAAAGGGACACTGTATACATGCAAAATGGAGGGGTAGATACAAAAGGAGTAACTGGTACTCAGCTTAAGTCATTAGTAGCCATTAGTAGTCATCCCCTTTGATGAGTTATGATCATATGAGATGGGTACAGATCCTGTTTCCCCGAGTTCCCATAGTGCACTTTAGGAACACAGATTCCTGGGAATACGGGAATAGCATAGACATAGATTGAAGTTACAGAGTAAAGGATCCATTTCACCAGTCTGCACAACAGCTGGCGGCTCACACTCTGCCCTGCTGTGTGGGACTGACAAAAAATAAAATAAAATAAAATAAAATTCTCACAGATTCATATCAGCCTGTATAAACCTGTAGGTTGCACAGATGTGACCCCTTTCCGAAGCGATGAGTCAGTTGCTTTGTTTTGATGAATGCATTGGTGTTTTTAAAAAATGCATATGTGTGTTATTTTAGAGTCAGAGGGGTTTGTAAGTTCATTTTACATTTGTTTTGTTTTAGTTTGTATTGGTCATTTTGTGTAAACTGTTTTTTTCTTTGTATTCTTTCTAAATCTCTTTAGCTGTACTACATAACTTTTAGCTTATTTGTAGATATTTTTTTCATATCTGTTTGTTATCTGTATATCAGTGAGATTATTTTGTGATTGTGTTTTTGCTTTAAATTACCATCAAGAAATGTGAAAATTTTTTTGATCAAAGATTCTGGACCACAGGCCCCATGATAAACGTCTATAGGTCTGCTCAGTAGGTCTTTCATGAGATACCACAAGACTGTACACAAGACTTTAGCTATTAAACGTTGTAATGAGACTGCACATTGCCTTCCACTTTTCTTCAATATCTTAGTGAGATGCTAAGACATACTATAGTATAAATTCCACCAAGACTCCATAATTTATTAAGCAACAGTAAAACACAGTCTCATAACCAGACACAGAGTAAAATAAACATCATTCTATCTCACTGGATTGCTGCTCTGACAGGCAGTCAAAATCAGAAAATGCTAAATATAAACCTGAACAGGACATGAACCAGACATGACACTGAACCAATACACTGCAAAAAAATAATAACAGACTGGCAGAAAATAAAGGAAACTGGAGATAGAAAGGAAATAAGGTTTACAAAGAAAACCAATTTTAGAAGAAAAAAGGAAGTGTATTTAGCCGAGACTTAAAAAACACATCTGACTAAAACTACAACATGAACCTATAAACCATGATTCGGTAAAAATGACTAAATCCATGGACCATGACTCTTCAGTGATTCCCCATCAGATCAATGTTTCTTCTAGTTCTGTAAGATCCAGTGTTACTGAAACATAATCTTTCATAAACTTTTGCAGTGAGCATTAAAACTGCAATTATCCCTTTTCCCCACTGGCATTATCTGCTTACAGATATATAGGCCATGGTGTATGCAAGGCATCCCTCCTGCATATGACATCCAGCTTTAAAAGCAAACAGCTTCAGGGACGTTGTATTGACAAGCAGGCTTAACTTTAGAGATTAGAAGCAATGCAGCACATGACAGATCACAGACAAAGCAAGCAAAAGAGATTGCAAAAGAAAATTCCATCGGAAATGTGAAATTTATTGTTTTCAACATGAAAGCAGGTAAACCCTCCAAACAAGGATCAACACCAAAGGCTTAGAAGCTGGATACTCAATAAAGTTGCTTTATCTTTATCTTTTATACTTTAATCACAGTTGTAGATCTCATCGCTTAAATCGATTTACTGTTGTTGAAGGTGTGGTGCAATTCCACAGCTGTAAATCAGCATTTAGTCCAAGGCAGGCTTTAACATCTTGAGTCTATTGCTTTAAAAAAAGAAAATACAACTTGAGCAACATGAGAGCTCAGTCAGCAACATGAGAGCTGTAAACTGCCGCCACACTCTCTGATCTCATGTCTAAAGGGCACATTAAATCCAGCGGTGCAATCACAACAAAACACACCATCAAGATTGCTGAAAGTGACAACACGTCTAAACACAGCCATGGCAAAGAATGAGGAATGGAGCAAGCCTGTGGAGAGGAGAGGGGTGAGTTCAGGTCCAGGTGTGAATATTAGGTTTTGTCAACAAACATGATGGATGGTGTGTGTGATGATAAAGAGGTTCTAAATCTTTTCTTAATGTCCCCTGACAGAGGTTAACTGCTGTCCTGGCACTGGCTACACTCATTTCTGCCTTTGGTTCATCCTTTCAGTATGGTTATAATGTCGCTGCCGTCAATTCTCCAGCACCGGTGACCAGAACACTCTGACAGAAAGTCAACTTAAGGCTTGTTTCATTGACATGTGATTTTCTCAGCGTTTCCCTGCTCTTTGTAGTACATGCAGCAGTTTTATAACACCACCTACATGGAGCGTTATGGTACACCGATAGAGGACAACCTCCTGACTCTGCTGTGGTCTCTCTCAGTATCCATGTACCCTCTTGGAGGCTTCTTTGGCTCTCTGATGGTGGCTCCTCTGGTTAACAAGCTAGGGAGGTAATGACTCATTTATGCTATAAAGGACTTGAAGAATGCTTTGTCACAGCTGCATAGTGTGTTTATTTTATCTCCTTCAACCCTTCAATAGGAAGGGCACGCTCCTCTTCAACAACGTCTTTTCTATTGTCCCTGCTATCATGATGGGAGTCAGTGAGATTGCAAAGTCTTATGAGATCATCATTGTGGCCAGGTTTATAGTGGGCATGTGTGCAGGTTAGATTTTTTTATTTTCAGCCATTTGTTTGCAGTCAAGCATGAGTAGAAGGTGGGTTTCATCCCTGCATTCGTCCCTGTTTGCAGGTCTGTCCTCGAATGTGGTACCAATGTACCTGGGTGAACTCGCTCCGAAAAACCTGAGGGGAGCCCTAGGCATCGTACCACAGCTCTTCATTACTGTTGGCATTCTTACTGCACAAGTGCTGGGCATCAGAAACATACTGGGCAACAGCACAGGTTTCTGGAAAATGTTTGATCTTTTCTTGGTTAGATACTGACACATAAAAGCTGATTTAAAAAGAAGAGGCATTTTTCTGTATTCATCTTCATTTCCAGGCTGGACCCTCATGCTCGGTTTGACTGGTATCCCTGCTGTGATAGAGCTCCTGCTGCTACCTTTTTTCCCAGAGAGCCCAAGGTACATGCTCATCCAGAAGGGAGACGAGGAGAAAGCAAAGAAAGGTAAGAATACGCAAAAACTGCTTTACAAGGCAGCAACAAAAAGGTTGACAATAGGGTTTTTGGTACTCTTAGCATTAAAGCGTCTGCGCGGCTGGGAAGATGTGGATGCGGAGATGACAGAGATGCGCCTTGAGGACCAGTCTGAGCGGGCAGAGGGTCGCCTGTCTGTGCTCACTTTGCTGTCCCAGCGCTCTCTGCGGTGGCAGCTGGTCTCCATCATCGTCATGAACATGGGCCAGCAGCTGTCAGGGGTTAATGCGGTAAGACATGCCTATCTTTGGTCACTTTCAATCAGGTACACCTTCATTCTTGGTTTTCTAATTCAAATGTTTTAATCATAATGCATGTCTGTCTCAGATCTACTACTACGCAGATAGCATTTATGGCACTGCAGGAGTCAATCAGAATGACATCCAGTATGTCACAGTGGGAACGGGTGCAGTGAATGTTGTCATGACTGTTGCTGCTGTGAGTAAAACGTAAAGGAGAAGAGCAGTAATCTGCTCACTCTGTTTATTGACCACGCCAGCAGGAGATTTTCTCTTTGAACAGAGAATTTGTTTTCGCAGGTCTTTATTGTGGAGTCTTCAGGCAGACGGCTGCTCCTCCTTTTGGGATTTGGAATCTGCTGTGGGGCCTGTGTGCTGCTCACTATCGCCCTCAACTTCCAGGTATCATGTGACAGCTTCTGTCTGATTAAGACCATTAACATGTTACATTGCTGCCCTCCAGTGGCTCAGTGTTTATCAGCCTTAATGCTGTTTCTCATCAACATACTAACTTGCATGACAGACACATAAAACACTGACCAGGTTTGGTCATGGAACAATTCATCACACTGTTTGGACATACAATGTTCAAAGTGTTTACAGCAGCTCAGAAATGTTTAGCCTTGCTCATTAAAAGTGATATTTTTGGAGTTGTCAACACCAAAATGATGGTTTACAATCAGGCTGTGCAGCTGCACAAGAAATGCTGAACTTTATCTATGCAAGAAAAGCTTCTGAACCAAAAGTCTCAGGATTAAGGGATTAGGTCTCAAGCGTATGTTGCAAAATTACCAACAATTTAACTCAAGCAGAAGGCCATATACATTTGAAGACTTTGACAATGGTCAAAAGTATTGCATTATTTTCTTTACTAAAGTAAAACTTTTGCAGCAACTTCCTTTAAATGAAGCCATGGGCAGCTCTGAATCTGCTCTGTGTGCAGTGTGTTCTGCTTATGTGTAGGAGCTTTCACTGATGTTATATAATGAAAAACTAAAAATTTGTGAGGTAAAGAGAACTCAAATGCAGACTCACAGAAAGGAAACAGATGTGTCTGATAAACACTTCAAATTTAACAGAATTGTCATAACAATAATGAGGATCTAACAAAGACTAGAGGAAAACCCTGGCATAAAAATACTAGGGGAGATAATGAAGAAGAAAATGTAGGGATGCTATTGACATCCTGATGTAAAACAAAACAACAAAAAAAAAAAAAAAAAAAATAACAAAACAAAAAAGGAGAAAGAAACATAGGACACATAAGGGCAAGAAACAAAAACTGATGACAAAAACCACACTAGGCAAAAACTATCTCTGTTTATTTTTATTTTATTCTTTTCATATTCTTTTCATATTTTCTTTTAAATAAATACATAAGCCAGATACAAGCAGTAATCATATTTATAACCTTTAAACTGTCTGCTGAAATCGTTTGAGGCCCACCACAGAATCACTGACCAATAGACTGACTATCCCACCTGGATCCAGCATTTTCAGACAGTCATCATTAACAGAAGTAAAGGATAAATTTAATTGTTGGAAAGCAGACATATATGTCATGTTGGAAACCATCAATGACTTGTTCATGATAACAACAGCTGTTTATTTCTGTTGACAGGACAGCGTGACGTGGATGCCCTACGTCAGCATTGCATGTGTCATCATCTACGTCATTGGCCATGCAATAGGTGCCAGTGAGTCTGACACACCTGTGATTATTTACACACACTGATTACAGACGAATGCTCCATTAGCTGAAGTGTTGTTTGGACCTGAGAAGACATGTAATTATTTACTCTGTAAATCAGCACCAAGTTGTTTAAGACATAAGCAGCCTTACGGTGACTCTTGAAACGTGATGGTATGTTGCCAGGGTTTTGGTCGTGGTTATCCACATCTGTGTTCTGCAGGCCCCATTCCTAACGTGGTGACCACTGAGATGTTCAGGCAGTCGGCCAGGCCCGCGGCCTTCATGGTTGCAGGATGTGTCCACTGGCTTTCCAACTTCACTGTTGGCCTCGTCTTCCCCTTCATGGAGGTGGGTTACATAGCTTACACTCAATGAGTCAAAGATTTTTTCTTTTTTTGTTTATTTCAACATCTAATTAGTTACAGATATTTCGAAATGGTGGCCAGAAAGATGAGTAGCTAATTACTCTGCATCATCATAATTTAATCATTCATCACCAGTGGTTTAGACAAGATTGATATCTACTGTACTTGGAATTTATAGAAAAAAATTTACTTGTGACAGTAACATTTATCTTCATTAAGCTTTATTTGTACTCTTACTAAACATCAAATTTACACCAAAATTGTGCTGCAATATGGAAGACAAATTATGATCAGTGGTTAAGCAGCACCCAGAGGAAAGGGATTTAAATTTGTTTAGGAAGTGATGTAAAAGTTTCGAAGTAAAGTGAAGTAAAAGTAAAAGTCTTTAATTCCGATCACAATAGCAACAGTCAGTAGAAGGCTGTTCCAGAGATCAAATGGCATGCCTCCTCCATCATGCAATAAGGGGCAATGACACAATATATAAAACAATTAATAATAGTAAATGAAAAATAAATCACAAGAGCAATGCAAAATTATCTGTTTGGATGTCACATTCTGTTTGAATTGAGATTATATGAATAAATACTTAGTCTAAGCATTGGGAGGATCCTCAGTCAAAATTCTCCTGTTTCTTTAGTTTTTTGATAAATCCAGCAAAACATAAACACCCTGTGACATGTGACTCTATGCTGCCATTCTGAAATTACCAATTCCCTCTTCTGACTTCAAGAAGTAAATATTATTACTATAACAGAGGAACAGATTAAGATACCAATACATGATTATGCATTTTGACCTTAAAGGTTTCAAATAAAATAAAATTGGACAAATTTTTTTCTGACTAGACAAATGTATGGGCCAACAGTCTTTGTAATCTCTTTGTACATGTTTGGTAACATGGTGGGGTAATCAAAATGTGAGAAAAGACGTGCTTATCCAACATCAGACAAAATAATAATTAATAAAAAAATCTAAATTGCACAATACTGCTGAACACTCAATGGTGATGAATACCGCATGTCATCCGCAGCTGATAATGAATAATTTAGTCTGTTTTGGTAACTATCATAAACAATACAGAGAAACTGCTCATGTATAAATTGACTGAATAGATATCAGAACTACACAAATCTAATCCAACTCCCAAAAAGGGGACAAATCCAGATATTTCCATCCCTCTGAGTTATTTGCGAGTTTGACTGTGTGCTTGGAGTCTTTTCCGTGCTGCAGAATGAATCTTGAACTGATCAGACACCCTCCTGATGGTGTTGCACGATGGATAAGCGCTGAAATATTTAAAACATTTAGCACTCCTTGTGTCAAGTTTCAAACTAGAAGGCTGTTTTCACATGTATTTGCTGAAAGAGGAAGGTTTCTCACTGCATCAATCATTACTTTTTCAGTGATGCATCCTGTTCAGTATTTTGGTTTTGGTGAGCCATTTCTTTTTCTAATGAACAGAGTGATGTCATCTTGGAGATAAACAGAAACATTTCCAATGCAGAAAAGCAAACAAGTGAGGAATGTGTTTAGGTAAAAGAGGCTAAAAACTAAAGTGTTCCCATAAAAGAAGCACCAAAGCAGACTTCACCTCACCTTGCGTGCTGTTTAAGTCCAACTATCTCTTTATATTTCCAACCTTTGTCCTGAGAGAACTCTGATCACGTTTCCTCTCCTCCTTCTCCCTCCAGACAGGCCTTGGCCCCTTCAGCTTCATCATTTTTTCTGTTGTCTGTCTGATCACACTGGTCTACATCTTGCTGGTGGTGCCAGAAACCAAGAACAAGACCTTCCTTGAGGTCTCCCAGATGTTCGCTAAGAGGAACAAAACAGAGATCAAACTGGGTGACGGCGACTTACCACTGAAAGACAGCAAAGAAAGCCCAGAGGATGCAGAAAAGGTCACGGCTTTCTGAGGAAAAATGAGAGCATTGAAAGGAGAGGAAGTCTTCACGGCAGGGTGGGGTGAGGAAAGTAAAGGACTTCAGTGTTTTAATTTCGATTCTCCTCTTTATCGTATAAGGAATTTTGATAATCTGTTTGTGTAGTTTGTGGCAACATATCTGTGAACTTTCCAGTGCCAGCTAAAAATACTGAGCTGACGTCACATCATTCAGCTGTAGAGGTGTGAATTATGTGTATGAGTCATTAAACAGACCAGCAAGTCTTTTGTAAACTTTATTGAAGATGTAAAGATATGAATACACGGATAAAGCTTTAACATACATTTTATCCTTTATTAAACATACCATAAACATTTTAAAGCCCACATCATCAGCAGTGGTATTTTAGTTTATTGCAGCATTTTTTTTTAGCTTATAGCAGGACAAAGCTACATCTTGCATCTGTACTCGCTGTCCAGCTGCACCCCTCCATACAGACTAAATTTGGTGCTTCCCCAACTGAACACATTGCCCATCACAGTGCTGTTACGCTCACATGACATCTGATCCCGGATATCTGCCGTTGTCAGCACATAATCCCACACGTTGACATCAGTCATCTTACCCACGAAAGCATCTGAGTTAGAGATTCCCAGTAGTCCATCCTGGTCTTTGCCTAGAATGAACACACCACCAGGGCTAATTGTGTAACCGCTCTTCAAGTACCTTTGCTCCCCTACCATGCCATTAATCCAGAGATCTGCCCCGCCAGTGTGGGATGACCAGGTGATGCAGTAGTTGGTCCAGTCTTGGGGCTTAAAGTTGTATGGCAAGTTAACAAACTCATTGCCAATCCAGAGGCCCACCTCTCTTGCATTTGAGTCCTCACTGATGGAGATCATCAGCTCGTTGTCACTGCCATGGCTGGAGTAAGAAATGACGGTGTGGACTCCTGCAACTTGAGGAAAGACATGCATGCAGACGGTGAAGGAGTCCAGATCCATGGGATTGTTGAGGCGGGCCAAGGCATAGCTCTCTGAACTCTTCTCCGGGAAGTTGAACACCAATGGAAACAGATCTCGATGTTCTGAGGAAGAGAAAGGAACTAGAATCAGACTGCAGAGAGGGAAAGATCATTTGATCAGAGTTTTATTACACAATCACTCACCATGTCTGGAAGGTCTTGAGCTGTAAGATCCTCCTAAAGGGAAGAAGAAAGAAGTGAACATGGGTAAGTGAAAAGTGAGCATCAGTATTCTAATGAAGCCATACTGAGAAGTTCATTCACCTGAATGCATGTTCTTTCCAAGAGACGTTATCAAACCCTCGATCCTCAGCAGCCTGGACTCTATCTCATCTTGCCTACAAAATGCTGAATGAAAATTACGAAAATTAGATTTAGTTCTTGAAAATTTCCCTCATTACCCCTGAGGAATAAATACTGAAAGAACTGTGTAATCATACACACTTCCTTTCCCGAGGCGCGGCAGAAATGAAGACTCCACCTGCCGGTCGTTGAGAGGCTGAGCGATGCGGTAGTCATTCCATAGGGTCTTGTTGTCTATATCCATGAGGGTACTCTCCAGTTTTCTGATCTGAACACCACAGACAGCACATAAAAGTATGGAACAGATAAGCCTTTTTCTTGCTGAATTTCATACTCTTTGAACGGTTCATCATTTTAGTTCTCTGCCTGCTGTACCTGGTTATGTGAAAGAGTGATGGGTGTATCAAACACAGTCCATGTGATGCTCTCGTAACAAGGGGGAGTTGTGAGGGAGCCCTCATATCTGAAGAAATGGTTGAGGTTCTCTGGGAGCATGGCGCGGACATTTATGCTCGATATGGTCATGGACTGACCTGTCAGGGTTACACAAGTGTCTGATTAGACTCAAGCACACAATTCGGGATCAGGTGAAAATTACCTGTGGAATCTGACTTCCTGCAAAGCAATGGGGCATTTTAAATGTATTTTTTTTAATAATTATACATCCAAAGTAATGTTAAATGCATGAAAAACTCACCTGTATACTTGATTTTGTCCAGGTTTGAGATAAAATCACTATAGTAGGTGTTCTCAAAATGACCATCCTGGAAATAAACCAGTACTGGGGTAAACTTAAAAGCAAATAATTCAATCATAACATTCATCATTTTTACTTATATACCTCACTTTCAATGCTTTCTCCCAACCAACTTATCACATGCAGATACTTCCAGTATTCCATCCAATTACATTTTTATTACATTTCATTGCATTTTGTTTTTATTCCCTTTTTCCAATATGTAAAGTATTTTGATGAAACAGAGATCAAGGCCTGGCATCAAAACAAAGATTATGTGTCATAATTTTAAATTATTGGATGATGGAACTTATGTTTTTGGTTTTTGGCCTTAACTTTTTCTGTTTTTGCTCACATTTACAGAAAATATTTATACGCAGGATTTCAAATGTTGGCTCAACAAATATGACAACCATAAACTTTGTTTTATGCCTCATATTAATTTTCACTTACTCTCTGTTTGAGTTGAGGCCTAAGCCACTTGGTTAAGTTTAGTCATTAAAACTGTTTGGTTAGCATTAGGAAGACATTGTGGTATGCTTTAACACTACATGTAGACCACATGTTAGAAAAAAAAAGATTTTCTTGTCTATTGGATGCACAATTTGTCTGCAAAACACACAAAATGTGGTGTAAATGAAAAGGAAACTGCTCAATGAATTTAACAAATTCCATATACTTGACTTTAAGCTTACATAATACATCAAAATACTCAATAATGAGTTTTGATAAACATGTGATGAGCTGGAGGTGAGAATGCATTATATATAGAACTTATTTTAGTCACTTTTACTCTTGTATTCTTTAGTTCATCTGAACAAAGGAGTTTGTCCAAACAAGATTAATTCTTTGCTTTGGTCATAATGGATGCCAGCGGTGGCGTTGCTGCAGCAATGACCTCTCAAGGGACAGGAAAGGAAGTGTCTCATAGGTCATAGTTGTCTCATGCTGCAGGAAACAAGCTCTCATTCAGTTTATGAGTATGAAGCTGAAAACTCAATGGAGCCTTTAATCCAGCAGGATGACCAAAATAACCCACTTCAAAGATCAGTGGATTGCAAATGATTAAACGTTATTCAGCTCAAAGGCATTCTTTCTTATTTATTCAAAGTTTCCTGCAATAGAACTAATGCTCATTTTTTTCAAATGGTGCCTGAATCCTGAGTAGACATTGAGTAAATAAAGACAGACCAGTGGAAGAGGTATTTAGGGTTCACTTACATCATAGAAAAAGGCAAGTACTGCCAGCCCGTCCGGTTTATCTATGGCTTCACTGAAGCTCTTGTACTTGTCAGAATTGTAATGGACAACATGGAGCTGGAAGACAAGGTGGACAAGAACAGGTTAGATATCAACATCACCATCAAACATCACCATATCTAACAATGTAAATGTAAATATGCCATTTAAACGCAGTTAAAATAAAAGAGCTAGCCCGTATTAGCAGGAAAATATGACGCAAACAAAACAATAAAATTTAAGAAAAATAAATACAAGAAAATTTCTTAAATGGACTAACTTAAATAGAAAAAAAATACAATTATACTGTAAACTTTGTGCTGCACAATGGGTCATTGCTGTCTTGTAAGCCCACCTCTGCCATGTAGCGGATGCCATCGATGGTGTGCTCTGCTCCACTGGCCTCCAGGTCCCAGCCACCCCAGTGCAGGTGCATCTGGACAGCTGTGTACTTTCCTGGGAGTCCCTTGGTGATCATCATAGAGGGAGGGAGGTCGATTTGAACTGATGGTGACATAAAGATTTTATCAGAGTTCATGAACACTTTAGAATACTGCTGTATAGTTCAGATGTTTATGCCCTCCTCCTGTCCAGAAAGAAGTGATATACATTTATTTAAATCGAACTTTTTTTTTAAAGTGTTTTTTTTTTTATTTAAGTCTCTAAATGGTATAAAGATGTCGAACAGTGGTGCAGAGGATATCATTCAACATCCTTTACAAAGATTTTTCACACACAAACACAAGGAAAACAGTGACAACTTAATATTATAACAGCTGGTTCTCTAAAGCTGGAAATTCTTGTTATAAAACTGTCAACAGTCGCACAAAGATCCCCCCACCCAGATCAGTAATTGTAAATTTATGCATTTCAGTCACACTTACCTGAGTGTCCGTTGTTAGACATGAGGAATTTTCCTTTCTGAGCATCATATCCGCTGAGCTCAAGCTGCAACATGTCTGGGTTGTGCCTCACGCTGCGCCTCTGGATGTCAATTGGGGACTGCTTTTTGCCACCACACGCAGGGTACTTAGTTGGCCAGTGCATCTGGTCCAACGCTCCCTCTGTTTGCAAAATAGTCATCCTCTTAGATGTAGCCTAAAAATAACACTTGATAGGCATAAATTCAATTTAGAAGTGGCGCTGTTTATAATTGTTTATGTTAGCGTTTATTTGCGGTGGATTAGATGGAGCTTGCAGGTTGTTGGTTCTAACCCACAGAGCTCTTGATGTTGCTTTGGTTCCTTTTAGTATTTTCTACAAAAACATTTACCAGAACACAACACGGCAAATTATGTTTTTTTTCCAATTAAAGTCTTAAAGTCTACAGTTACGTCAAGAATTGTTGTTATCAGAAAAGTATTTGACCACTGCAGCGCGCGGTGCCCGGAAAACACAGTGATTAAACGGCTCGGTTAAATCTCGAATGGCTTTAATTACGTCACGAACTAACAAAACTTGTTAATTTATTTGCAGATTATCCTTAAAATAAAACAAACACTCATTTTACGCACGCTTTACGCATCAAATCCATTTTGGTAAGTTTTTATATTTTTCAAATGTTAACAAAAAATAATTTATTTTCCAGTCTAAAGATATTTCTTAGAGCAAAAAAAGGCCCACCTTTGTATGTCCAGTGTATATCATCATGAGGGACCGCTGTACTCACTACACAAACCAAAACGGCGGAGACTAACGCGGAGAGGATCTCCATCTCTGTTCCGTGAGCCACGGCACTGACTCCTCACAGAGCTTTTCTCTCCACCTTTAACCCACGAGTAAAGAGGGGAGGTGTTGAAACCGTGGATGAAAACGCCCAGGCGCTTCCCAGCAGAGCCTAAGTGACAGCAAGGAGGGTTTTTAAAAAAACAAAACATATATGTGTGTTGTGGCTATAGTTTGTTTATTTGTAGGTAAAATACATGATTTGTTTCCCTGCTATTTTATTTTCTGGACTGAAATGTTAAAACAGATCTTATTTTAGTCTTTAATGCATTATCCTTTATTCTGCTTCTAAAACTCTGAAAGAAGGGCTGACTTAATTATTATATAACTTTAACATAACCACAGGAACTAATTGTCTGCAAGCACAGTCATCCTGCCCTGACTTTGTCAGTGAAGATGCAAGTCATTTTGTCAAAGAAACAGATGACTCCTGATACGAAAGAGAAAAAAAATCTCTGATCATGCCATGGCTTTATGATAACATATTACATCGTGTATTACTTGTTAATGAGCAGGCCAGTTGCAACATGCTCAACACTTCAGCTTCAAATGCCAGAGCTGTCAAACTGAGGGGTGTATGGGTGTGAATATGCAGTTTGCCCCGGAGAAATGGATGTACACAAGAAAAATTGGATAAAACAAAAGAAAATGTTATCTGTTTTTCTTCCGAGGGGCACTTATGGTTATGGGACAAAAATCAAGAATTAGCAATAACAGTTTAATAAACTGGGAAATGTGTTCATTCACCTTTTTATATGTATACATTATGTTTGACTATAAACACAGTCTCACATCTGTCTGTTGAGAGTCAGAACATCATCATCGACTGAGTTTACAGCTGCCTGCAAATGTTTGGGCACCCCTGAATAAGAATAATATTCAACTGTCTCCTAAAGTTTTGTTACACCGGTTTTGGTTAAAATCAGTTTTAATATAAAAATCTTGTCAGATTGCAAGTCAACATGACGTTCAGTGTTAAAGGCATTAGATCTTCTCAAAACAGCCATCTCTGACTTAATCACAGCTCTGTAAACTATGTGACCATCCTGACAATGTGTTTTTCTTGTCTAAAATCTCTCCCTATGCATGATTTGTGGTGCTTTGGTCAAGCTCATTCCAAACAAGTTCTTAGATTTCAGGTCAGGTGACCTAAGCAACAGTGAGATGACTGGGCTTAGCAGGGGCATGCTTGAGGTCACTGTGCTTCTGACACAAAGTTAAGACCTATTAAAACAGTTCCTGCAAGTAAAGGCATCACATTACAAGATTTACTATGTCAGCTTTATGATCATCGAACACTACCTGCAGCAAAACATCCCCAAACCATTATTGATCCTCCCTTCCTTGTGCTTCACAGAGTGTGTTATAGGAGGAATCAAGTTGTGATCTATCTGATTTTGACTGTTTGACCTGTCTGACAAAAAAACATTCTGATTCAGACATCCTCAGTGAAATGGAGATGATTCACTGTGCGTGTACTGGATTGAGCTGTCATTTGAAAAAGTTTTAAAATGTGGTCATACAAGCTGGACACAAGAAACATTATCCTCTGCAAGAGAAAATATCCCGCAGGGCAGGTCAGCTTCAGTAAGGGGGTGCTGACTGAACTTCTGAACTACACCTACTATTACTATTACTACCCTGTTTCAAGAGAAAAGGTATATCAATAAAATTGATTTACAGTAAAGCTATGTTGTAAAGTCTTCATGAATATTGTCTTACAAATCAGCACAAGTGTTCAATTATCTGAAAAGGGAAATATCCTCCTGTCCATTTTATGATTTCATATATTACAACAGAATTAAAATGAATGATAATTTACTTCTTAACTAGATCTTAAAATTAGGTCAATTCAACCTCAGATGGAGAGCAGTGCATATTACGCTGTGTCATTATTTATTAATCAAAGACAGTCCAGCCTTACTGCTTCTATAAGAATTGAGAGGGTGAATATCATCCAGGTGCTGCTCATTAAATGCACTCGATTAATTTATCATTACCAAATTTGATCAAATATGACCTGTACAACAGAAGTTTTGACACCTAACAGGTCTGGAGTGTTCAGGTGTGTTAACACAATACTAAAATGAATCTAAAAGTACAGCTCAGGTTTGTAGAGTTGCATCCAAACAAACCACAAGACATCTGGAAGAATGTCCTTTTGGCCGTCAAGACCACAGTGGAAGTATTTGAAGTAGTGCACATCGCCAGGTTTAGAGAAATCGAAACAGCACATCAGAACGAACACTTCCTACCAGCTGTCAAGCACAATGATGGGGTGCTGATCATTTTGGTTATTATTTTGTAGCCACAAGATCTGGATACCTTGTAGTTACTGAGTTTCACTTTGAACTCTTCCTCTGTATACAAACGTATTCAAAGTCAAATGTGAGACAATCTGTCCGACAGCTAAAGCTGGGATAAAACTGAGACATGCAACAGGACAATGACCCAAAGCTCAACAGCAAATCTAACAGAATGACTGAAAAAGAAAAGAATCAAGATGTTACAATGACCCAGTCAAAGTCCAGACCTCCACTTGACTGAAATACTGTGGCATGGCTTAAAGACTGCCGTGCATAATGCCTGAGTTGAAGCAACACCCCAACAATATGAGAGACAAATAACATCAGATAGAAAAAGGTTATTTTTAAATTCATTGCTGCTAAGGGGGCTCCCTCAATACACAGAATCATGAGGTATACCCTATGTCAGTGCTGGGACACCACAGACCCAAGCATTCATTTGTGGAATAAAACTAATGCCTTTATTGTGAAAGGGAACAAATTTCTTTGCAGGTTGCCATTCCCACCAACTTCCTCCAACTTCAGGATAATGGTGCATTCAAGTTGTCTCGGAATTCCAAGTGGAGCAAGCAAGTGAGAGAGGAGACAGAATTTTCTCCTTTCTCCTCATACACAGACTATGAGGACACATATGACTGTTAGAAAACCTTTAGAAAGTAAATTTTTCATAATATGGGACCTTTAAATCTGGAATCTTGGGGTCCTTTGAAACTTTTGAATTTGCTGATCACTTCGTCATTTCCAGCAATATTTCCTCAGACTTTTGAGTTCCGAGGACAACTGGAATGAGACCAGCTCTTGACCAGCTTTACTGTCAATGATTTACAGTTTATTTAGTTTTCATTGACTTTTCTTTGAGTTTGTGTTGTTGAAATAATAATGGTATTTTTAAAAAGTTATGATTAAGAATTGCTCTTGCATGCTAAACTAGCATCTACTTTGTCTAACCTGGCACCTTTTGGAATTCCAATACTCACAACCATTTAGATTAGTCTTCTTAACTAATCTAGACACAATCAGGTGTCGTGATCTGTGGGCTTCTGTTATTGTTTAATTGGTGTCTCTTTAGTTTTCTGTGCCCTCGTGTACAAAGGGTGCATATACACAAAAATGTGATGTATGCTCTTTGTCACGGCAAAGTTCAGGTGTATCAAAGGTGAAATGACCATGGAAACGTGCGGTGCCTCACGCCACTTCATGGCCGGCGTGCGCACGTTTCTACAGCCGTGATGCTGGTTAAGGTCCCCAATTCTACCCCCAATGTTTTATCACCTCAATTTGCAATGATTGACTCTTTCTCTCCCACACGCACACCTTTACACACACACACACACACACACACACACACACACACACACACACACACACACACACACACACACACACACACACACACACACATGCACACACACACACACACACACACACACACACTTATACACACAATCCCCCTCTCACCAACAGTTCAACAATAGAGTAGTAGAGTTCAACAATCGTATTTATTAACTAAAGTATAACTGATTGATAATCATTAGGCTGTACTTTAATAAATGTATTGTTATATTTTTTAAATGAGAAGTTGTGTGATTATTGTGTATGTGTACTGCGATAACTGCTGGTTGTGAAGGTCAGTGCTCGAATTCATAGCCTTATCTGCTATGAGCATGTTGTTTCTGTCTAAGATTAACACGTACAGAGACAAACCCTCGAGACTGATATTAAGGTAAAGTTATTTCTGAAATTCTCTTGTGGTGCCCCGTAGGTAGTAATTTGTAGATACTGTTATTAAATATTGATAATAGTACATAGATACTTATTAATAATGGCTAATAACAAAACTTGCTCCTACCAAACCCAGCATCAGAGATTCTTAATCCTGGTCCTCGAGGGCTGGTGTCGTGCAGATTTTTAGATATCACTCTGCTGCAACACAGGTGACTCAGATTACTGTAAGTGGATCTCTTATAGCTTGATGTTAAGTTCTGCACAAGTCTGTTAATTATCAACTGATTTGTATCATGCGGATGAGAAGAGGATGTGGTTTCTTTTTCACATTTCCATGTCTGTCTTTGTGTGTAAAAGCCTTATTAAATAACAAAGGGTTCAAAGGGCCCAGTTTTATTAAAGACTTTCATTGTTCCACATATTGTCAGGACCCGGTAACTTTCAGTCTTTGTAAGGCTGTAGTTTATTTTGAAATGCCTGTTATTCCTACGTCCTCTCTAGATTCCTTTCTGTGTGATTCCCTGACTGCCTAATTGTCTTCACCTGTGTCCTATTGTATTTGTTCCCTTCCCTTCTGTGCCAGATCTTCTTGTCTATTTGTCAGCGGTCCGGTGTTTTTTCAGCTTCTCTGCCTTGAGTTTTTTGATCTTGAATCAGAATTTTGTTGTAAATAAAAACACTAATTTCAGCATCTGGTCCTGATACATACATCCTTCCTCCCTGGAAAGCAGTCTGTGGTCTTATAACCTGCAGTTGATTAATGCCAATTGTTTTGCATTTATGTTAAAAATAACTAAAACTTACTTTAACCTTGCAAAGATGTTAAACCAGGACCGACCTTTATGGTGAAGAGAAGAGAGTGAATTTTCTACACCCTCACAGACAGAGATCAATAGAAAGTCACAGAGACGTGGACCTGGACTGTCTTCCTCCTTAGTAATCATAAGGTTTATCTTAACCATGAAAGTAATGACAGTTTTTAAAAACATCTTGGATACTTTAATGGTATAATTGTATCAGCCAAGTGCAAGCTGGTAATTTAAAGCCCACATAAGGAGAGTTTGACGTGGACTGTATGATTCAGCTGCAGGCAGGCCTCCGGAAAGAAGGCAAATAAGCAAAACACAAGATTAATTTTTCGGTCAGAAAGTCAGATTTACGTGATCACAAATGCTTATTTTCTCTGGTGGGAGTATTAGAATATCATCTTGAGAACCTGCTGGTTAGTTTGGATGATGCTTGATGTAATTACAGTTAACGAGTCAAATTTAAGATGGGGGATCAGCACTTTGACTTGACATCCAATATGTAAGCAAAGTTCATATCTTTACTGATTATTCCATGTCAGGATCACATTTAAGCTGAAGCCTACTCCAGCAACTAGCAGTCGAAAAGCAAGGTACACCCTGGAAAGGTTGTCAGTCCATCGCAGGTCCAACACAGAGAGACAAATAACCACTCGCACTCACTCCCGGGTAGAATTTAGAGTGACCAATGAACCTAGCATGCATGTCTTTGGATGGTGGGAGGAAGTCGGCGTACCTGGAGAGAGCCCACTCGTACAGGGAGAGAATATGTAAACTTTACACAGAAAAGTTCAAACCCCTCCCCAGTCGAGGCTCGAACCAGTCACAGTCTTGCTGTGACGCAGTGGTGCTAACCACCACACATCCCTGTATGCAAAGTATTTATTTTAATCTACGCAGCAGAGAGCTGAGAATTTTGGAAACATTCAGATCCCAATATATCAATATTCGATAATTTTTTTTTCTTGTTTTTTGTATGTTTATGTTCTTGATTCTCTTTTTAAGTTCAAATCATGAGTGACTGTTAAGTTATCACATCATTTGTTTATAATTCCTGTTAATTATTTACCTCTTCTCAGCTTCGTATCCTACATTCCAGCCTTTTAAAATATCCTTTTTTTAAAAAACAATTTTTGTCTATTATCTTTGACAACAATTTATGGACAGTGAATAAGAACAGATGTGCAGTTTGTCTTCATCCTTTAATTTGCTTTTGGTATCTGCATCTTTATGCCCTGTAGTTTATTTACTTGCATCAAAAATGTCCTGAAGTAAGCAGGGTGTAAAGAAAATACACCACAAATGTCATATATGTTTCTGATAATAAACTTTAAATGAAAAGTAAACAGAATTATTACTCTTTTTGTCTTTGGTGGTAGCTTTAAAGTGGTTTTCTTCTATGCATTAACTCATATCCTGAGTCATACAAGTTCATAAATGAGGGGAAGTCACTTGTGTGTAAAAAAAAAATAAAAAAGTCTGTTTTTTCCAAGTAACAAATGTTATTTTATTTAACACGCACACACATATATATATATATCATAATAATAAAAATACAGCTGTATGCTGTATTTTTTTACTACTGTGAAATATATATATATATATATATATATATATTTTATTTTTTATTTATTTATTTTTTTTAACCAGAATCCACTGAATAGGAAGTAATTTTTGCCGAACAACGCCCTCCTCTCACAGTTGCACAAGTTTAAGTCTGAAAGTTGCCCAGTACATCCACACTAGCTGTGACTCAGCAGCTATATTGAGAAACGATCTTCTGGAGACATCTTTATAAAGACAGCCTATAGCTGTATTAGAAGTGTTTCTCTAAAGAGTTAGGATTTGTAGTATCAGCTCTGTGCATTATGTATGCAGTTAGATTTGGCTGTTTCATTACTAAGAAGTTTCTGGACTCCTGCACTCAAACAGTCTGACTGGTGGAGTGGAAAAACAATTTTCCCGCTTTCCTGGCCTGTCACATCTTCTCCAACCAGCCTGCCTCATGCATGACAAAAACAAGAAAACCCTAATTAAAAACCGGCCGTTTTTTGGATTTTGACAATTTCTATTTTTTATTTTTGTCGTTAGATGTTAGATGTTAGGTTGAAAGATGAAGATGAAGATATACAGACGGCCCGGAAGTTGGAATAAATATTTCAAAATAAAAGCCAAGATAAACACATAACATGCAAGCACATTGGATATTATGATATACATAAATAACTGTGTTGTTCTATATATAACAGCATTAATATGTTCTTTCAGGCAGATAGTGTATCTGTACTAAGCTGCCATATTACACGGAGGACGAGTCAATGCAATAATGTTCAACTTAAATGCTTATGTTTTCTCAAGGAGTGTTTAACCGGTCGCCATCACACCCTAGTGCAAACACTACAGGTAGGGCAAACTTCCCTATTTTGATAGACCTTAGTGATTAAACAAATATTCAGTGAAAAGTGCAGGAAGCATCAAATACTTGTACTTGAAAAGGTAGTATAAGCAAGTATATAAGGTGCAAGGAGCATGAAGCAAAGGTCAATAGACGTGTCTATCTATCTATCTATCTATCTATCTATCTATCTATCTATCTATCTATCTATCTATCTATCTATCTATCTATCTATCTGTCTATCTGTCTGTCTGTCTGTCTGTCTGTCTGTCTGTCTTTTTCAACTTCATATTTGGTAAGTAACATTTAAACAACCTATAGGGGAACTTTGCCCTGTACTGTTTGCACTAGGATGTATTTTTCTTGTTTCTTTAAAGCACTTTGAATTGCCTTAGAGCATGAAATGTGCTATATAAATAAAGTTGCTTTGCTTTGCTTACAGACAAGACAAAAATGGTGTGTAAATGGCATTGTAAGAGACGTACACAAACAGCACGACCAACATGTTGCAACATATAAGCCGACACCACAGCGTGCGAGCCTTTTAGGTCGAATCAGGTGCATTGTTGGCTTCTTTCACCACAGCCCTTCTGCAAAACCTATGTTAGCATTAAAATGAAAGGCCCATAACCAGGACAACCAGCACAAGCTTAGATGTTACAACAAGCTGGAACAGCAGTCTGGACATAGTAGGACATTATTTGGAGCAACAAGTAGAGGTGGCAGCTGCTTTTCTCAGCGCAGACACAAGACAAAATGCTTATGAAATTGGCACACTGCATAGTTCTGACATGCCTGATGCTGAGGACATTGTGAAACTGTGCTCAGTGATGAACACAACCCCACAGTATCCCTCATTTTGCCCTTAAAGCACATGACTGAGCAGAGCATGGAACTGAATGAAGACAACTCAGACACAGTGACTTCTATAAAAGCTGCTATCAGATCTATTGGACAGTTTTCCTAGATAATACCGACACCTGCAACTAAAGTGCACTACACTTGACTCCAGATTTCACACCCGACCTCATCTAGAGGAAAACCAGCGTCAGGATGTGTGCCAGGGGCTGAAGGATAAAGCTGTGCAGTACAATAACCAGGTAGATAATCTTTTTTATTACGATTAATATTAATATTTTTTACTATAAAAATGCTTAAATAACATTTTAATGCATTTTCAATGAAAGCAAATACAAAAAAAGAAGATCTTTTAGAAGAGACTTTTGTGACACTTGCTCTGGGCAACAACATTAATGGGATTGAAACAGAAATCACCAGTTTTAGAAGTGAAGCGCCAATACTTTTCACAAACTGTCTGATCAAGTGGTGGAAGAAGAATGGTAAGATCTCTTGCCAAAGCATACCTCACCACACCAACCATTTCTCTACCAAGTAAACAAATGTTCTCAACTTTAGGGAACATGGTGACTTTGCAAAGATTGCAGTTTTTACCTGTTTTTACATGTTGGCATTTCTTAAGAAGAACATGCCAAAGAAGCGCTAGTTAACTTTTTTAGTTTTCAAATATGCAATTTGTTTTATTTCCAGTTACATTGTATAACAGTAAGTTCTGAAGTTCTGTCTTTAAGGCAAGTTCAGTTTAATACAAAGAGATAAATGCAGATGTTCAAATAAATAAAGAAAAAAATGATTTGTGATCATTTCCATATCATGTATAATTATTATTTTGTTGAGAAAATAGTAATAAAAAAAATCACAATAGTGAATTTAAAATCATGAATCGAATTGTGGTGTGAGTGCATAGTTCAGAAATCTTCTAAACAATTAAAGCTAACTTTTTGATGAGCCCAAACATCCCAACATTAAACTTTTAAAAATTATGTAAGTTTATAAACCAGAGGTCTTTTTTTTTTTTTTTTTTCTGGCATTTGCCAGTAAGACCTTCTGTCATTCATAGATATCCAGCACACCATTTGCAGTTTCTTGCTCTGTGACAAGTTTAGCCACTAGTTGAAAGGACATCTTAACCAAGCTTATGTTGGAATTCATGTGAACATGGGGTTTCGAGACGTGCAACATTTAGTTTTAAACTGTAATATGTTCCTGCCATATGCATTAAGGTAGGAGCCATTTTTACAGTCATGCATATGTCGTCAGAACCCTATGCATCATTAAAGTGAATGGTGTAGTCTTTAAAACATGTGCATGATGCATTTAAATGTACTGCACACTGTCAGTCAGTGGTTGATGATGCTGAGGAGGTTGCTGCTGTCTTCCTACCCCCTCCCCAGGCATCTCTTTCACTGTAGGGCATTTTAGCTGTGCTGGAGGTGCACAACTCTGCTGGTGTTGCAACCATATCTCAGCTCACCAGTGTGGACCAGTCTGACTCTACCAGTAAGTGAGCTTTCTAACCTCCAAGAGTAGGGTGCTGCTTTGAACAAAGTTCTCTTCTATGTTCAGTGTCACAGAAGTGTCACTTTCACTAGGTGTGAAAGTGCTGGTGAGCCCGCTGGAATCTGTATTGCCTTTTGGACTTCAGAGCAATTTAGTAAGAAGTGTGTGGATGTTTTGGTGGTCACAGATAACTAAAGTGGCACATGCCTTTCCCTGCAAGAATCAGTCAGCAAAGCAGGTTTCTCGGTGCCTGTGGAATGACTTCTTCTGCATATAAGGATTACCCCAGCTGATCAGGAAACCAACTTCAAGAGTCAACTCATTAGAGAACTGCTGCAGATAGCTGGCATCTAGAAATCACACACTACCCCTTACCACTCCATGGGGAATAGGATTGCTAAACAGTATAAGAGGACTTATGAGAACATGATAAGGACCCTGCCACCCAGCTCCAAAGCCAAGTGGTCACAAATGCTTCAGCTGCTGACCTGTTTTTTTTTTTTTTTTTTTTTTACAGCTGCCTGGAGCATGAAACAACAAGTTTTGCTCCATTCTTTCTCATGTTTGAGAAAATCCCACGCCTGCCAGTTGATGTTGTGTTCCAGCATGTCCTCGACGACAGTGTTTTTGTTAACCACAGTGAGTTTGTGTCACGGCTGAGATGTGACTTGTCCGAAGCTGCCTGCATTGCTTGTGAGAACAGTCGTATAGAGCAGGCAAGCCAAGCAAAAAAATCCCAACAGCAAAGCAAAAGGCTCACCCCTCTCACTGTTGGTGATAGGGTCTTGCTTGCAAACTGTGGTGAGAGGGGGAAGAGAAAGACTGATGACAGGCAGGAGTCAACAGCTTTTGAAGTGGTGTCTGCAAAGCCTGATATCAATGTGTACTGCATCAGAGACCCTGTGAGCCTGAGTGAAAACGTCATCCTCACAGACACATCCTGCCAGGACCCGAGTGGAACCAATTTTCAGCCCTGGATTTTTATATTTAAGACCAGCCCACCTCTTTTTGATGTGGAGTAAACTGGATGAATTAAATATCTGTTCAGTACTTACAGTCCTGTGGTTTTTATTATGAAAACAAAGACATCAATAGGCTAATTTCTTACATTAATGCACTTGATTCCAAAAACATTAACTAAAGAAATTAGTTTCCATGCTTTTATATCTCCCTTTATGAAAAGACCATGACTTGCCGCAGGTGCAAAAGCAGAACACACAGAGAGACTGTGTTATCATTCACATCTGGAGAAACCAAAATAAACACCAAAATATATCTTAAAACGGGAGCAACTTATGTTCCACACAAACCACTCCCTCTCTCTTATGTCTTCTTGTCTCTGTCCTCGATCTACTCTGTCCTCTCTTCGTTTTGCTATCTTCCTCTATCTGTACCTCCTGTCTCCTCTGCAACAGGGCATCAAAAATATTTATAGTAAAGTTTTTTACACCGTCCTTAGTTTCTCTTTTTGTTTGAGTTCATTTTAAATTTGATCCACTGAAAGGTTTTTATTAACTACACAAATAAAAGGAAAATGTGACTTATTAAGAAATACACACATCTTCTGCAGTGAGACTATAATTCTGCAGTTTTCTTTGCTGTTAAATGATATATAGATGCCTCGGGAATAACTAAACACGGTTCTCTGTGATCAGTTGGCACACTGGGTGGAATGAAATCAGTCTAGTTTAGTTTGTTTCCAACAACACAGGAATGTGCATCTCAGCATCTATTTATCCCTATTTACAATTAGACTTACTGATGTTATTCTACATCTGTTAAATATTTTTCTGTAATTTTTTTTTCCTTAAAAGTGCACAGTGGCTGTTTATTTATCATTTACTGATGTGCTTGAGTGTATTTATATTTCATATTGCCCTTGCTATAAAGATAATAATGCATACTGTAGAAACGTGAATTTCTTTTAAGGGCCAAGAAGTATTTATTGTTATTGGTATGGATGAAAAAGAACCTAAAACTAATGGTATCGTATCAACAGGAAAAATGTTGGTATCATCCATCCCTAGTTAGACACACTCAAGTCAATTTATTTAAAAAAAGAAACTCATGCCTGAAAAAACAAAAACAAGGTCTACAAATGGTTTGTGCAATAATGGACTAAAGGAATTTGCTGTTACTCTTTTTGATCACACAGAGTACCCAGAAATCAGAGTTTAATGGTATTTGGTTATTATGACTGTTATTGGGCTGAACATGTTTACTTCTTTTTTTCCCCTTGTACCCACCAGAGGTCTCCAGAGTCTGTTTCTCTTGTCCTAAACCAACATCACACCACAACTGGTGTTGTTTTTTTTTTTGTTTTTTTTTTAAGTCAACACACCATAGGCTCTTCACCTGATTACTAGCAGTTGTATCTAAACCATGGATGTCAAACTTCAGTCCTTGAGGGCCACTGTCTTGCAGGTTTTTGATGTTTTCCTGCTTCAACACACCCATCTCAAATCAAATTAATCAAAAGGCTTGTTGTCAAGTTCTGCACAATGACCCATTAATTAAAGTCTGGTGTGTATGTATGTATATATATCTATATATATATAGATATATATATTCTTTTATTAAAGGATTGCTCAACTGCCTTGTTTCCCAGACTTTATATAGGTTTTGATAATGATGAGCAGATTGCTTTTGTTTTTAACTCCTGCATAAAATCTATCACAGAGGTATCACTAGAAAAATAAAAATTAAATAAATAATGAAAATAAAAAGAGATCCTTTTGTAGTTAGCAACCCTGCCTTAAGATCGTACCTGCTTGAATAGAGGCAACTGGACACATTTTCTTGGATGTTAAAGACATTTAACTTCTGATTACTGGTATTCACTACCCAACTAATCAGAACTGAACAAGTCTTTCAGTTGACAGGTGATACTAAAATAAGAAGTCCAGTTAGTCTCTGCAAACACTTCTTACCCTGATCTGGACTGAGAACCCACTGAGATCCATATATAGCCTACTTGAAAACATGCACTCGAGGTATTTGTTGCAGCATTTTACTAAGTATTTTGGCACCAGGTGGCGCAGTTGGCTTTAAAACAATGACGCCCTCAAGGTCACTGCAGTAGGATTTCTTCAGTTGAGGCTGCCATTGATGCTGTGCACTGCGCAGCTGCACAAACACTATCATTACAAAAATGAGACGTCACATTTGTGGGTGAAACCCGTTACTCACTCATACTGTGACTTATAAGTGGAATTTCCATTTGACGAGCGGTCACTCCACTTTGTACCAAAGTGCATGTTCATGCGCTAAGGCTGTATATGGGCTACATTATGGTAATTATTTCGTGATCTCGAGGAAAGCACCTGCAGATTACCGCAAAACGAAACATGTTTGGCTTAAAATGTATTTAGATGTATATCTTTTAACAATATTTACATATAAAAGAGTCACACGTTGAGCAGTTATTGAGATGTTATCGATCATCTTTATGTTATTTTCGGATCCAGACTTAGATGTTGAGTGTAGGTTTGATGCAGTGAAAGTCACTTCCAGTAAACGTGACCGCATCATACATGTGACTAACAACGAAGGACTGCATGGGAGATCCCTGCCTGCTTCCCTGCACGTACTCCTGTTTGCGTCATCTTTCTTTCCGCATAGTAGTGTTCTCTGAATTCAACGTATCTCATACCAATAAAGAATACATTTCCCACAATTCATTTCACTGAAAACCACTCTTCCCTTTTCTCTGTTTAGCGTTTGTTGAGATTATGCTACAGCTAAGATAGAAAATCAGCATCCTCTTAACCTTCATTGGAGATGTCTGACTCCTGACGGTGAACGTGCAGCACCACTCGCTCACATCTGCGTCGTGACGGACTCTCAGCCAATGGCGTGGCACCGTTGCTCCGTTCCTTCCTGTTTCCGACCACTTATCATCCAGCTCGCAGCGTCACGAGCGCCTTCTCTGCCTGCCCGCACGAGAGACAGACAGCACCGTCCTTGCACACAGTTAGGCCGGAAAGGTAACTTTAAGATTCTTATTGCTGCCTTTTAGAAACCATTAAATGAAAAGTAGAATCAGAAGTGTTATTATTTGTTTTTTTGTAATAATGTGTGTTAATATAATCACTTTTCCTTTTATATTATTGTCCACATGGTGGTTTTCATCCGCGATGACAACCTCGAAATGTGGTCCTTGAGGTAGCTTGCCCTTATGTCTTTAATTTTCTCTTTTTCATGCTTGACCACCATTTAAATCTTCAGCTCACAGTCATGTATATTACAGGATGGAGCATTTTGTATCCCACCGTCTATTTTTAAACTAAGCCGTCAGCTGGCGAGAGCTCTCTCCATTTAGAGCTGCAGTGTGTGGGAAAAGGGCGTCAAGTTGCAAGTCCAGCTTCCAGCAGAGTCCCCCTCCTTCATTCTGTTAAATAAACCCAGTTTGTGTCCCGTTTGTTCATAGTTGAAATACGTAATGGGAACGCTGCCAAAGCCTTACACGGTGGCTCAGACAAACCTACTAGTTGCATGCAGCAGACGAGGAGGTGTGTCCACAGAGGAAAGGAAAACTGTGTGGGTCAAGAATACACTAGCTTCACTCTTTGCTCCAGGTTGTATTTTTTCTATCTAGCGCACTTCTAGAGGATTTAAACACTTTTATGAAGTCATTCTGTTGGCAGAATGAAAGTTCAGAATGAAAGTTTACAGGAGTTATTTTACCATGCATATTAATTAATGTCTTTATTAATATGCTGGAATGACTGGTTGAGCATCTTTTTGCAGCCCAGTCAAAGATTAAAACTAATCTGCATTCATTGTAGTTCGAAAACTATCAAGTGTCTTTTCCTTTATTATTTATTTATCCATGGAAGCCATTTTGTGCTGCAACTGTTGCTCATTTATTTTAATTATCTTTTTGTTTAAAAGCATTTATTGATCAACAGGTTACATTTTTTTAGTTTATTAGCCATCTTCAAGCATATTTTTTATATGAAATAAACACACAGAAACCAAATTATTCTTAGCCCCTGATGAGAGGAAAAAACTAACTACACCAGGATATGTGTATTGTAGCTGGGAGCTGCGGTTAGATGGATGGTCTCTTTGCCTCATAAAAATTATCAGTTATCAATTACTATTATTACAACCTTTTAGAAGTGTGTGGGTTATAGGCTAGGTTTGGATATATATATTTATATAAAAAAAGTATTGATAAAATAAATCAAACCTGTCAGAATTGGCTTACTTTAAGAAATATCTACCCAAAAATAATTAATCAAAATTACTCATAAAACCAGAAATTTGTGAGACATTGGCAACTTGATCACTAAAATTACTTTGCATTAAAGACTTTTATCACTTGATTATTAAAAAGCCTGAGTTTTTATATCTATCCCCACAAAACCTCTGAATATCTTCATTTAGTTGTGCTTAACAGAAATCTTTAAGCACAGCTTTGTGTGTTTGTGTTGCTTGTGGAAAGTTTCCACACAGGCGTTTGAGGACAGCATTTTCCATGAGTTCTGATGCACTGAAACTTTGACTCTGACTACAGCTGGACACTCAGAGCATCGTGATTCACGGATTTGGAGCACATTGTTTGGAACAAACGATAATCAATATAGGACTGCAGGCATCATGGCCAGACTGTCTGGCCTAAAACCCCCTCTAACCTTCACTACTGAAAATTTGAGAGATAGCAAAGGTTCTGTGTGGTTAGGACACAATTTAGATCAGTAATCCATATCAGTGAAGTGATGGTTGAACAAAAAGAGGCCAAATATTGTAGTTGTGCCAAGTCACTAACCCATTGTCTGTCCAACACTGCTGTTGGAAAATGTTGCATAATCACTGCAGTTGTGCAAGAATTTTGCAATGTATTTTTTCTAATCTGATATGTTAAGTAAACTGAATGGACCTGCAGAGATTTTCCTTGTGCTGCAAAAGCCACACCCCTCTGACTTAAAACACATCAGCCATCCTGGCCAGCGCACATAAGTCTTGGTTGTACAGCTACTATGCAAGATTGATTCAAGAACCCAGAAGACGATTTATTGCCTTGTCTCCGGATCTATCCTTAGATTATTTTTATTGCAAGTTTGTAGAGCATTTAATTTTTTTTTTTTTTTTTTTTGCAAAATCATTGTATCCACTTGAGGCTTTAACCCAGTAAGTGCCTCTGCAGGGTGGATTCTCTACTTCTGTGGAGCTGCACTGTGATCATGCCTCTGCTGTCATTTCACCTGCAGATCCAGAACCATGTCCATCCTGAAGATCCATGCTCGTGAGATTTTTGACTCCCGTGGAAATCCCACTGTGGAGGTTGACCTGTACACTAAGAAAGGTATTGTATGCCACCTAAAATGTTGTCTTATACATTTTTTTTGTACAAACATCTACTGCATGAGTTTTCCTCTTGTAAGATGGTAAGTTTGATTTCATTACAGTCAAAGATGTTTGGAAAGGAAAATGTACAACTTAAAAATCTTCTAGAGGCCAGTTTTACTGTTATCTGTTGAACTAACGAGCTCATGGGTTCCAATTTGTGTGTAATGCTTCAATGCAAAGTTTCTGAAATAAGATGGTTATAAATAAGTATTTTGTAATTAAATAGATTTAAAAGAAATGTAGTTTAGTAGTAGGTTGGGTCAAGTTTAGTTGGCCTGCACTGTTGCCAGCTGCAGGCTGGATCGGATAATGAAAGTGTGAAAATAGCTCCTGTAATATCACACTGCCTCCACAGCTCTGCTACTGTAATGGTTCCTGGTTGGAAGCACATACAGTAAAGTAGATGCTTCCAGCAAACCTGAGTTTATTATTATTATTATTATTATTATTATTATTATTATTATTATATGCAAGGTTGAGATGTTTGAACTCTGTTTGCTTCCCTTTGTTCACATAAAACAACCAGACTGAATGGCTCAGAGCAATTTAGTCAATTAACTAATGGTCTGGCTGTGTTTTGAATGTGTGTGTGGTTTTATTTTTGTGGGGAAGCTGTTCTGTTGAAACAAAAAAGCTCAACCTACTGAAATGTCCTGAGAATGTTAATGAAGCAACCTCAATGATCACTGAAATGGAAGTGAGTGAAAGTGGCTGCACTGCCCTGAAAATGCCGTCCTTTCCTTTTTAGTTTTGGGTGGTTATTAAGTCTTTACTGTAAACAACCCCCCCTCCCCCCTTTTTTTTTTTTTTTTTTTAACAAGAAGGCCTTTTAAGTTCAGCAGCTGTGTTTTGGCATCATTAACAAGACAGACGACAGTGAATCTGTGCAGCACCCAGAACACGTCTGACATAATTACTGTAGTGTGTTTTTTTTTTTCTCCCATTAAGAAATTTACAATCATCATATCAACTACCTCTTGTCACAAAATTCGACTTTTCTTTAACAGTCGGCATAAATTCAAGTCTTTTTGTTTCCAGATTTGTCAGATAGTCTAGACAGACAGTCACATCGGCTAGCAGCTGATGTCTTGCAGCAGATGATTTAAGCCTGAACTCAGGGCCTAAACAGCGGCCGTGTCCTCTTGTCCTAAGCTGTAAATCCCCTCAAACTCATCATCTCTGCCGCTCCACTGAGCAAAATGAATTGATTTTTGTGCAATCACTTCACTTGGGTGAAACCAAAATGGCTATCCTCCTGTGTGTGGGCGTGGCTTGGTATCCAGCCACAGATTCTTTGCACATGCTCAGTTAGTCTGTCTTCCCCTGTTACATCACAGCGTCCTCCTGCAGATCCAGGACAATGTCCTCCCTACATGTTTTGCTTTCCTCTTTGACAGAGGAGGATATTGGCTCCCTGTAGCCCCCTCCTGCACTCCATACCTTAAACATTTTTCTATATGCGTATTATTTGCTGTATAATGCCAAAGATTTTAAAGCGAGGAAGTGGAATCACATGGTAATGTCATATATGATATTTAATTGCTGTTGCCAGACTAAAGTGCAACACTTGGAAATAACTAAACACATGTTTTTAAAGGTCTTTTCAGAGCTGCAGTTCCCAGTGGCGCTTCCACAGGCATCTATGAGGCTCTGGAGCTCCGCGACAATGACAAAACACGCTACATGGGAAAGGGTAAGACGTCCCCATCGTTTCCTGCTCTAACTGTACTGGTTACTTCCATCCTTTTGCAATCTTTTATTTCAACACTTCTATGAAGTCTGTCTTCATTCTTTTCTTCATTTCCTTCATTTCTCTTCCTCCTGTTAGGAGTCAAAAGAGCAGTTAAATATATAAATGAGTTCTTGGCCCCTGCATTGTGTAACCAGGTAAATGAAGTGTGAAAAAACAGGACGACTCTCGTACAAATGGCTGTGCACAGCAGCATGAAGAGTGTTTTTCAGACTAACCTAGTCACTAACAGATGTTTACAGATCTTAAAAAAAATCACTGGATATTGTTCTGATGAATTACTTGCACATTAACATGAAATTGGATGTTCTCTAGTCACGTGTCGCCTGCTCTGCATGGTCTTCTCCTGTCTGGTCAGTCATGGTCTGCTTGTCCTTTGCAGGTGTCTCAAAAGCAGTTGATCATATCAATAAAACTATTGCACCTGCACTGGTTAGCAAGGTAGGACCATTTATTGTTTGACTAATATTACTAGACTAATGTATTAATATAATTTATAAAACCTGTTATGTTATTTAAACTGTTAACTAAAGCATCAGAAATTGTAGGATAATTGTGGTGGTTTGCTTCTGAGATGCTGTCATTGGCCTTTTTTTTTAAACTAATTAAACCAGTTAAAGTTGATCTCTTATTTCTATTCATACAGTTGAACTTGTCTTGTGTCTAATCCAGGATGTGAGCGTTCTGGAGCAGGAGAAGATCGACAAGCTGATGCTGGATATGGATGGCACAGAAAACAAGTGTAAGATGCAACTACAGCTTTTTTTCTGTTTAATGACAATGTCTTGAAGACCTGTACAACAGTGTGATTTTTATTGTATGGCTGTATCAGACATTTACTTAGTGGGACTCATTCCAATCGTGGTATTTTATCTGTTAACAGATGTACTTTACCCACTAAGCAATAAAGCCAATTTCAGCAATGCTGTGATGTCATACAGTATTTACAAGAAATATCTTAGATATTGTTTAATTTAGTCCAATCAGTTAAGCCCATCAAGAAACATTTATTGTAATATTGCCATTAAGAACATGATCTATAACTGCCCATCAAAAATGAAGAAATACAATTACTCTGTGGTAAGGATTTACCTCATGTGGCCTATCCCACAGTTTTAGAATAGAATATAGAATAGAAATACTTTATTAATCCCTTTGGAGAGTCCTCAGGGAAATTTGGGTACCAGCAGCAATACAACACCAACAGTAAAGCAGGACAAGCACAAGACACAATATATACAGGTACAAAGCAAAATAGAGGCAACAAGGTGCAAGAAAAGCACAAATAGAATGCAATAAATAACAATAAGATAAGTTAAATAAAACAATATAAACAAGCATTGCACACAGTAGAGGTGGTACAGATTCCCAGTTCAATATTGCACGTATAAGTTATTGCAACTGTTTGTATGGGTTATTGTGCATGTGTTGTATCAGGCGGACTGCTTTTTTAGGGTGCTTTTGAAAAAACTTAACTAAAGACTTGTCAACTTTTGAAATTCCTCATACATAAAAAAAAATCATATTTTAATGAATGAATGAATGAACTGTTTCTATAGACCTTTTATACTACTACCTCTTACTGCCTCAATGACATTTCAGTGGTTTCATGACCAAACATGTTCTCCTATCTGCCCTCAGGAAGATGCTAATACTTAAGAAGATACTTAGAATGAGACTGCTGTGTTCAAATTGTCTTGATCAAGTTGGATCGTAAATGCAAGAAATTTGAATTTGTTTGTCTTCCTTCCTCAGCTAAGTTTGGTGCTAATGCCATCCTGGGTGTCTCCCTGGCTGTGTGCAAGGCTGGTGCAGCAGAGAAGGGCGTTCCCCTCTACCGCCATATTGCTGACCTGGCTGGCAACCCTGAAGTCATTCTCCCTGTCCCTGTGAGCATAGTAGTGCAATTAACCAAGTCATGCTCTGAAGGTTTTTTTAAAAGACTATTGATGCCCACTGGCCTAACACACATTAACTATTAATGTGTGATCCAAATAGTCATTAGATTCAGTCATGATTCCATTAGGGTTGGAACCTGATCATCTTTGTTTCCCTTCAGGCTTTCAATGTCATCAATGGTGGGTCCCATGCAGGCAACAAGCTGGCCATGCAGGAGTTCATGATCCTTCCTGTTGGAGCCAGCAGCTTCAAGGAGGCCATGCGCATTGGTGCTGAGGTCTACCATAACCTGAAGAATGTCATCAAGGAGAAATATGGCAAAGATGCCACCAATGTGGGAGACGAAGGTGGCTTTGCTCCCAACATCCTGGAGAACAAGGAAGGTGTGGGAAGAACTGCTGCTACACTGTTAAATAATAATATGCTGATAAGAAGCAAAGAAAGTCAGGATGCAGCTGGATGAAATTCTGTTTTAGGATACATTTAGTGTTTGTAATATCTGCTTTACATGTCTTCAGGAAGTGTCTTAAAAGCAGTGCATTCTTAAACACTTCAGTGAAGGGTTTCACTCTTGGGCTTGCATATGGTTTCTAAATTAAGGTCTTAACTCAGTTCTGAATGCATAGCTTGCTGGCCTCTGACTCCGGTATCAGGTCAATGTGCTGATATGGCAAATGCCCCAATGGTGCAGAGCCTTGAGTTGTTAGCGTTTAGTCATGTATGAAAAGGGGTTTTGTTTTTATTCTAAACATTTTTATTTATATATGCATTTTTTTTCTGGGTGTTTTTTTTGTGCCATCAGCTCTGGAGCTGCTAAAGAATGCCATCGGCAAGGCTGGCTATACTGACAAGATTGTTATTGGCATGGATGTGGCTGCTTCTGAGTTCTACAAAGGTGGCAAGTATGACCTGGACTTCAAATCTCCAGATGACCCTAGCCGCTACATCTCCTCTGACAAGCTGGCTGATCTCTACAGGAGCTTTGTCGCTGATTATCCTGGTAGGTTTGTTATACTTTTATTTATTTTTTTAATAGCCTTATAGCCTTCAGTGCAATTTTTTTATTGATAAATTAAAAATAAGCTGTACTGACAGGTTTGGTAAATTTGTATAAATACATTAGTACGGTAATATTCATCAAACGATAAGTCAACAATGTTTTTTTAGCTACAGCAGGCAGCCTTACTCAGTGAAAAGGCTCTGAAAGCTGAACACTGGTGTCAAAGTTAACATGAGCACACAAAAGTAAAACATTCAGCAGTTTGTCTCTGCTTCCCTCCTGTGGCAAAAATAAGTAACTGCAAGTTTTAGAGACATACTGGTGTGGTGATGTTGGAGGTTTTTATTTGTTCTAAAGTCTTTTACATCTTCAGTTGTTTCCATTGAGGACCCATTCGACCAGGATGACTGGGAGGCATGGACCAAATTCACAGCCAGCACAAGCATCCAGGTGGTGGGTGATGATCTCACCGTCACCAACCCCAAACGCATTGCTAAGGGTGTGGCCGAAAAGTCCTGCAACTGCCTGCTGCTGAAAGTCAACCAGATCGGCTCGGTCACAGAGTCCCTGCAGGCGTGAGTATTAATAACACGGCCATGTTTTCACACCTGTTGCCAAAATTGAAGTCGACGTCAGTTGGCTAACAAAGGTGCGTCTTTTTCTTTTAGCTGCAAGATGGCCCAGAGCAACGGCTGGGGTGTGATGGTCAGTCACCGCTCTGGAGAGACTGAGGACACCTTCATCGCTGACCTTGTGGTCGGCCTCTGCACTGGACAGGTAAATAACTTTTTGAAAAAATGTTTAGACTAGGTGTGTCAGTAGTGTTTATTTTTAAACCTCACTGTCTTGGGTCTGAAATGTCGCTGATCTTCTTTCCCCAGATCAAGACGGGTGCACCTTGCCGATCTGAGCGTTTGGCCAAGTACAACCAGCTCCTGAGGTGAGTTTACTCCAAAAAAAAACATGCATGGCTCATTGACAATTTTAAATAAAAATGTTATAGCAATTTCTATGTGACTTAACAAACTCGCACCCTGTTTCTCAGGATTGAAGAAGAGCTCGGTGACAAGGCCCGCTTTGCTGGTCAGAACTTCAGGCACCCCATCTGAGCTGGTCCTCCTCTGGCCACTGTCTGTTCATTGCTCATAAATAATCTCCACACATATAAGCCACACTAGGTTGCCCACCCTGTATGAAGAGAAGATGGAGAGAGAGCGTTGCTGTAATCCAAGGTCCAAGTCTGGTCTGTGGTGTGGAGACGCGTCAGTATGTCCTAAGCAGCCATGGCTAAGCTCATCCTCAAACTATGCTTTAGCTCCTAAATAGTGTTGGTCCCTGTGTTTGTGTCCTTGTTACTGTGTGAAAGATTTGTGTTTAGTTTCTTGTGAGTTATAGTGATTATGGTCCTTTTGAGTATCTGAGCTACTGTAACTTTAGTAAGGCTCTGCCTCAGGCAGTGGTATAGGTTGTGTATGTGCAATGTGTTGGATCTGACAAGGTCTTGTGTTGCTCAGCACTGGCAGAAATATGTAATAAAAACTATAATTTCAAATGCTTTTTGGTTTCTTTTTGCCCTTATTTTAAAGCTTAAAATATGCACATTACTCTAGTGCTTCACAAGACACTAAACAGCCCTTTAAAGCACAAAAATCAGTTCATAAAGAATGTTTAGCTTTCCTGCAGATAAATTATTAGCCACAGGAAATGAGTTGACTGCTCTTGCATGTGTGAAACCCGTGATGCAATCTGAGAGCCAGTTAGAGGCGAAACATGAGCTCAGTACTGCAGGATACCATTTTTGTCCCCTTGGGTAAAAGAATCTAAAGGCTCTATGCAAGCGCTTTTTGTACTGAGCCCTGCCAAGATAAATGAGGGTCTATTCACCAGTGGCATTGTACTTCAGGGGATTGCCAGCTGGGTTCATGCCACACCAGTTTTCTTTGTTTGAGCCCTCCCTGAACCTTCCTCCATTGTTTAACCATTGCTAAGGAGATGTGTTACAAATAGCTGTACAAAGACACTTCCTATCACATATAAAACTGCACAGATACCTCTGTGCTGCTGCATCAAGCAAGGACATTAAACCTTTCCCAAAGTTAGTTTAAATCCGTTTTCCATGCAATATTCTTTAAAAAGTCAATATGGGTTTATTAGACACATATTGCAGCCTAAGCTAAACTCTGGAATGCAGCTTTAAGAAAGAAATTAGAAACTTTGCATTTTGCGCCATCTAGTGATGATTCTACAGCAGCACAACTTTCTCATGTAAAAATAACTGTTGGATGTTAAACCATGCAGACCTGCTAGTTAAAAAACTGCAAAACGTAAGAATGGATGAAGAATTAAATTAGATGACGTCTAAAAAAATGTATGTATAAATTTGATTTTTTTTTTCTTTTTTTTTACATCCGATATTTTGCACCTTACAGTCTGGACTGAGAATGAAATCTACACAAACAAGTGATGCTTACATCAGCTGCACCCACCTTTAAGGGAGTGACGTCCCGATGACGGGCCACAGACACAAATGGATAAATTAATGACTGAATTGGAAAAACTGCAACAGCTTACCTGATAACCCAAATACATAATGCGCATACGCTTGCTAACAGCATTTCTAACAGGGGTTACGGGTTTTGCACAGACATTTCTATTTGTGTCATCATGTAGCATCTACTTTTTTTGTATTCTGTAATGGAACTGGACCATAAGATATCTTTTTAGCTGTTTTATACCACAAATAAATTTAGCCTTTTCAGGAGCTGTTTTTGTGACACACACACACACGCACACGCACACGCACAAGCACTTATATATATATATATATATATTTATTTATTTATAAAAAAAATATTTAAGCTGTCAAGCAGTCCAGATGCCGTTGAGGTTTCTTTTCTCTTTTCTGGTTTTGTAAGATTGAAGATGGAGCTGCTACAGATTTGACACTGAGGACTCCCAGTGAAGCTGGATGCTTCCAGCTTTGGCCAGTGGGTGACGATATTTTACCGGTTGAACTTTGAGAACCCCCAACTGCTCTCACCCCAAGATGAAGAAGGATGCTGTCATGCTGAGTGCCTCTCATACACACTAGTCTGAGCATCCCGGCAACGATTACTCTCGCTTTATCCTCAAGTCCATCATTTATGACAGCATTATATCAAATGTAGTTAGCGCTGTGATAGCTACATAAGAAAAGACATACAGGTGGCACTGCAGCTGTTGTAGTACTCGTGTAGTGGCGACAGTTGGCTAACTAACGTTGGCTAATTGCCCCTTCTACTGCTATTGTTTGTTGTTGCAGTCTCTCATCAAACAAATCACAGATGTTGTAGATCACGCTCTTTAAGGTAAGTGTTGTGAACTGCAATCAACTTCTCTGCTTTTGACATTCATCAGCAAAGAAAGCAAGAAATGACAAATATGGAGGAATAGTTGGTAAACGTTGGTCTGTTAACGTTTATCCTTGCATGCTAGCTGTAGGGCTAATTTGGCCATTAGCATCAGCTAGCAACTTAGCTGAAAGACTTGTCTGCCCATCACTGTTGCTGGTTACCATGAACTGACGTTGGCGGCTAGCAGCAGTGTCTAGCAGTGATTGGGAATGCCAGCTAGGAGCAGGGTAATGCATGGACACAAACAGCTCGTTGACACCGGTTAGCTCAGAGCACATGCAATAACACAACGTGACATTATTCTATTTGTCGGCTTTAGATATGAACCTTGTGCAGCACTGAAACACCTCACAGCAACCATTTTTTTCTTGCGTTCATCTACCAAGTATAGTGTATCATTTTCAGGGACTAGTCTTAGCCCATGGAGCTATTGTCATTAGCTCCAGGAAACGTTAGCTGATGAAGCTAACCTGCTGTCTTTGTGTGTTTTACTTGTGCTCATATATTGTTGTTCTGCTCATTGTTTGTTTTTATCTTAGGTGAAAACCTTAGATTCGGTTTAAACGAAATAACAGAAGATGAGAGCACAGTCGTGTTGACTTGTGAAAACAAAGATGCAAAGCTTGCAAAATCTCTACTTTTAAAAATTTGTCAAAAAAATGCGTTTATGTATTCTTAACAGTTCAAAACATTATAGTAGAGGTGGTTATATAAACTAAAGTCGTGATGTTTGTAGACTTATTAGCCGTATTGGTGCAGCTGATTTTTATTTTTATTTTATTTATTTATTTTATTTTTCATGGTTTAAGGCAGAGTTACTAAGCCTCACAAGTTTGGAAATGTTAACCACTGAGCATCTGTTGGCTGAATTTGGAAATAGAAATGTTACAAAAACAGTCAAAAAAGTGATAGAAAAAAGGTGATTTAATGTCCATATGTAGTTTTAAAACAGCACCACGAAAGAAGCAGCAAGTTATTTTTATTGAGTGATTATGACTCACTCATATTTGAATTTTTTAATGGTATTTCCTGTTTAAGTTGCCCAGAAAAAATAGGAATTGCATCATAGCTCATGAATATACAAAATATACTAAATGATAACGGCGTGAGAAATCTTGTTTTGCTTTATATGTACCAAGCTACTTTTGTTTCACAGGGAACATGACTGAATGTTGACAATAAAGCCTTCAGCTCTTTAATACATCTTCTGATATTGTGACAGCATTGCTATAAAATTAGTTTGACATGCATCTTGTTAAAAGGCTGTAAAGATCATAACAAGGGCCGGTTTTGTTACAGTACCACTACACCACTAGTCTGTTTCTAACCAGCTTTTGGCAACTGTTCAAGTCTCTGTATAATGACATACTGGAGAGAAAAATGACAGAATAGAAAATCAAACTTTATACACACCTGTAGTTTGTAACAGAGGGTTGAGTAAGAAGATACACTCACGTACAGCCATGAGTTCCTCTGCTGTCTTTCTTATGAGGTTAATCACTGCTATTTGTATACCAGTTAAATTTAATTTATTTTGGCATCAAGAATCATTTAAAGACAGTGATTTTGTAAAAAATCATTCATACACCTTCATGAAGCTTTTAGCCATCATATATCTTGGTTAATTGCTCATTCATTTTAGGTGGTGTTTCCTTCTGTCAGTAGTTTAGTGGTTGTCATTTAGATTTCCTTTAACTATCACTGTAAACTTACCAGTGTAAAGTACAGAGTTCTGCCTTAGTAGGTTATATGCTGATTACTACTTAAGCACAACTAAGAAAGTAAAACACCTTAATGTTTGTTTTTTTGTTGAAGCAAAATGATTTAGGTTCTGCCAAGGAGGACAATTAAAAATAGTTTAAAACATAACATTTGTGGTGTTTGTTTCTTTCATCACAGAGCTGTTATGTGGTTCAATTAGGGCTGGGCTATTAATGAAATCGACAAATCGAATTTTCCATTTCTCAAGATTTATTTTTTTAAGAAAATCTCTATATTTTTTTATTTTCCTCTTTTATATGCAACGCAAATGCTCCCCTTGGGCTTCAGTAGTTAGTATTTGACTCAGCCCTCCTCTGCACCAGAGTGATGTTTGTCTGAAAGCACTAACAGAAATACAGTGAAGTGAGCCGTCACTCACGCCTGCAGTTTAGTTGTGCATATAACTGCAGAGACAAATGCTGCTCTCTTTGGGATGCAGAAGACAACTTCAGCCCACAAACTCTTGTTAAGAGACAACCATCAGAGGTCGTCATTATTTCTGCAGTGGATCTCTTATGATAAGGATCCAGATGGAAAGAGATGACGGATGCAGTTGTGTTGCATATCTTTAAGATATGAAGCCGGTTATACGGTAAAAAAGTTATGACAATATTTACTTTTTTTTGGCTGTCATTCATTCATATAAATAAATACAACAAACACATTTTACATGCTAATGCTTTAAGTATAAAATAGTTTTAATAAGGTTAATATGTTTTTAAGAAAAATAGGGAAAATATTGGTTAAAATTGGATTTGGTTAGAAAAAATAGTAGAATTTATTTTTTAGGCCATATTGTCCAGCCCTAAGTTCAGCATGTTTTATAGTGTTTCATTTTGAATTGGAGTAGCTGTGGGTTCAATTACTTAGTCACATTTCCAGTGACACACCCTGTCCATTGACTGTTAATCTTTCTGGGTTGCTTTAGTAGCAGCGGAGTAATGATAAAAAAAAGTGTAAAAAGCCTTCTATTTTCCCTTAATGACTAATACATGTTTGAGTAATGACAGTTCCCTGTGGGTAAAGGTCAGATAAGTATGAGAAAACCCTTTTCCACTGTGCTCTGACACATCTTTCTTGGATAATGTGTCAATAAACATGCTCTGGAAATCAGTATTTACATGATGCACATGAAGAGAATTTGTTGTTTTTACACCAATATGCTGTCACCGCTTTCCTCTCAGAATCATTATGAAAGATGATTGTCTCTTATAATGCCTGTATCTGGCTTCAGCTACTTCATTCTGTATTCTCAAGCATTATGGCTTTGTGTTGTTGTACATGATGGTGCTGTAAACTGTCATTGGTGTGACTACCCTGTATTTTAAAAGGCCTTATACTTTCAGCCACAATACTATGTTTCAAAGAGAGGTGATTTATGCTTTGTTCAGGACTGTTTTGCTCAAGATTTTCATATATGGAATGATATGTTGGCATGAGGTGTAGGTAAGTAGTGAAACATATGCTGTCCAGAGGCAACACAGGGAATGTATTGATGTATAACCAAGCATCTAGACATCACACCTAGACATCTTATTTGTATTTAAAAAAGTGTGTGTAGCCTTGTATTTATACAGTGATTATGCATACTTGCATCAAAGAGCATTCAGAGGACAATAAGGAAGCAAATGGATAAACAAAATTAGCTTTTCTTTTGCAGTGTTAGATATCTGCTTCATTGCTAGATATCTGGCTGTTACATAGAAAATTAATGCCCAGAACAAAGGAGCAATGTTCATTCAAAGATCTCTTGATGGGCTATTCAAGTGCTGTATATTCATTAAAAATAACAATCTGTCAGCACTTACTGACAGTGTGCACAACAAGCCAAGCTCTCTTTATTGTTCTCCGAAGATGTTTCTCAGTTCCCGTGCCAAGAGCTGGGTAATTGGCTGTAGCAAAGCCTTGCATGTGTTGTTTTAAGATATTGGACTGACACGCACAGGGCACACTGGCAGAAATAAGGCAAGCACATTACCCTTCTTTTCTCCTCGCTCCCTTTTCTCCTCCTGGCTTCCCCAAGCAAGTCAGAAGCAGCAAGACGTTAGATGTGTTTTGTGTTTTTTTTTTTTTTTTTCAGCTTCCCTTCACCTCTCATAAGAGGAAATCCAAGCATGCTGCATAATATCTCATCTTTGTTTGATTCAGGCCTAGTTCTGCTGCACCGCAATTGTGCCAGGAAGATGGTATGAGCAAGTGCTATTTGTGGTATCGATTGTGAACTGCCTTGCTACCTAATGCTGGTGGTATTTGTTGCACTAGATGTGATCAAATCTGCTTTCCGTGTAAGCTTAGTCACGGTGAAGTCTGTTGCTCTTCCTTGTACAAATGCCACCTGTATCAGGGCTGGCTTGTTATCCTTGCACCATAACTAATGTGACACATGGTGTTTTGTATTGTTGTCTGACTATCAGAAGGTCACAGATATGTCTGCATATTTCCTTTGCTGAAATGCTTTCTGTACCCGATGAAGTGTGTGGATACTATAGAGTGTTGGCTAATATTTGAGTTGTGAAGAAACAGCAAACGAAGGAATGAAGAAATGACTGTGACAGCACAGCTTTTTTTCTCCTTTAATTGTTACCTCTATCTGGGAGCCTTTACAGATTTTTAGATTCTTCACACTTCACAATAATCATGTATAAAACCAACATACAAGATACAGATGATCTCATTTTTCAGTGTTTTGGAAAGATGGGCTATTATTAGCACTTAATCACTTACAGTGTGAAAAACAAATTGTAAGTGAAAGTCAAAAATAACAGTCAGCCATTTGCCATCTCAGGAAAGAGGAAAATGAAATGGTGTAGGATCAGCTGGGTGGCCCCTGAGGAGAAGGAGAAAGGGGTTGGTGTGATGGTGAGGGGGTTTGGAGGAGGGCTTTGCCGCTGTGCATGTGTCAGTACTGATTAGGTAAGAGATTGCCTCATGTAATGACATGGCATGGTGCTTGTGGTGCAGAAACACAAACAATGCATACCAGTGTTATACTGTGCACACCCCCTGCAGCTGCCAGACTAAAAATGTTTATATAGACATACACACTCCCTACTATATATTTCAGCATCTTTAGGTTTTTTCCCTTTTCAACAACACGCACACTCACTTTCATTCCATCTGGAAGCCAGTAGCCTTTTTTTTTCTCTCTGAGCACTCTTTCTCTTGCACAGATAAAAGGCAAAGGTGATTAAAGGAGAGGAGCACAATGGAGTGTGTGTAGTTTTCTATTAGCACTTATTGTTACTACTTGCCAGCACAAATATATGTGGTTGAATGGGCTATATAACCTGACAAGACGTCTACCGTTAGTTTAACCTTAAGCCTTAAAAGGGAAGCCGCCATATTCTGTTCTGATGTGGGAACAGTACATTTTCTACTGATGTTTTTTACTTGCTATACACAGAAATGTTCCCTGGGTTTTGACTTATTAGCTTGGTTAATTATAGATCTGTGTCAGGTTGGCATTCTTGGTTAAAATAATAAGGAAGTCTACAAACCTTGTGTTTCCCAGTGGTAGTAATTAAGGGAAAGTCATTGTCACAGTCATCAGAGTGCCACCTTGATTAGCAAGTCTAAAAAATATGGTTGATTCAATTGATTATTTTATGGAGAGATTTGTCAATAATAGCTGTCTTGTATAGACTAACATGGGTTTGCCATTAATTGAAGTGGCTGTAATGGCTTGTTATGTTGTGTATTTCAGTGCAATAATGGGTGTGCTGCACATTGATTTTCACCAGTGTGATTGAAACAAACTATACATAGAGCTTTTCAGAATGTGCTGTTTGTGCTTCGTGGTCTCTGTGACTAATACTAATCCAGCACTGATGTTGTGACTGTCCACATGAGGCACAGTTTGTAGAGCTGCACGGTCTGTGACTGATGTTTTAATGGAGACTGCAGGCAACAGAAAGGTTGCTCAGGGTTTATGCAGTGGGAAGGAAAAGACCCCATTGACATTGTGATTTTCTGCTCTCCTGTTCGTGAGGTGCTTCTGGTAAACAGTGTCCTTGCTTGTCCTTGCAGGTCAGGCACATACCTATTGAGTGTGCTGAGCCTTCAGTTTAGATGCTGGGACTTGGAGTTGGATCGAATGGGTTTAAGGATGGACATCCTGTCTCTGCACCTCAGTTCCAGGAGCCAGCACAGAGAAAATGAGTTCTGAGGATTGGGTTTAGATTTGCCACTGTAGCACTTCCTCTCTGATACACTCGAGCTACCATCAGGGAAAGGTTGTCAGAGACGGAGAGAGAGAGCGGGAGAGAAAACAGCGAAGCACAGCAGTGCTATCTAATAGATCAATTTGTAATAAATCTGTTGCCTCAAGCTGTTGTTGTTCGCTTCTACTCAGTAAAAGGTGTCTGCATTTCTCAGGCAAGAAAATGCTTGTCAGGCTGGGCATACAGGGCTATCAGTGAATGAGACACGCCTAAAGCACAGTAAATCGTTTTTTCTGTGCTCAGTTTACAAAGGTTGAAGGCATTGCTTTCTTATCTGCACATTCCGTTGGTCAAAAAGGGGGCTTATATCCAATCAATAGGCCCGAGCACTAAAATCAGGAAGTAATGCTCCCCTCACATTAAATTTTCCCATTATCCAATATGAACCATTAATCATGATGAAGGAGCTATTGATTGGCCTATCAGCTAAGGTTGGTCAATTTATTTACCAAGAGTCATTCTGCAATCTGTTGAAGAAGTGCTGCTTTACAAAAATCAAAGTGGTAGACTTCAAATGATCTAATTGTTATGACAGCAGTTTGATCTTTAAGGTAACAGAGGAACAGGACTCAGTAAAGTCCACATGGGATCTCTCCTGCTCCTCCTCCACTAGCAGCCATATGGACCGTACTAATTGTGTTTTACGCCAACCATTTTCACCGATCCATCAGGGACTTGTGGAAGTGGTGTAGCTATAATGTCACCAGCAGTGGGCTGGCTCATGAAAGAAACATTAGAGAGCAAGAAGAGAAGACAGACAGGCAATACACTGCAAGTCAACACAATTATTGATTTTATTTAAATGAAATCTGTGGTTCTGCCTTCTGAATCTGATATCTGTTGCCTTTAAAGTGTTGTTTCTGGCATTTTTTATTTATTTATTTAAATTTTTTTGTAGTTATTGTCTGAGATCATTATTCAATTTAGTCTCATACATGCACCTTATGAACTAAAGAGATATTTTTATGTGTATGGATACATTAGGAAAAAAGAACACCCATTTTTCTATTTCACCACAAACAGTAAGGATTTTTCCCAATTAAGTGACATGATTATTTTTCCAGAGACGTGCTGTGTATTTTGAATATGAACTCTATCTTGTGTAGCCAGTTCCTCTTTCATTCTTTTAGTTCTTTGACAACATAAATGCTGAGGTTTGGACAATAAATGTAAATGTGACATTCACAAAATTTGCTTTGCCTTTCGCTTTGTAAAATATTTGTAGTGCAAAATGTTACTGAGGAAGATCAGTGTGTGTTTTAACGTATTTATAATATGTAATCATGAAAAGGGCACATCTATGGAAATTAGATCCCGTGAAGGATGAGTGAGGCTTTTGAGTGGTGATGGTGTTAAGGGGGGGGGGGGGACATGTTTCATTGTGTCCCATCCACCAGTTTTCTTGTAATTATTAAAATTGATGTTTGCTGCAAAAGCTATAAATCTTTAAGATCTCCTTCTCTTAATAAAGCGGTGGAGGCAGCCGAGCTGTTAGGCAGGGAAATAAAAAGCAATCAAGCCTCCAACATCCTGTCCCTCGCCCCAAAATGAAGCAGCAGAAATCCTAATTAACTGAGAGGATGAGCCGCTCTTATTACAGTGCTTGGCTAGTTGCTATACACTAATGAAGACACTGTGCTAGTCTCCTCCAACCTCTCTGTTTCCCTCCCCCTGCCTTCCAGCCCTCTTTATCTGGCTCTGGCTTGTCTGGGGTATTTTCCCCCCTTGGCTCCTCTATTTCTCTACCTCCTCCTCTTCCCTGTCTTGTGTGTGTGAAGTTGTTGATATGACCATTGCACTGATTGAGTGAGCAAAGCTTTGTAGCCTGGAGGTGTATGGAAGTCCTGCACAGGATATCGGTGAGCTCAATGATGGCCTCTGTGACGCTTATTGCTGTGTATGTAAAGAAATAACGAGAGACAGCATTGATCCATTTCCATTGATTTCACAGATCCTCTTTAAGATGACAGCACAGCTGTCTTACTGTGTCATCTTCAAGTGCTCCTTTTCAATTCAGTGATGTGGGAAATTACTTCTGTCATCAACTCCCCAAATTCAAGCTTCCTTTGTGGAGTTGAAAGTCAGGTTAAATCTTGCTTTCCACATTTGATATCTGTGCATGCAACATTGTTGAAATTGACATATTGACAAATTGAAATGAACATTTTGATTATAAGTTACTTCTTTGTGTGAGATTTTAAAGGTCGAGTGGCAGAGTGGCTTTGGCTCAAAGTAAGATGCTCTTGTTTTATCCACATTTCTGTTACGGAGGAGTGTGTAATTACTGATTGCGCATCTCAGCTCTCAGCAGGCTGCTCCTCACTATTTACCTGTAAATTTGTCTTTTTCTTATTTTGCTGTCTGTGAATGGCCACAGAGTTTTGTTTTATTTTTTTTTTCCTCTGCTCCCCCAACAAACCTCTTTGTTGTACCAAGCAGCCCAAAAGCCTCTAGGGATGCACAGACAAATAAAGGACAGCGACAGGTGAAGCTCTGTCCTTCCATCCTTCCATCTGTCTGTCTCCCCTGTGAGCACTCTACCAGACAAGTTTCCAGGCACTCAAAAGCAGCAAATCGACTCACTGTTGGATGCACTGTCACTTAGCTGAGCTGGGGCATAGCGGCTCACTAGTAGTCCATATCCTCCTCCTCCTCCTCATGTCATCACCTTCTTAAATGAACAAAATGCTAGGAATTGCTTTCTGTACATATATTAACAAATTCCACCTCTCCAAAATCTTTCTTTGCATTCTCATTTATACATTAATAGGGCAATACTGACAACAACCTGAATGTCTGTCATGTCTCAGATCATTTAAACTGGATGTGTCCAGTCAGCAGCGCTCCATTTTGTTTTGCTATGGTTAATTTTAACTAGATTCTCAGACAAGACGGTCTATTGCACGAATACCTCATCAAGGTGGTGGATGTTTTGTTTGTGCGCACCTTTCATGATTTTGATTGAGGGTGAAGAGAGCGCTGTCAGATTCTCTGTCTTTTCTCTTTATTCTTGGCACAAAGCAAATGAATATGCTCAGCACAAAGCCAGAGCTCGCTGCAAACGCCAGTAGAGGATGATGGCATCTGGCTTCGCATCATGCTTGAGCACCTGCTCTTACATGCATGCACAAGAGCATACACATATGCACTCTCTGTATTAACAGCCAAAAATTCTTATAACGTGAAGAGTTTAAATTTCACTGCTCTGTGTGACAGCTTTGTCACAAGAGGGAGATTCACCACCACCTCAGGCAGCACATAGCGATCTCTCCTAGGAGAACCTGCAGTTTTCTTCTCTCCTCCCTGTTTCCCTCTGTATTTAACACTCAGTCTTTTCCTCTAATCAACAACAGCCTTGTAAACATCTCAAAATAAAACAATACACAATACAGTCCCCTCCCTCCCTTCTTTTTTGCAGACTGACTCTTCCCAAGAGGTTTTTTTTTTCTCTCTGTCTTCTTGGCTTGTCGGTATATGAAGAGGATAAGAACAGGCAGTGGAAACTAAAAGGACACTTCTTTTTACCCCCCGCCTTTCTTTTGCTTTTCTTTTTATCACTCAACCTTGCTAACGCAGCTGCTCGTATTACACAAGGCTTGTCCACCTTGACTTTGCTGTTGCTGAGAGATAAAGACGGTGAAAGTGAGAAATATGTGTGGCATTTTCTGGGACTTTGGCTTTGGGACGTGGGTGTATGAGAGTAGTTTTTGGATGGGTTTTTTTTTTCTTCTTTTGTAAAAGTAAATAGAACTCATGGAGCATAAGATTTGTCAGGCTGGTTATATTTATTTGTGACACGTGAAATAAGAAACAACAATGCGTGACTATGAGGGAGCCCAGAAGATGATAATCTGGTGGGCTGCTGAAAGGGGTGTCAGAGCAATACATTGCCATATATCATTTTTTTTTCTCATTTGTCTTTAAACATTAAACTACTCAAAAGTATTTAGTCAGCAGTGATTTTATTTATTCAATTTTTCCTCCTCTGTTCACCCCCTCACCCTGTTTGTGATCCTGTGGTGCTACTGGTAGAAAACCTCCCAGGCTTCTTGAATAAATCCTCTAATGTCTGTGTCTCTGCTCACAGCCTTGGTTCTCCGCAAATATCTGCAGCACCACCTGATTTGACTTGGTAATGGGACATTGATGAGTCTTGGGGGAAATCGGAAAAGGAGCACAAAACCGTGCAGCAAAAACCCACTACTGTGAGGCGGTAATAAAGGCTGCGTCAGGTTCCTCAAAAGCAATTGACATAGGTTTTTAAAAAATGAAAAGGATGAGGTATAAATGGAGGGCTATAGGATATAGCTGTCATCTGTTAAAGTCGATGGCTGGCTGCTATTCCTTCAGGGTAAAAAAAAAAAGAAAAAGAAAAAAAAAAAGAGGTGAGATAGACTCAACTTCAAGACTTCAAATCAATTTTTATTTTTTTCCACCTTGTCTTGATACAGCAGGTTGTCTCAGCAGAACATTAGATTCTTTACATGTAAAACTGAACTCAGTCTTCAAAGAATACTTGATACTATATGGTAGGCATTAAGGGTAGCCAAGCCAGGAGTAATAGGGTAGATAAAAGCAGGATCGCTTAAGCACTCTTTGTTATTTGAAGCACATTTCAATTGCTGTTGATGTCAGTAGTCTAATAATTCATCTTGCTAGTTTTTATCACGGTCGTGCTCATGCACACTCATGAACAGAGACACCCACACACACTTACTATACTACTCGCTGACACAAATTCCCCTTGCTGGCGAAGCCAGACCCTTCTAATATAAAACAAGCAATTCGGAGATGAAAAACTCGTCATGCTGCCGTCTCACCAAACCCATCTTACAGATGAGTAGTGCTGCTAACAAAAAGCAGGGGCTGCCTGCGCCCAGCTCCCTCACAGGGCCATCTTGTCTATGTTATCACTCCAGCTACTGCTGCAATTAATATTAATGTGCTTTAAAGCACGCTCCAGCAGCTCTGCCTCCCTCTCGATGTTGCTTTGTGTGTATTTATGTGTGTGTGTTTGTGACTCAGGAGGAAGAGAGCAATAAAGCCGGCGGGGGGATAAGAATCTAGGCAGGATATGACAGTCCTCATGTCAGCTGTCGTAGAGCTTGAGGGATATGTGGATAAAGACAAGGGATGAAGCTGAATCCCAACCAGCCAAACAGGCAGGTAGTACAGCTTGTAGGCAGAGACTTTCTGTACCCACGGCGGCTGGACCAGGGGCTGTGTACAGCCTGTTTATTTAGTCATGTTGTAATAATGCTTGACCTTTTCTTTCAAGTGCATGGCGTGACCTTTAGCACCTTACTCCTCTGCAAATCAACGTCTGTGTGTCTCGCATAGGCACGCGACCATGCAAAGAGAGAGACAGACACTTTCTTTGCAGGGAGCTTCATGGTCTGCCAACTCTAGGAGTGGATTGTTCCAAATTAGTATGCATTAGGTGGTTAGTGCAAAGCATTTAATTATGCGAGATGGCACTAAACTGTCTATGTTATGATTAGCCCAACACGTTACAACCTTAATCTCTTAATTTTTTTTTCTCTCTCTTTGCCTGCGTAAAGGGGAGGTACAGGGTGGTGTGATGTGTTGGTTCAAAGAATAGAAGATTTTTGCAAGTCTGTCTTGAAAGCAATTCTGATATGCCCACATCAGTGAGAACAGGGCTCGGTTTCTGTAACTGTTCCTATTCTCCACACCGGACCTAAAGCTTTTCCTTGTTTTAACCTGTCATGAAATGAGGGGATAAATTGCACAGCCCACATTCAGAACAATTCTTTTTTTTAATTTCCTAGATGGCTCACTGTGGAGCTGCAAGAGGAGGTTGTGAATGTGTTGTCAGCTTGATGTTCATTTCTGCAGATTGAAGTATTTTTGCTTTTGATTGTTTTGGGACACAAAAGGCTGAATGACGACCACCTCTGTATCACATGCACAATGCCTCAACTGGAGACATGTGACATTTCTGGGTGATGTGGAATCTTTTCTTTGCTTTTATCTAAGGTGTTCTCAAAGAAACAGGATAAGGGGAAATGTTATGCTATAAAAATATTATAAATATTTGCCTGATATGGCCAGTTTGTGCCTAATAATGGTAAAAAAAAAAAATGTAAATAAGCTGCTTGCACATCTGTGAGTTTTACTTATATGAGTAGCCCATTTTAAGTTACTCCACAATCAACCATACAGAAGTTACAAGGAGATGTGAGAGTAATATGTGGTTAAAAAGGCCACAATTATTACCAGTTGATTGCAGTTCACTGAAATGCTGTTTGCCTCAGTTTTGTACACACACATCCTTGTATACAGTTTATGCAAATATATCTAAGAGGATTTACTGATATGGTAACCAAGTGGTTTGGATTTGGTTTATACTAATACATTGGTATTGTATGAGAACCTTTTTTTTGGGGGGGGGGGGGGGGTTGTGGGTTTCACATCTTGTCACACATTTGTCTTTATCTGTTGCTGTTGTTCCAGAAAACATGATATATTATTACAGACATCTGTATTGTTTTAATCCCAAAACTTCCATGCTCCTTAAACGGTTACTTTATTCACAGTAAAGTACAACAGCTGTTTTCTCCTCTAAAAGGAGCTGGTCTCTCCTACTTCATTTCATCTTCTTTTGGCCCTCCGATCCTTTGTCACACAATATTGAATCAAGTCAATTCCTTTTATGTCTGTATGTGCATATCCTTGCTCTGTGTTTTCACTGAGTGGCTTTTCATGGTTAGGCAAGGCTTTTTAATCTTGAGGAGCAGACATCAGTGGCAGAAGCAGCCTGGGCAGAGCTGGATTGAGCCAGGCAGCCATCCAGCCAGGCAGTCAGTCGCTGCAGTGAAGCTCTAGCAGCTCCCCGGAGGAGCCCATTATACAGGAGAGATATCAAACCATGAATCATTTACGCCAGTCCTCCCGTCCCCTCCCTTCTCTTACCCTTGCACGCAGGTCTGACGCCCGGCCAGGCTGCCTGCTTGCCGCTGTCTGCATCTTTAATGAATGATTATTGCATTTCATAAACATAGGCCAGAGTAATTAAAGTATTATTGATTTTTTTTTTTTTTTTTTTCAAGTTGGCTCCAAGGTGGACAAAATGTTTTTGTGCCATCCACTTTTCACATGTTCTTTTTTTTTTTTTTTTTTGGTCCCTTTGCTGGATAAAAGTAGTTCCTTTAGGAACAGATTTACAAATTTATGGTCTGGTATTTTCTATCCAGCCCTATTCATAACAGGATACAGAATGGAGAGTGATAATGGGCGTACTTTTGCCTTGTGGTTATAGTTCTCATTCTGCAGTGTTTTCTGAGGCTGTTTCCTTATGTTGTTTTTTTTTTTTTTTTGTTTTTTTTTTGGTGGTGAAGGTGGCGATATATAGAGGGTAATGTGCTGGAAATGAGTGATTTTAGGTCAGTGGTTGTGTCTGCGTCTGTCACTCTTTAGTGCTTTAGGTGGCTGTTCAGTGTTGAAGAAAAGAGAGACAAGTGAGGAGGGAGCTGGCTCCTTTCAAATGGAAAAAAGGAAAACCTGACTTGACTGCGATTTGTGCTCTTGGCAACAGGCACAGTGTTACAAGCAGCCTTTTGATATAAACCTAATCAGTTTCACCTCTTCATTCGGTGATCAAGACATTTAAAATCTCTGCAAATAAGTGCACTTCTCCCTGCCTCCATCTGCTTCTTTTCTTTCTGCTCTCCCTTCCCTGCTGTCATTCCTCCCTTTTTTTTTTCCTTGTCTCATTTCCACCTCACTTGTCTCTTTCTCTCTCTGGACATTTTCCTTTTGTCTCCTCATCCACCCTTTTCTCTGTTTAATCAGGAGTGATAATCAGTTTTAATATCTCGATCACAGATTAGGGAAAAGAAGTGCTGGGGATTGTAGAAGACATTTTTAAATACTATTTAGTAATGTGCGGAGCTGTATGGATTTCCTTTTACACAGTCAAGCATATAGATCTGTTTGCAACATGCAAGTTGCCTCCATAATTTCTCTGCAGTGACAAATGTGTGCACTCAATTTAATTTCCTCTCCTTATTACTTTTCAGGTTGTTGATGAGATGCTGGTTAAAACTAATCAGGTTTATTTTCTGTTATTGCTTACCTTCGTAATATTTTCAAAATAGCATCACAATTAGAGTGTGGCTAAGCACAACATAAAAATGTGAAAATCAGATTGATCCAATCATTAAGTCTGAGACAGCCTGGTCCAGTGAGCCTGTGCTGATTAGTACCCTTTTCTTCCTGCCCGATGGCTTGTCCCTTTTGTTAGTGAGCCACATGGCTCTCTTCAGGGTTTAGTCTAATCAGTGCTAAATATTCAGCAGTAGACCACAGCCTAATCAGCCAGAGCATAATCATTGTCAACCAATTGCATTCCTCTTGACCTCTCAGATGGAGGTAAACTGCGAAGCCTCTCCACAGCCTTGCCTCAATTACTGCAGTAGTAATAGTGATAAAGAAGACCACGAGCTCAAATAAAAATGGCTGATTTGTGTAGACACATATGGCTCATAATTGGATCATAAGGATGAGCATTAATGGTGTTAGTGGTGCTGTGATGGAGCAACACTGACCAGGTATTTAGTGATTTAATCCTTGTGCCTCCTCAACAGTTTGACAGTACCCCCAGGGGTCCTGGCTCTTAAAGCCCCAGCATTTTGCCCTTCTCAGCTGCACAAAAGTGGGTGTATGCATGCGTGTGCGTGTGTGCGCACATAAGTAAAATGCTTGTGTTTGCGAGCAGTGACTAGCTCTCTTATACTAGTGACAGCTGTGGGGTCGGGACAAAAAGCTGCCTATTTCCCCAGCAGCAGCCTTCCTCATTCTCGTGTTAAACACACTTGCAGACACAGAAAGAGAATTTAGTTGGATAATTTGGAGAGTACTCGTACTTTCATAATTGATTTATCTGTCTGTTGTCTTTTAATAAATCGGTTAATAGTTTGCTCTGTAGTTCTTACTGCGTATCTGAGTTTACTAGAAATAATCACATTGCAGATATTGTAATAAGGACCTGTTTGAGATTCTTTTGAGCATAAGAAGCCTATCCTTTGAGCTCTCCTTATTGTCAGGCAGCTCTTCACCCATTTCTGTTTATCCTGATGGAGAATATTAAGAGAGGGATGTAATTAATTGACCCTGGCAGCTCAAAGAGGCAGCATTCGGAGCTGGGGAGCAGGTGCTGAGTGGGCTGCCCGATGCCTCTTACAGTAGTCCTCATCTCAGTGTGCATATCACTGCTGAGTACCCAACATTCCCCGCTGACCGATCGGCTCCGACGGCTCTTGGTAAGTGCAATGATGCTGGATGCCTGAGCCTGCGTGAGCAGCATAATACCTACTAATGCCTGAAGGAGCGCTCTTCTCATTTCTGTTTTGCTGCCTCCCTCAGCTGCTGCTGCTGCTGCTTAGCTAAGCCTGGCTGGTGCAGAGCAGAGCTCAGTGCCTTTTTTTCTGCTGTGCGTTTCCTGGCAGTTTATTAAAAGGAATACAAGCTTTTTCCTCATGCTTGGGTGTTTGATTTCTACAGCAACAGAGGCTGTCATGGCAGATAAAAGGAAGTGGGCCCTAGAATTACGGTGCACACTGCATCTGTGTTTACTGCATCATCCCTCCTGCCTCTGACAAGGAGGGAGGAGGAGAAAATGGAGGACAGGCTGCTGCATTCATGTGTCTTTACATTGACATGTCTCATCAGAGAAAAAGGTGGACAGACAGTCTACAGTGAAGCTATCAATCACCCCTTTTTCAATTCGCCCATCCAGCACAATGGTATACTCACACATAATGACTGACAAAAGAAAGCACTATTGCTTCTGTTGACTTATTTATGCAAACCTCCTTTTCAGATGACTTTTTAGATTGAGTAAAATAGTCAGGTGATAGTTGTGGGCTGACTACATTAGCATGTTCTCAACAGTAATGATATAATATTCTTTGTGTGTGTACATATAAAAGTATGAGCGCTCTTTGTCTCATTGTGGGTGTAGTTAAATTTCCAGATACTTCCCACTTTATTCAGATTGGATTTTGACTATTCTTTCTGTTTCTAAAGGACTGTTCCTCTAAGCCTGGCTTTGAAAATGATGCAACCAAAATGCATTTTTCTGGCAGTATCTTTCACTGAGGTCATGAATCTTTTCATTAATGTTTAATTAACACAACAAGGATTTGATCCATCTAATATGCTGCCAACATTTGTGTAACTTAGTAATCTATTTTGTTTGGGTGTACGTAAGATAAAACACATTTATTTCTCCGTGTGAAGTAAATTTTTAAAATTAGCTTTTGCCTATTTTCTTTAAATAGTATCGCAGCATCTTTTAAAAACATTGCTGTCCTTGCGCTACTTTGCTAAATCTGCAAATGTCTGTCGTCTTTATGCATCTCGATGTTGTAGCCTGTGGTGACAGCTAGACTAATGTATTCATGGCGCCGCCACAGTGAGAGGCTTTACTTTACCTCTGCTTAATTGAGGGGAAACTCCCCTGACACCTGCTTAGCACAGCACCAGGTTAGGAAAGCGGCCAGACTCAACCCTAGGAGCCGAGGCCGCTGAACCCTGACTAAGAAATAACGCAAGCCGGGACCACCCAGGGACTGCTGAGAGAAGAAATGATTTAATAATGTTGATGAGATATTACACCAGCCCTTCCTCCACTTTCTTCCTCATGCTCTCTTGTGCTACCTCTTACCTGGCATGGGAGACAGCTCAGACTTTGTGCCTGAGGATGTATTGATATAAGGCTGCTAAATATTTCAGACCCTAAAGATGGTTATGATGAGTAAAAGAAGGAGAAACAAAGAGGGGTGCAAGAAGGGAAAAAAAAAAAAAGAAAATTCAGTGCATAGAGGTTTGACATGTATTGCGTAGGGAGATTAGGACTTGTAGTCAAGGGCAGTTAGAGCAGGTCTGTGATTGGCTGACACTGGAATTTTCCAGTGAATTTGTGGGTGATAGTGTGCGCAGTCAGGCAATGTCTGAGTACCGTAAGGCCAAATATATCGCTCCAGCCAGACTGCATAGCTTTCAGGGTGCTGATATCCTGCCATCACCTTGCATTAGAGTGAATGTTGATCTCAAGTACATCAGTTGTAGTATATTATTTTCTTCAGGCTCACAGATCACACTTCCTTTACTCCTGCAGCCATACAGGCAAGGTCTCATTTGAGACTTAGAATTGACAGCTAGACTTGAGCTCCTGCTTTGGTTTAATTGTCCCAGACCCCAGGGGCTGCTGAGAGCCAGCTGGGTGGGGCTAAAACATTTTCACCTTAGTGATGATGAGTAGTGGGTGACAGAACAGCCGTAGTGTCACATGCAGGTACAGAAAGGGGTGGGGGCAGGGGGCTGACAAGCAAACCGTGGGGAGCCAAGTAGTGGGAAGCCATTCGGTAACATTGGAGAGGAGATAGCTTAATAAAAGAGGGAGACATCCATCTTCCTACTCCTGCACCGCTTCTCACTGATACATATTACCTGTTATCAGCTGGGCTATTACCAGTTGCTACAGCTAGAAATTTATATAAGGAGAGGTATGACATTAGTTAGATTTTTTTTTTAACAATGAGTTTAGGGATCTTTTGTTTACGGAGTAGGGAACTAGTTTCCCTCCTATTTGTTTGATTTTTATTTATTTTATTCACTTGTTTATTTGTCAGGGACAGGGCATATTAAACTAGAAGCACTTAGAAAGGGCAGACCTCTGCCAAGCCATAGAGTCACTCACCTGAGAAAAGGCCCACCCAGTTACCAACCCCATGCCAACACTCTTATCTATACTTCAAGCTATTATCACTGTCTATTCCCATCACCCCTAAAATGTAATAATATGTTTCTTATTCCATTCCTGAAATTTTCCTTTACTTTTTGAGTTAGGTTGCAAACAGACAGACAGACGAACCAACACCACGGAAAACAGAATTTCTGCCTTGGCAGAAGTTAAAAAAAAAAAAGAACACTTCTAAATATGCCTTATTTAGCTAAAGGTCTATTTTTAATTTGTTATCCCTGGCCAGGTCTTACAAAGGCTCCCTGGAAAAAACAGAATCAAAACAGTGTTCCTGTCTAATTGTCAAGTTTTGATCCAAAACTTTTTGTATTCAGTATCATAATAATCTACTAGTTTTAAAAACTCATTCTTAATGGATTTGATTAAACCTCAGTCTGATTTATCCAAAAGTGCAAACCATGTTGAGACAAATAGAACCAAAGATTGCCTTAGCCTCTTAGAAATGCTGATGTACTTTTGACCTATTTTTTCCTAAACAATCAACTAATTGAGAAATGAATCTGGACTTTAACCCCTAAAACGATTGGAAGTTGCACCACCTTCCTTCATAGACCACAGCAGACTCACAACTGAGTTTATTCTACAGTAAACATGTTAATGTACGTGTACCATTTCTCATTTATAGGCTACACAGCTGTGGCAAGCTATGTACATGTGAGACATTTTTTCTGAATTAAAGGTGTGATTTGTACTCTTCATTTTGTAGCTACATGAAAGCTGAGTCAGACTGAAAGCCTCTTTTATCTGGGATTGCTGTCAGCTTCAGTTGTGATTAATGTTTGCAACAAGCTGAACACATATAAAAGGCTGTTGAAAAAGATTGCTAATATGCTTTCTGTCTGTAATCTATTGGGTTGTTTTTCAATGCAAAATAATTTACATGGCAATTTGTTATTTAAAGCATAGTCTCTACTGGGTAAATTATTGGGAAAAACTGTGATCCATTTATATCTATTCATTGATTTTTTTTCTTTTTTTTCTTTCTTTTTTTTTTTTGTTTAATATTCAAACAATAGCAGAGCCGTTCAGGGCTGTTGGAATGAAATGATGTGCAGCCAAGAGGAAGCAGCAGCGTGGTTTTGGGTCATATTCTTCCTGTGTTACTGGCACAGAGACGTCATCCAGCCAGTCATGGTAGGGTCAGAGGCTCTGAAAATAGCCCTGAGGGGATTCGGGCTGCACTGATAGCATACCTGCTGTTACCCTGAGATGCAAGCCAGTCCAAGCTTCCTCCCAGCTGCTGTGCTCTGCTTTGGATTGTTCTACAATACCTCACACAAAGATGGAGTGGGGCCATTATACCTCTGGCTCTGTAACATTCCCTGCAGACACACACAAACATGCACATGTATGCTTACTTCCACCTGCAGCAACTACCACACACTGTCTGCAGGCATTTACATTGTTGCCGAGTCTAACTCTGTATGTTTGTCTATGCACGTACAGCTCATCGCACACGTTCCCATGTGTGACCACACACACATATCAAACCAGATTGCGCTGTCACCACAAAAAGCTCCATAGCGGCAGTGTAGGCTGGCTGGCTTTTTGCAAAGGGTCAGAGTTGACTGCAAATTACAGCTGTTGGCCGACCAGGGCCCGTGATGGATCTCAATGCACATAGTGTTTACCCCCACACCTGCACCCACATGGATGGGAGACAGCACACAGCCATTTTGTAACACCTCAAGGAACTCTCCTTCTCTATCTCCGCTCTCTGTATGAGGAACAGATGAGGTGGTGCCATTAAGTGAATTTGCTGTTATTTCCCCAGGCTCTTAGCTGAAGATGTCAAACCTCAGCCAGTGAGGCAGCCAAGGATGGCTGCCTACTCAGGCAGAAGCAAACACACAGGCACCACACTCTGCTACGCACATGATCGGCTTTCATGCTTCTGTGTAATTTATCAAATTGCTTGGGCATGTGATGAATGGGCCCAGATCTCAAAAGGAAAAAAAGGCATTAGGTTGCTGTTCTTCGCATGTAAAAGCTTAGAATTTAATTACATTCTATGGTAAACATCGTATTCACATTTTCTTAAACAATATTTCTGTTAACCTAATAGCTCAGTAGTTTTGCAGACCACACTCGAGCGATTACACAAGTGGAATCAGCTTGTTAAACAGAATCTGCTCAATCCTATTACTTATACTACAGACTACTGTATTCTTAGTGCGTGGAATGAACAAGTAGGCTTAAAACTCTACATTTTCTCACAAATATCCACACTCACACATCTTTGCTGTTGAAGAGGCTGGTTCTCTCCTGGTGATTTGTCACAGTTCCCTATTGTATTACACACCACCTCTCCTTCACACTCCAAACCCCCTTTTGTGCCTTTCTTTCTCTCTTTTTCTCCCTCACCTCCCTCACTCCTTAAATCATTTCTTTACATGTGTGTGGGTGCCCCTTCTCGCTGTGATTCTGATACTTCATAACGGCAGGAGGAAATTGAGCTGACCTTGAGGCTGCCGAGCTCCTTTATAATGCTGATGTATGGGGCTGTGAACGCAGGCAGCCAGTAAGTGAGAGGCATGTTTTTATTTGCTGGGGAACAGGACCCAGTGTCAGGACACATAACAAGGTTCATTTCTCGCCCACTCAAGCTAGTTTGTGTGCCGGGTTGCTTAGTGTCAAGTATTCAAGTCCATGAGGTGTGATTTACCTGCATTAGCCTCAGTATACTGGAATAAGACTCATCATGGTCCCTGAGGGATGATGATAGGCAAACCCAAGAATAGAGTTAACCCGGCCAGTGGAAATATCGGGCATGCTGAAATGTGATGTACGTGCTGCTGCATTGTAAATTAATTTTGTTTGCAAGACCTTTAAAAGATTATTGTTTCTTTGTTTTGTCCAGTTGCAGTTATCTTTTAAAAGTCCTGTTTTGGCAACCCAATATCTTCTTCACAATGTTATCCATGTCATATTGTTATTGTTTGTTCTTGTCGATGGCCCACTTTCTTCTCTGCAGCAGCTCTCTGCTCATCAGTGCAATCAGTTTCCTCCTAACAGAATCAGCCGGTTCTCAAATTACAGTCATGATTGAGGAGAAGTCAGCAGCAGGAAAATGCAAGTGGTTTATGATTTAGGCATGAGCACTGCGCAGAAGGAGGACCTGCTGATTTAACATCTGTAGAATATAACATGATCGAAGAGCCCTAAAAAAAAAAACGTTTGCAATCCCAGAAAGAATTTAACTGTCAAATTTGGTTTTATATTCTCTTTTAATTTATTCTGTGTTTATATTAGAATATAGACATAACAAGCAGATGACAATACAGGCTAATTAACATCTGTGCCACAGTGTTACAAATAGATTATTTGTAGGTATGGTTATTTTTAAGGATTTTTGAAGTTGGCTAGTCAGGCCATTTAAAATCGGTTAGTCATGACGTCATTGTGAAGCTATCAGTCCCCATAAGGAAATTGTAAAATGTGCGTGAAATGTTATTTGTGTAATGTGTGTGCTCCACAGACAAGCGTTTTGTGATAACTCAGGCAGAAACAGCTATTAAACTTTACTGCTTCTGCCTCCAGACCATGATTGGGCGGCGAGAAGATTCCTCCTGAGCTGAAGCTGAAGCTAGCTTCGGGGTTAATGCTCTTCATTCTGCTTGTAACCAAAGAGATTTGGTATTTAATGCTGAAGCTTGGAGCAAAAAGTGGACGTTCACCCCTAAACGGGCAGTTTTCCACGGCTAGCCTTTTCTGCTCCAGCTGCCCCGCTCTAATTCAGACTATCGCTTAGACTTGCACATCCCTGATGATTTCCAAAGTTGATTACTTTTCCCAGTTGTGTCCGATTTCATTTTTCTTGCCAACAGTCCAAACCATTCTGGAATAAGAAATAAAAAAAAATAAAAAATAAAAAAAACCTTGGTTTTGGCCTTATAGCTTATTTTCATCTAACCAAAGTTCCCTAATTATTTTTTTCCTTTTGATTGTTAATCTTAATTAAATTTGTTCTGTAGATGTTTCTTCCTACACTTTTAATATTATATTAACATTACTGATGATGACCATGATTCTCTATCCTACAATCCTACTGCAGTATATGTAGTAAGAGTGTATATATGTTATTTTGCAGTTCCATTTTGCACAGTAGTGTAGTCTGTATTCAGATGTTAAACTGCATGTTTAACTAAACCATAAAGAATTGCTTTTGTTTAACGTGCATTGTAATGTGTTAAAACATGTTTTTTTCTGGAATGGACACTTTCAAGCTAACTGTTAGTAATATTAAAAAAAACACACCATTAGATGATGACAAAGGGAAAAGAGATGAAAGATAAAGCTTTAATTTGTCCTGTTTTTAGACATGTTAATGGTTTTAAAAATTGGCTGTAATTTGGAGCTTTGTGTGTAGTAGCTGTAGCTGTGGTTGACAGTATGATGAGTGGAGAAACCACATTAGCCCTGCCAATTCAGTTCGCTTACATGGCGCAGATCCACTTGCCTAACCTCACGTCTGGATGCTGTAGTCTGAAAACAGGCAGGAACCCAATTTCATTTACAGCCCATCCAACAACACACTGACTCTACGCAAAGCATTTTTTAACAGCTTTACAACGACAGACTAATCAATCGATTCAGATTTTGCCATCCATTGATCTTGGCACACCACGGGTCTAGATAATTATAGTGCATGTATGATAATGACATCATTAGCAGCCCATGGTCAATCTATTACGGTAGGGTAAATGCTAGTAAAAACCACCCAAATCATGCATAGAAACATTTGCACTGCCAAATGCTGTGGAGAATGGTCCAAATCTGCTTTGCAAATGCCTCTCTGTCACTCTTCACTCCCCTCCCCATCACACCACAGTAACAGTAGCGTGTTAGAGAGGCGGGCGAGCCTTCTGGTGCTGCTGACTGGCATTCTGTGTGTTGATGAATGTGCCAGCCTGACGGCTCAATGTGCTTACCTAATTGGAGCAGCTCTACTGTCACACTTAGTTTCTCCATCTCTCTCACTCTCACTTACCTCGCCTGTGTCTTTTTCAAATGTCGTGCTAGGCACCTGTGGTTTTTAAAGGTTAATAGAGCTATCTCACAACACAGTCTAATCATCAGGCAGTCGCTTTTGTTTGACCCAGCAAGGGGCTAAGGTCAACTATGATGGCCAGGGCAGCCATTTTGGAGGCTGCTGCTCATTACCAAATATGGATGCCAGATTTAAGAAAATTTTATTTGTGTTGTGATATTATTGCATCCTTTTGTCCCGCACAAATGATTATTCTGTTGCAACTGCATTCTTTTCTTACTGTACACTGTCTTTTTAAGCCAGGTTTGGACTTATTACTCACATAACTAACACACTTGTTTTTCTCTTGTTTGAGTGTCAAAATTGTGAAGATGCATCCCAAGCTATCTTTGGTTTCTTTACTGTGGAGGTGTTGGAAATGGTTAACCTAATCCTGGTGTTAAAATGGCAGCTTTTGTGACAAGCATGTGCTGGACAGCCAGAGAAGCAGACCAAGGTCACAAAAGTGAAATGCTTCTCTTTGATGTCAGCCAGCCTCTGAGGGGCTGTGGTTTCAAAGTGGATTGGGGTTTCAGCCCGGGATTTTAGGATTGTGGCGTCAAAAAGGGTCACAATGGGGTTGAGCCTTGAGAAGATGCAGCTAAAGAAGGAAAGCCCAGTTTGTCTTTGTCATTTTCTACATCACCCCATGGTGCTCACAAATGATAAACTTCAACTTGCAGAGCACCAAAGTGATCTCACTCTCACATGGGTACACATTGCGCAATATAGGATTGGACATTTCTAGGCCTCTTGAGCTCGTTTTAGTTGCCCTCTTGTGACTAGTGAAAGACTGGATGGATAGGCAGTTTGTTAAAGGAATAATGTTGCATGTCTTGTGCTATTTGGATACAGCCTTAGGCTGAGATATGAGCAGATTAAAATGGAGAAGGGTTAGTCACAGCCTGATTTTAGAGAGTTTGTGTGTGTGTTTTGTGTATGTGATTCTGTGCTCGCTGGCCGCATTGTCTGTCACTGTGGAAATCCCAGAGTTATTGAAGAGATTGGAAAATCAATGTGGGCTATTCATACACGGATCTAATCCTCAGATTTACTGCCATTTAATCTGTGGTTATGGCACGGCTCTGATGGCGCTAATGCTGTCAAACAGATGTCCCTGCTCAGCCACCTAGGTTAGGCTGCACCTGGTGACATCATTGACCCCAGGCTGTGGGTGGCCCACTGCATATTTTATCTTGTCGTCAGGTGGCAGCTATTATATAATGTAAAAAAAAAAAAACATTAGTTATAGAATGACTTCATTTCCGACTCTAAAATCATCTTTGACAAGTTTGATATCGGTGTGAATATAAAGGTAAAGGGCTTATCTGGGTGGTTGTTACATGTGTTTGTGCTACTTCTTTTCCTCTTTGAACGTCAGACAAGAGTGGTGTTTACCCTGCTTGCTGTAGTGTAGAACACTGCTGTGACTGGCTAGATAGAAATACTTTACACACACTATTTTATTTTTTCCCATTCAAAGCTGAGCAGACCATTTCACTGCATGCAAGCCGAATTCAGGAGGTTTCTTGTATTAGAGGCAAGGAAAGAATAATAAACAGAATCATTTTGTGCATTTGGTAAATATCAAGAGATGTTGTTCGTACGGACTTAGCTGTAACTAAATTAATTAGTAATCAGAACTGGCCTACTTTAAAGTACAAAGAAAAACTCCTGCATAACATGATCACCAAACTAATAATAACTGACTTAAGTGAACAGGTTTTGAACATTTTTTTTGTAAGTTGAGAATGACTACAAAATGTTTGTTAAAATTAAGACATGAAATCAAATTCAAATCAAAAGTCATTTAATTCTTACGTAGCTGCAGGACTCGACTGCACACAAGCACATCCCTGGACTTTGCTGTGTTAAAATGCTTACACTAATATCAGTTGTGTGTGTGTGTGTTCTTTGTTTCTGCGTGTTAAAGAGAGTAAATGCAGGGGATCTCTCTCAGTGTGCGGATGCTGAATGTGAAATGTCAATGTTATTGAACAAGTGCTGCGAGGCAGAGCTGTGATGTTTTTATTTCCAAGCTCTTGTAGAGCAAGGCAGAGAAGAGAAGGCTCATGGGATAATGGGGGAGGTTCAGGGGTGGGGGAAGAGTGTGTGTTTTACAGTGTGTGTTGCAAGTGTAAGTGCCTAGATCTGTGTGTGTATAGAGAGAGGTTTATTGAGAAGTCAGAGATTAATACTGGCTTTGAATAAATGCTCACAGTCTCATTGAAAATGACACTGTGAATATGGTCCTATTGTGTTCATTTCTTTTCGTCTACCTTTGTGGCTTTCGGCAGATACAGTTACTGCCAAATATGGCAGCTGTCTTCACCAGACATACACCTCTACTGTCAATCTGTTACCACCTTGTTTGTTCCATTAACACATCATCCGTTCTTCTCCCCTGTCCTCTCTGTGTGCGTATATATATGTTTTCTCTCCAGATTTTCTCTTGCAGACTGTTGTCAGTACTTGTTGAGAGATAATGTAACATTGAGCTAGGAGGCAAATGCAGTCAAGGTTAGTGAACAATGGTGTGTGACACTCCAGCAATGACTGAAGTGGCGTTTTTTAAAATTTTCCCTCCTTCCTCACCCATTGGGCCTTGATCCTTTTCTCCCTGTGGCCTTTGTACTTCTCTGCATGATACTTCTTCATCATCATCCTCACCCCTCTTTGTGCTGCTTCTTTGCTATATTCTTCTTCCTGTATCATAACCATCTTCCTTGCTATTTAAATCCCCCTGGAGGGAGCTGCTCAAGCCCTTCAGCCCTGACTCATTCCTCAGTTGCTACCACAATTCAATCCATGTTTGTTTCGATTCATCATTATATTTTTTTTTAAGCATTACCTCTTGTATGTGTTATTTTCTTCGTGCCTTTTTGCTGTGTTGCGCTATTAAGCTTCAAAGCTACCAGTCTTTGTCACCACACTTTCAGGTGGAATTCTTTTCATTCTAATGTGATTATTTTCTTGCCGTTTTGTGTCTGCTCTTGTGCTGTTTTCAAGAACAGATATGTAACAATGATGACAGCAGCATTTATCTGAATGTCCACAACAGCAGTGGAGAATCCAGTCACGATACAGATGGAGCTGCGGTTCAAAGCTGGCAAGCAGGTTATTTAATGAGTTTGGTTAATGGCTTGCTGTGACTTCTGCGCATCCCTGCTCTCCTGCTGCTGATGTGAGCAGGAACAGAGCGATACAGCCTCCATTTCGTCTTCTCTCTCTCTCTCCTCCTTCCTTTTTTCCTTCCTTCCTTCCTTCCTTCCTCCACCCATCTATCTTGCCATGCCACCCATTCATCTTCCATGGGCAGAATTGAGGAGCTAATGGTGCACCATTCCTCCTAAGTATAGTATTAAAAAAGACAGTTACCATGCTCTATTTCGTATTTCCACTGTGTTCAATATGAAATATAAACATTTCTGTATCTCTCTTCTACTGAGTTGCTATCTCCTTCATGCACTCGCCTCCCACTGCACGCTCCTGTCCACACATTTCATATTAGATGCTTTGTGCATCATACCGACTGTGTCCTAACAAGAAATCTGCAGAATTTCCCTTTCACTTTTTCTGAGTAGCAAATCGATGCCGACTCAACAGAACTATAAGATTATGACAGGCTATTTAAAAGCCAAGTTGATATCTAAGACCAGATAATGAAAGTGAGTGCTTGTAAGCTTGCTTTTCATTAATAAATTATTCTGATGTGACTTTAGTTAATAATTTCCTTAAGTAAAATATCAGTGGGAAAGTTTGTTTTAACAGAAATCTGTGCTGGTACATCTAACCAACTACAGTTAATGTGTGAGCTTCCCACCTTTTTAGCCATAAGTAAAGCACACTTGAATGACTAAATGAAGCTGTTTCTTGCTGCAAAACTGATGCTGAGCTTTTTTTTTTTTTATCCTTCTTTTTCTTCTATTCATTTACTCCTGAGGTAGAAGAGTTGATTCTGAATGCTTTAGGGGCTGGAAGGCAAAATAAAAAAGAAAGGCAAAAAAAAAAAAAAAAAAAAAAAAACAGCTAAGTGGCTCTTCTTGACCTCAGCACTGATCTCCAAGCTGCCTACTCTGACTGTGCACTGACTCCCACATTAAATAGTCTAATCTTATAAAACAGCCTCAGCACTGTGACTGTGTGCTGTCTCTTTGAATAACACATCCTTTTCTCACCGCACCCAGTTCTGACACGCTGACCAGACATTTGCCTTTGAGATTTCTTCCCTCGACTATTATTCATGCAAAATAAAAAGACGAATGTGAGTAAAGTGAGGTGGAAAGAGGTGAAAAAATTGGCTTGAATGACTTGAAAATCATGTTCCTCTGACCTATAATAGATGTGCTTATTCCAGTTATTGCTATCTAGCTGTAAACTAGATGGCTGAATCATTAGCTTACATACAGAGAGTAGCCATGTGTGACCAGAGGAGAGTAATTGATTCCTGAATAAGCACTGGTACAGGAGTGGGGAGATAGAAGCATTGTGCACTATGCTAAGTGTACATGTCATATGTGGTTTTTTGGTTTATTTTCTTCTACACATTATGAACCTTGGTTCCCCCTCCCCCATCAGAACAAAGCTGCAGCCCTGCTCATTGTCCACAGGGTGGCAGCGTGTGGAGGTGAGACAGACTGCCCTGTGTGAAATGGAGCAGTCACTGGCTATCGGAGTGCATTAGCTTGGAGACAGTAACCACACAATAATTACACACCCCAACTGCCACTCTGTCTCATGCTTTCAGGACCATGGCCCTCATATGCTTTGTTAGTGCCTGATCATTTTTAATCACCACCTCACTCTGCTGGAACAGGATTTTCCTGGCTGAACCCAGAGCTAAGCATCAGACATATGCACTATTTGTTTATATTTGCCACGTCTTTGTTCACAAAAGGACTTGAGTGAAATGTAAACTTCCTCTTTTGCACCACAGCACCCTGTCTCCCTGTGGCCCTCTTGGAAATACAGTCTCATTCCTTGGAGGCTGTTCTCAGTGCAGCCACAGCAGGCTGAACTGCTCTTTTATTCAGATGAATGAGGGCCTGTTTTTGCCTGGAGAATCAGACAGACACACACAGTCCATGTAAGAGCTTGAAGAATGTCTGTGGAAAATCGGGGGCTTAGTGAAATGGTATCTGAGGTATTACACGTGCGCATTTGTTTTGTGATTGTTTTCACTTTCTCTACATGTAAAATTAGAACCCATAAAATTTTGTTGATCATTTTTCTATATTTCTGAATATTTAACACGTTGGCTGAGTCTTACTGTGGCTTCTGTCTTCATTCCAGAAAACTGTGATCTAATGGAAAGTGTTGTCCTTTGTGTGAATCCAGAATTAGCATAAGCTTCTTTCAACAGCATTCTCTTTTTTGCTGTATTTTTTCCGTGTATGTGTGTATACCATCAAAGTCTGTTAATGCGCAGTATTTGTGGTATTTTACAAAAAGGAAGTGGTGTTCTTTCTTCAATAAACATTTGATCAATTTATCACCCAGGCAGCAGACTTAGTCCAGATGGCTACCTCCATCTGGAGTGAGGTTTACGTTTGCAGTATTTTTTTTCTTTCTTTCTCTTTTTTCATATATACAATACTTTTACCAAATGTATGCAGCAAGCAAGCTCCAGTTTCTAGAGTTTAACACACATGTAGCCTACAAGTGTCTTAGTTTTCAGAGTGTTGCGAGGCTGCCAAATGTGACTGTAAATAGCTATGTAAACAAGATAGCTATGTGAGGCTAGACCTACGGTGAAATACCATTCCTTGGCTTCCGTCACATTTTTACAACTTGTTAATGATAGCAAATAAAGGCTTTCTAAGTTGCTGCTCAGTTACTTTCTATTTGGATTGTGTCCAAAGGACATCTTTATTTTCAGTTAGTTCCTTGTCACCTTGATAAGGTGTTCATAAAGAGAAAAGTGCTGCCTCTGTTGCGTTTTTGTTTTTGCTGTTTTATATCAAGTGACATTATTTGTAGCTAAACAAACAATCCCTGGAAATCTTGAATCTTTGGTATCCACAAGTGTGAAACTGAACATATTTTGTTGAGTAATTTACTTGAGTTACTTGGTTGGGAAATTGAAGAGGATTGTTTTATTGCTTCCCTTCTTCCCCAGCCCCTCTAGCCAGAGTCTCTGTTTTAATTAGTCTTGTAAGACCCTATTTTTCCTTGGATTCCCTTAACTTGTAAAAGTGCTCTCTTAAGAGTCCATGAAGGCTAAAAGGGGCAATGAATGATTTGAAGTCAGTCTTGCCTGCCAGCAGAAAAAGGGGAGGGACTATCAGCTTTTGCCCTCAGTATGAGGAACAGTAACTTCTAACAGCAGTCACACAGAGCCTTTGTTCTTTATGGATATAGTATGTATGGCAAAGACAGGCGCTGTTTTAAAGCCCCATCTGAAAAAAGCACAGTTCCAATTTTCTAATGCAAGAAGAAAAGCTCTTTTAGATAATACCTGCCTAAGAATGGTAAAAAAATTGTCTCAAAGTTCAGTCTGGCATATGTCGTTTCCTACCTTCTTTTATAATGTTTTGGCAGAAGGGAAGTTAGCTTTGTTCCACTGTAGAGATTTAGTCATGTGTTAAAGTCGAGCTTCTGAAGTACACCCCAGCCATCACCACAACCTAACCCTCTTCTTGGTTTACAAGTCTGTTTTCTTCTCCCAATCCCTTTTTTTCCTTCAACTTGTCTGCTCATCCCTGGTGAATGTATTAAATGAAGTTACTAGATATGAGTGCTTAAGAGGCCAAGGCCTCTGAGGCTTGCCAAGTCTCTCACAGGCTTGGCTCAGTCATCTGTGTCACTTTTTTCTGTTGTTTCAGCTACTGGCTGACTTATTTGTATTGCTGAGCATTTTTTTTTCTCTCTTTCTTTCCCTGGCTTGCTCTCCGTTTGCTGTCTGAGTGGCTTGTTTCTTTTTCTCCTGCTTGGAGAAATCGGGCTAAAGCAAACAGTTTGTGTCAGCCACAGCTTTTGTTAAGTATTCATTTTTAATGAGCCTAAGTGGCTACAGGATCCTATAAAGCATAAATGGAGTAGTCGGGCTGGGGAGGGAGAAGGCGAGGGGCATGTTGGTCTTTGATTCTCTTTATTCAGTAACACTTGTACTAATTATTCATTGATGTGGGTGGGTGAAATAGTTTGATATAGTCTTTTTCATTCTGTCTTTGTTAGATCTTACAAGGAATTCTTAGTGTAATTTTTCATTTTTTATTACCCCTGAATTTAGAAAGAGATCAAGGAACCAGTGTTGTTTTTCATTAGCAGCAAAGGCTCCATAGCTGGAGAAAAAGGTGCTCAGGGAAAAGGTATTGTGATGGCCCGTTTGAATTCTGAGCAGAATTGAATAGACACAGTCAGCTTCCCAGATACATGCTTAGGCCTGTAGAATGTGGAGTGCTTTGCTTGTAACTGCACCGGTTGTCTTCTTTCATTATCGGTTAATGGTGCCCAACTTGACAGAGCCATGTGATAAACAGAGGAGCTGTGAAATCCTGGAGGTGGAGTTCTCGTCTCCCTGATAATGGGATCTCATCTGCCAGGGAGGGAAGCCTGCCCCACCAGCCAATCCAGCTTTGCTTTGCACAGCCCTTACAGTGGATTCACCGCACTCACCTTGCTTCACTGCTATCTTGGGCCAAATTAAGCCTAACGGTTTCTTGAAAATGGTGGCGTTTAACCTCTTCTTCCTAGAACACATGATAGAAAATGGTATAGTTGTGCATTAGAAACTGAAATTTCCACCTCCTTATCATCTTGGATCCTTTGAATGTTTGTGTAACGGAGGAAAGGGTGCAGACTGTGTGTGTACATATCATAAACACTAACCTTGTGAAATGTATACATACTGTGATAAGGGAGGTGCTGTGGAGTTAAGTTACCATGGAGGCGGGAGTATGACTTCTCAGGACAGTTGCCTCAGGAGCTGGAAGAGATTTTACCAGCACACAGAAAAATCCCCCCACTACCACACACACACACACACACCCCATCGCTATTGAAGCAGAGACGACCAACGTGGTTTGTAGCACAATGAAGGGCCCCCTGCACACCACCCTCAACTCAATTTCTATTGATCCTTCCTGCCTGTCTCTGCTGCCGCCCATGTTTGGCTTTAGTGCAAAAGAGCCCAATGTGCAGACTATTTGCTTTAGTTAATTGGATTCTGACAGCGATCCAATATCATGTCTAAGATGATGAAAATGTGTCGAGCTATTCTTTTCGTAAAATTAAAATAAGCCTATTCATTCATAAGATAAAGCACTCCATCTTTGTTTTGCTGCTTTTTCTACGTGTGGAGAGTTTTCATCAGCAGCATGTACACAAAGAATAAACAAACTGTTGGGCCTTTCCAACCATGACATACAACAAAATCAGAACACAGACATTGGAAAATGAGATTTGGAACAAAATAAATAAATAAATAAATAGACGTGACACTCGAGCTGTTAAAATCTGCCTCCCAAATATGGCTAATGGACTGCTCACATCATCATCTCTACTTGTTCCTACCTTTTAATGGGTGGGGTGACTAATTAATTCATTATACAAAAAATGCAAATGAGCTCCACAAGCTTAAGCAGCTTCCAGTCGCCCCCCCTCCTCCTTTGTGTTATTTCCCTTGAGGTGCATTTAGTAATGTTTTCTGATTTAAATCAGCGACATGTATATGAGACAGCCATTTTATGCTATTATTTTTATATTTATATTACCATTACAGCATGGCTTTACTGTGTGGCTGTGCGCTGAGAAAAATAGACTATTAAGCCATTATTTACAAAAGGTTCGAGTTTTCACGGCTCCCATTGTCTCGCTCTTGTGTTTCGGTCACATTCCCATAAGCGTTATCATTGATCGGCTGATGATGGTCGCTCGGGCCACTTTGGCTGCCGTGCATCTCGCTTCCTCGTGCATTTGTACGCAGTCACATACACACACGCGCACGCACGCAGCGCTTCCCTGAAGGGCTACCATCAATCAACAGCCCCATTGGCGTCCCTACCGCCACCCCTTTGTCCCTGGCTATTATTATTTGAATCCAGTCCATGTTTTTGTTTCGTTTGAGTTTTTTCTCGCTTTTTTTTTGAGTGTGGTCCGCGTAATTCTCCTTCACTAGTGTCTGGATAAAGAAAGACTAGGTCAACCATGTGGATGCGTCTGTTGAACAGCTGAAGAGGAGGAGGAGGGTGGGGGGTGCAGAGACGAAGGCAGCGATAGGGAGAGCGTGGAGTGAGTGTGTGTGCATAGAAAGGAGGCAGAAGAGGGGGGAGCGCGTGTGTGTGTGTGGAAAAAGGAAGCAGAGCCTGTTAACGGCGAACTCGCTGGTTTCCTACCCCTCGAAACAAGCGCCGTGTTACTTTTCATGTGGACACTATCATCGGTAGCAACAAGACGACCAAAGGAAACAGGAGCAGTTTCGAGGGGAGACTAGCTGACGTTATAGTGCCTTTGATCGGTTATTTCGGACGTGAGCAGTCTATCAGTAAAGTGAAACCGTCTTTTGTTGAAGCAAGTGCTCGCCTGAGTCGTACCGTGCTGGCAGCGGTTTTTTTTCTTTTCTTTTTTTTTTAAACGTGGGATAAAAAAAGTGTCCCGTGTTCGCCTCGTTTTGTCCCAGTTCTTGGATTTGGTTCAGCTGGCTTGCATTTTTCTCCCTCTGCTTTTTGAAGGGTCACCTCGGGCAAGGATCGCGTTTTCAACTTGTTTGCAGCAGTCTGTGGGACTCCAAGAATCAGCAGACTGGCGGGTGAGTAGTGGAATAGAGAGGGGGGGCATTGCAGGATAGTTGTGGTGGTGGGGGGGTGTATGGGTGATAAAGAAACTAAATTTGGGTAATGGTGGGAACTAAAGCCGGGTGACACTTCTGGTTTCAACCAGACTGTCCTAATTTTGTTAATACCCGGAGGAGGAAGCGTGAATGACCTGGAGTCAAATGTTTTGAGTCCTCGGGGGAGATGAAAGTTGGCTGCATTGTTGTAAAACTTGGCTCTCTCTGGACTGTTGTAGACCCCTGAGCAACCTCTTTGACCTGACCATCCTGCTACAGTGTTTCAACACCTAATGGTTTTAGAGTGAGAATAATGTAGTAAACAAAAAGGTTTTACATGACAGGAATCATAAAGATGTTGAAGTTTTTCATGCTTGTGTATTGGAGGCATCAAACATCCTTGAGCAAAGAAAAATCAAGTTTTCATTAGAGAATTGCTGAAAGGATCTTGAATGGGGGTTTTCTATAAAGGATTGGGTGTGTGATTTGGAGCTTTTGTCATGTCATAAATTGATGTGAATACTGTAATAAAGGGAAACGTGGGTGTGAGAGTAGCTATACCAGTTTCAAACTGTTGAAGGACCTCCAAATTAACTTCACACCCCCCTCCTCTTTTGCACCCCAGAGGCTATGAACTCTGGCCTAAGCACATGCAGCTCTCTCTGTGTGTTTGTGTGTGTGTATGCGGGTGAGAGGGGGTTCCTAGTCCACTGTTGAAAAAGGGGGGGTCTGTGTTTAGGAGGCAGCAGCTTAGGATTTAAAAGCAGACTAGTTATTTGTCTGAAAGGCAGCTTATGTAGTGTTTTTGTGTTACTGTAAAAGAGGGAAGAGGGTCTGTTTACTTTAACCACTATAAATTGATCATAGTAATTCTTCATGTGGTATGTAGAATCTATGGGGAGTGTGGCCACATAGTCACGAAGAAAACTTCCACCAGGACAGAGTGAAGTGGGGATTGCCTTCAATCTGTGCCATATAAAAACTGCCTCTTTCTAAATTCTGCTCTTGCTGTTTCATTTTTCACTAAGCGGTTACAAGGATTCAGTTGTTACATTGCTAATTGTAAGGAGTTGATCTCCCCCATGCCCTGTTTCCTGTGCCTTTTTATTTTTATTTTTGTCCTCTTGGTGGCTGAGAAGTGACCTCTGGTTTAATGATTCAGATGTGATTAATCCACTTGAGTGGGATGGTACTGCACTAGCTATATAACACTGCAGACAGTGGAAGGTTGTTGGGGTATAATTTACCTCACTTAAACATTGTTTAAACATTTGATGGATTACACGGCTTTAAGAGTCACATGGATGTGAATATTTGACATTATATTTGATAATAAAGTACACTTTGTCTTTTTCCATATGGCTCTCATCGCTAATCAGCTATTCATTTCTTGTTTTAGTGGTTTCAGCTTTTTTAATGAGCTTATCTGTAATGGTGTCTAAAAGCTTAACAGATAACAAGACATTCTCCTGTTCCACTGATTTATATTTAGTTGATGTCACATGTTCTCAGTTTATTTCATGCCACCAAAATGGACTTTTAAACAAGACGAGTTTGAACAATCAAATGATGTGCAGATAATATTGAGGCTTTCTATGTACCACTTAGAAGAGCGGCTTTTGTTTTCAGACAGGGGTATCAAATTTTTTTACCTGTCTAGTGGTCTTGGGTTTAGTCCTTTTTTAGACTGATGGGCTTTATCTCAACCATAAAAACAATCAACAGTGTCACAGAAATCATTGCAGAGCTTCATCTCGATAACATGTAATCACAATCTCAGCCTACACTGTCACATGGGAAAACTTGCATAGCTTGTCCCTCTGAACTCATTTTGAAATGACATCCTATTCACTTCCCCAGAGGTTAGGATATCCATTTAGTTTCACTACTTGTGGACTGAATGGAAGAGGAAGTGGTCGGCCCTCTTAATGGAGTTGTATACAGGAGCCTGAGTTGTTTTGCACTGTGGGATTTGTATGGCTGGAGAGGGCTGAGCATTTTGCAGTAAAGCTGCTGTCAGATGAGACTACAATGTTCTAGGTCCTAATTATGTACATGCTGCTGTTCTGCTGTTGGTATCATTCCTATCATCTCTATTTGCAGTGCTTCATACTAGTGTTTGTGGGAAATTAAATCTGATGTGGAATTTGATCTGGGTCTGAGTCTGCAGTCTGTGTTGTTGATTCATGTAAACCAGGGAAAGCATAGTAGCAGTGTGAGTCACCCCTGCTTCACAAACACAAGTCTCACTGCTGACAAGGTACAGAGTGCTGGTAAACATGCAGCTCACATACAGGCATGTGTATTAGTGTCACCTCTGAGGAATCAGAGAGGCGATATCGGGATCAAAGAGGCTGTTTCTGACCATACAAAGAGAGAAATGCTTCATAGTGTGAGGCTGTAACGGCTGTCTAGCTACGCAGAGGCGGCTGAATGTTTGACAGGGCATTGGAAAAATGTTATTTAATCTGCTCGCATGATGGCCCTCACTGGGATTGCACCACGCTGCGTCTATGCCCCCTCTTTTCCTCCCTGTGTCAGGATGATGGCAATAGCTGGGTGGTAGAATAACACTCTATGGTTGTCTGTGCATTGGTTTTTTTTTACATTATGATGTAATGCATTTAAAATCCCAGAAAGGCAAGTCATATTTGATGCCATGTTGGCAAGATACTGATGTTATTTTCCCCTAATGAGAAAATTTGATGGGGTCTTTCCATCTGAGTAATAGTCTAACTCTTATTATATTCTAATGTAAATCAAATACCATGATCTAGCTGTTGTTGTAATATTTTACATAAATGAAAACATCTTTGACTAATGCATAGAAAGATCTTTAGCAGATAAAGCTAAATAGTTTCCTCTAAATGTTGCCGAATTGGATAGATCTCAACCTCAAAGAGGTATCACTTATCTTTCCCTTCCCACTTTAGACTAACTACACAATGTGAGAGCTGCTTTGTTATAAAGCCAGGTGGAAAATCTATGAAAAGTCAAAAGTTCCATACCATTGTTGGTACCCCTTCCATCCCCCACAATGAAACCCTGTCATGGTTTGGGGTTGCAATAATAAATCTCTTCAAGTCTTGTTGAGTTCTTCGAGGGGTTTCATTTCTAAATGGAACAAGTCCAATCTGCACCTCATGACCTATTGTCCTTGCAGATAGTCCAGTGACTCATTTAGAATACATTAGCCACAGATTGACATAGTAACAATGGTAGCACTGTTAAGGAGGCAGTACCCTCTGGTGGGTGACTACAGAAATGGTAACCAATGAAGGACTGAAGAGGTGCTTTGACTGTTCATAGAAAATTCCAACTAGTGTGCCATGTGCGCAGAAGAAGTACCGATATCTTTAATTAACATAAACCTCAGGAGCAAGTGATGAGTGAGAAATTGGGATAATTGAAAATAAGCCCTATCTTTTCTCCCCCCTCCGTCTCTGTACAAAAAGCAGCTGAGCCCATCAGAGGGCAGTTTTCTCACGTGTTAAGTGGGGAGGGGGACATCTGGCCTTGTTAATTCAGTGCATGGTTATAAAGTGGAATGGCGGTCCCCACTGGGCCTGCCTGCTCTGAACGCTGTCAGATGGAGCCTGTGTGTCCTCTCTACCTCTTCACCCTCCCTGTTGACTGTCCCTTTGACACTAGCTCTGACACATCAACAAGAGTAACCTTGCAATCTCGATATGAGGGTTAAACACAGTCGATGTCTGTGGGAGATAAAGCGACAGTACATAAATCATCATGTGCCTGAAAATTAAATTACTTCATGGCTGTCATGCGGTTTTATTCACCAGTCCTGATTTGTATTTATGTAGAAAAGTACTGCGGGTAATTTTTTGTGCTCAACTCCACCCAGATAGTTGTCATTGTTCAGATTTCATGCTCAAAAATGAGTGGCCTGTATCCAGTCCGTACTTGGGTATCGACCTTTCAACTGCGCGTCCACAGAAATGGTAATCAAACTACACCAACGGAGAAGCATCCATACTGTGCATTCATATCCTATTTTATCAAGTAAACATTTAATGTGTTTAAATGTACCACAGCTTTATTTATGCATAAAATCTGCTGTTAAATCTGAATTATACATTAGTCAATGAATAATTCATCAGTGCCATTCCTTAATAATTACTTGCCAGGCAGCGAATGGTAATATTTGCTGATAAATTTGCCCATTGATCTTGCATGTGTTGAACCAGGCTTGTAGAGATGATGCGTGCTCCATTTTGTGTTAACGGTTTCTTCTTCTGTTTTTTTTTTATTTCTAAACCATGTATGCAAAACCAAGCTAATTGTCAGAGCCCTGTCTCTAATAAAACGTTCTAAAAAGTGACAGGTGAGCCTAGTAAAATCTACCTAAATGGAAACAGTCTTATTCTTTTAGGTAGATGGTATTCAGTGTGTGTGGATCTTCTTTTTTTTTTTTCTTTTGTCTCCAGCATCTGAGGTTGGTGTGTTAATATATGGTTCTATTTATGGCTTTTAGAGTGGTTTGTACATGCTTGCACCTCAACAGATCAAAGTCCAGTTGCATTTTTGTCTTTGTTTTTTTTGTAGCTGTTACACTGTGGGCTGTTCTCAGTCTGTTGATTTGGCAAATTAGCCAATACTTGATAAAGGTTGTCTTTTGATACGGTGTCTTTATTGGCACAGGTCTTAACAGCCTCACCGAGCAAGATTATCGGCATATTATCCTTATAATGCTGTGAGTCTGGTATTGCCTAAGCCTCTGAGCACAGGCTGTAACTGTGCGGATGTATTGCTTGTCCACACAATGGGAAAATATTGACTTGTTGTCACTCACTCATTTGATTAGTTGTGTGGGTGATTCAGCTTTTCATTTGTCACCCAGGCAACCTAAATGGGGAAAACACAGCAACTGTCTCTTTCTATTCTGAAATGAAGCTCTGGAGCATTGCAGGCGATCACATCTGGAAAAACTCTCTCTAAGCAGGATTGAATGTCTTTATCACTCATCATGTACCTTTGGTGCTTGTCAGCTCAGTTAGCATCCACATAAAACCAACGTTTGACAGCTTCTTTTTTTCATTGTAGAATGTACAGCAGTGTGGGAGGGGATGCAGCCCAACAATTCACTTTGATTTTGTAGCTCAGTTGAGTGCGATTTATCTGTATATTTATGTTGTGGGCGTGTTGCTTCATTTTGCTTTTGTAAGAAGAGAAGCTTAAAGCAGTCGACTGTTGTGTGTAAGCCAGGTCATAACAAGAGCACCTTGCATTTAATCCAGCAGGATTCATCAGTACCCTTGTTCTTCTAAAAATAATGAGTTAGACAGCAAGGGTTACTCCAGGCTGCATGTACGGAGATGATCTCTCTGAACTGGCAAATCATTCCTGTTTTTTATGCTAAAAAGACAGACTAATGACTATTCTTGATGTGTGTCAGTGCTTTAAGTTAACTAGCGTTAATTTACAGAAAGATCTAATGGGCTTGATTGTCAAGCTGAGCCTAGGCAGTCAGTGAGAGGCTTGTGCTTGAGTTGGGAGGAGGAACGGGGGTTGTAATTGTTTTTTCTGGCAGTGATTCTTTCTGGAAGGGATGACTGCACAATCCAGATATGTAAACACAAAGAAACTGAAAGGCTCTATTCTGATAATGAAATTTCTAACCTCTGCCTAAACACTCTTTAGATTGGGCTTGGCTGTAATGATTATTTTACGAACCTGTGTCTACCCAACTGTACACTGCAAACATGTAAATCATATGTGAAAAATGGAGTTCTTGAGGAAATTATTAACTGTTACAGCATGCAGTAAAACAAAGAGAGGGTGAGGTAAAGACAACAGCTGCTCAGAGGGTTTGATTCTGCTCACTGGAGCATGACACTTTCAGTGCAACAGAGAATCTCTGCGTTCATGGTAGACAATGATACCATTGCCCTGTCAGTCATCTGTTTTTCAGTGGCATTTGCAAAATAGATTTAATGCTTATACATTTATCAAGACTCACATTTCTTTGTGTGTTAATGTGTGGTGTCATATTTGAGAATTAGGTTGTTTGTTTCCACAAGACTGCTTGTAATATTTATCGGGCTGTTGTGGCAGAGAAGACTTCCACGTCTCATGTTTCATAAATAACAAAGCTGCTCAGCCCTGCACCATTTAAAGAGACGGGTAGTCACGATGAAGTCTGATAAAGATCAAGTTAAGAACCACCAGGAAGCAGTCCAGTTTGCAAACATACAGTTATTAGGGTTAGTGCTTGAGTCAGCGTTGGGACAAGACCGGACATCTGTCTCCCAGTGATCTATGACGCCCACAATCCTCGCACAGACTGTCGGCTTTGGCACTCAAGCAGTACACCGGTTGCTGTAGTACACCCAGCCACCTACAACAGTGGCTTATCTCGCAAGCATAACAAACAGCAGGCTAACAGAAAGGATTGAAAGCAATAGGACACACTGCAACAGAGGACCTTAAGAGCCCTGTACCATCATAATTCCACTTCAAAATACAGCCCTTTGTTCTGAGATTGTTGGAGAGGACATCATAGCGAGTTAGCAGCACATCTTTTCATCCTCAAACACACTCACTCCCACTCAGTCAGTCTGCTGTCGGTAAAGGAGATCCTCTGCCTGATAGAGCTTCAGAGAAAGGTATTCCTCTGGGACTGTTGTTCAGGGATTTCTACGGTTCTGCCATGCGCTGATTAAAGGAGCACTTGTAGATAATCCTTTTAAAAATAGCTCTTTGTTGTGGCGGAGTGAGCTGGGGGTGTGAGAGGCAGAAAAAGGCCCCCAGATTTGGTTTTTTAAATGTTATCACCTTGATATCCACCACTCTTCAAAGATAAATATTTAATGACATGGTGGTTGAAATAGAGCTGTTACACACTGCTGGTGAGAAATTGAGCTTCTATTTAGAGCCCATACTATTCCATAAAGTCATGGCATTGGTAGACAGCCCAAGGTTATTAGTGTGGTATGAGAGTAGTGTGTGTTTGTGGTGTGTCTGTGGGTTGCTGAGAAGTTTGCACTCTTTTCTTGCTGCAGTGATATGAAGGAGAGAAATGAACTCGGTCTGTTATTGAGCATTCGCTCATGAATCCTTGATGTATTATGAGTGTGTGTATGTGTGTGAGAAGCAGTGCTGTTGTAGCAGCAGCGCAGCACTTAATGCACAGCAGCAGTACTGTTAAAGCACACTAGACTTGAACTTTTTCCAAAGGGAAAACAGCAGTATATGTTGCTTTTTACTACGTTTACTTTGTTTCACTTCACTGGGTCTGTGCTCTCTGGGTGCTTGTTCGATGTTACTCACATCATCCAAAATTGATTGCTAAGGTTAGCGTCAGTACAAATGTAGATTTCCCTACATCAATTCTCCCAATCTCGTACTTTAAACTTCAGATGGCTTGAACCTTCAAATAGGTAACAGTGTTGCTGTTAGGTTTTGGGCTTGGATTATTTAGCCATGCTTATATTAGGACCAGAATATTACTGTTTTGTATATTTAAACACTCATCTAGGCTCTGCTTGGTTTGACCTGTTTACTCATTACATGATAGCTGTGGTGAAAGCAATTACTTTCAGCTTTTAAGTACCTTGCTTCTGGTAACACAGCGGCTCTTATTCATTTCACTGGTGCTCCTGAGGCCCCGAGGCTTCCAATCAGTCCGGTGAGTGCGGTGCACTAACATCTTGCATCTTTGTGTAGGGAGTATGTGGGTAAACACAGCAGAGTCCTTGAAGCACTTCCCATTGCTGCTATTGGATTACCAGCTGCCTTTCCAGGCCTTATCCACACAGATGAGTACCAAGATCAATGGAGCTTGTAGCTAATTTGATCACAAATGGCTTTACTACTGCTGATCAGAGATTTCTATTTTTATTTTTTTATGCTAAATAAAAAAGTAATCAAGTCAAGCCTGTATCCAATAGCCAAGTATTTTCAGCTACTCCAACTCCCACAGACATCAATTAGGAGGCTATTCATATTCATTATTGAATTGTTGGATTGGCCTGCTGAGAAGAAGTGTAGAGATGGAAGTGGAGAACTGCTGCGTAAAGTGATCTGGCCGGTTTTGCTGAGTGTAGCAGGAATGCTGGTTTTTCTCTAGCGGAGCAACTGGCATCATAAATAAGCTAAGAGCGTGTTGTTAAAGAGATGAGGTGCCTTCAGCTTTGACAGTGAGCAGAGAGAAAGGGTTGAAGGGCGTATTGACCCTCTTGTTTCAAAAAGCGAAAAGCAGACTTTTCATTGCCCCTTGTTCCCTGTTAATTATTGTTTGATGCTAATACAGTTGGGTGGGGGTTGTGCATGTTATAAAACATAATTATTCATTGCAGCATTTCCCCCAGACGATGCTTGTTCCCCCTCCCCTTGTACTCGGTAAGGAAGCTGCCAGGGCTGTCAATTGAGTACAGCAGGCAAAGATGTCCCCTCAGCCTTTTAAGGAGGGGACAGGAGGGAGCAGGGTGAAGGACGCCATTTGCCCAAGAGATATATAAGGGGAGACAGCAATATATGTAAAGAGCTGCTGAAAGAAAGATAGAAGGTCAAGGCACATTACACCTTAGCCATTTATTATACAGTCTAACCAAGACTGCAAATACAGTTGCTCAGCAGTAGTTTTTGTTTATATATGTATGTGGTGTGTGTGCGTTTGTGTGTCAGTAACCCACTCATTTTAGATTGATGTGTGCAAACAGACAGATGAATGCAGTACTGTAGTGAATATGCTCTCAGTGGCTTTTTATAAGCCTGCAGATGCAGTGGGAAGCTATTTTAACAAGAGTGTAGCTACACAAACCTGCCCTCCTAGATTTTCACTAAGCAAATGGCAGATGTATTTGAGGCAGATTTCCCATTCATGAACACAGCATATGGTGCGCTTAGACACAATACAAGCATGGGATTAGTTAACAGTAGTCTCAAAACACTGGTTCTTTAGTGCAGTCAGTTACTCCTTTCTGTTGTTGTTCTGTTGTTTAGAAGGGAAACAATTGAGTAGAATGGACTAAGTTCTTATTTTCACTGTCATTAGTAGACTGGTGATGAGAGGAGACATCAGTCAGGCAGCCATGGTCAAAGCCCGACATTCCAAGAATATTTGAGGCTTATTCACAGAAACATAGACACGCAGATAGCTTTGTTCACCTTTGGTTTAAAGAAAACAATCAGACTGCAGGAAGTCAGAGTTGTGTTGGTGCTGAGATGTGCTTTTAATGTGTCATTGTTGTTGCACTGTGTGCGATGCAATGTGTAATCCAATATATTGCAGCTGTTAGGTGTTGTGAAAGATGAATAATATGCAGTTTGTGTTTGCTGGAGGCATAGCGCACTATCAGTTGGGGATCAAGTCTCCATTTCACACATGAACAGACAGAGTTAATCTGCGGATCACCACTGTACACTGTGTAATACTCAGCCTCTCAAGTTTTTCCAAAAGCCTATTGTTCTACTGCAGAACCCTGCTGTTAGTATTTTTGTGAAAAAGTTGCTTTTTTGTAGCTGACGTCTAAATTTAGGTGAAGACCTAAGCACTTGCAGTGTTTCTACCAGGTTCACAGCCAATACATGCTGATGTAAAGTTTGTTTGGATTTACATCCTGTTTATTAAGTCTGTTTGTAAGTTACACATATGAAACTGAAGAGTCAAAACAGACTAATTATTAAGAGTCAGTGTCGTCAACCTTTTTAAGCTGTAATACGGCTCAGAAATGACTAGGTTGACGGTAGGTTACATTTGTTTAGCTGTGCGCGTTCCCGTGATGGACATGAAGTTCTCTTAGTTGGCTTAACACTGGAGCAGGAGAAATGGACCACAAGTGTTTCTATCTTCACCTCCCTGGAAGAGTTTTAAAATAATATTTTCACCTGATTTTCAGCTATTTGATATGTTTTCTGACCCGCACACTCTCTGTCCGCTGACTGAGGTGTGTGCATGTGTCTATACATGTAGCATCAGGGCAGAACTCACAGAGCGACACAGAGAGCAGCTGTGACATGCCGTCATGTAAATCATATCAATAACATCAGACTGTTTAGTTTGGTAGGGGAAACACTGATTTGTGTGTTGTTAAGTAGGAAACTAATAATAATAATAATAATACATTTTATTTGTTGGCGCCTTTCTAGACACTCAAGGTCACCTTCCAGGATAAAACACAAGAATAAACCAAATCAATAAATACATTCATAAATTAAAAAGGATTCATAAAACAATAATAAAAGCAGTGTGAAATATTACAGTGAGTATGCCAGTTTGAACAGATGTGTTTTGAGTTTGGATTTGAACAGTTGTATAGAATCAGAGTTACGGAGGTCTGGGGGGAGGGAGTTCCAGAGATGAGGAGCAGAGCAGCTGAAAGCTCTGCTCCCCATGGTAACAAGGCGGGCGGGGGGGACGATGAGGTGGATGGAGGAGGAGGATCTGAGGGAACGGACTGGTATGGAGACATGGAGGAGATCGGAAAGGTAGGGAGGAGCAAGGTGATGGATGGCCTTGTAAGTGAACAGCAGGATTTTGTAGTGGATGCGGTAGGTGACGGGGAGCCAGTGGAGCTGCTGCAGAACAGGGGTAATGTGATGGGTGGAGGCGGTTCTTGTGATGACCCGGGCTGCTGCATTCTGAACCAGTTGAAGTCTATGAAGAGTTTTTTGGGGAAGACCGAACAGAAGGGAGTTACAGTAGTCGAGACGGGAGGTGACAAGACTGTGAACGAGTATGGCGGAGGTGTGAGGGGTGAGGGAGGGGCGGAGGCGGTTGATATTGCGAAGGTGAAAATACGCTGACCGGGTTATGTTATTGATATGTGATGTGAAAGACAGAGTGCTGTCAAGGATGACACCCAGACTCTTTACCTGAGGGGAGGGAGATATGGAAGAATCATCGATGGGAATGGAGAAACTGTCAGATTTGGAGAGAGTGGATTTGGTGCCTACTAGTAAAATTTCTGTTTTGCTGCTGTTTAGTTTAAGAAAATTTGAGGTGAACCAGGATTTAATCTCTTGAAGACAATCTGTGAGGGAAGATGGTGGGAGGGCAGAGTTCGGCTTGGTGGAGAGGTAGAGCTGGGTGTCATCCGCATAGCAATGGAAATGTATGCGGTGTTTTCTAAAAAACTGTGCAGTTTGGACTCCTTTACAGTCTTTAAAATTGTGTGTATTTGTAGGCTACCCATGTGTGCAGCCTGTGTGTTTGTGGTAGGGTGTCACTGCTGCAAGAGGCCTGGTCCCAGGCACTACATGTTTTATGAGCTGTCCTCAGGGGATAATGGGAGCTCTGAACTCAAATCATGTTTGTTCCAGCAGTGTTTTCATCACTTCTAGCTCCGTCCCTTGCACTTTTTTCTAGTATGCATGACAATAAATACATCTAGAATCAGGTAGCATTTACAACACCTCCCTACCTGTGGTTGTAGTTTAAGAAGCATGGCTAGTTTCACAGATTCATCATTCTTAATATTCAACTCAAGCACACTGCAGAGGGTTTCTTTCCTTCTGCCTTGGATCACTGGCCTGCATGACTGAGATGGTGGATGACAAGGTTGAATGTTGCACTGAACTTTGCTCTCCTCCAGTCACCTCCCTAAACCAGTTCTCATCTTTATGAATAAACATACTATAAATACAGAATGTTTTTCTGACTACCTCTATTTTCAGTGTTTACATATTAATTTAGGTGCTATAACTAAATAATTATTGCTGATCACTGATATTGGCACATTTGGTAACAAAGAAAATCCAGTCATGACAGTTTGTGAGGTGATGGTTGGTGGTTAGTGAAGACATGTTTGCATATGAAATAAAGACCCTCCCACCCTAATTAATGGTAATACCATCTTGTGGCATGTAGAGGTGGTGGTGCTTTTTTAGCTTTGATCATTATTGGGCTTTGAAAGGGGGATTGTCTTCAACCACCCCAACCATCTGCTTGAAGAACAGTTTGCCATGACATTATGTATTATTTGTGAGCGAGAGCTAGCTAGCTAGCTTTGTGTGTTGACCTAATGGCTTTCTTTTTGGGCGCTGTTCTTAAAGACATTCTTCAGTGCCCTTGCTGGTCTGTGCTGTAATTCTGAAACCTCAGAGCTGTCTTGTCTGTCACTCTAATGTATTTGTGTTAGTTTTTCCTCAGTGTTGGCACGTCTCTGTGTGGCATAGTGATTAGTGTAGCTGGAGGATGTAGGGCAACCGTAAGAATACATTTCCTCCCCACTCACACTCATGTAGTCTACTAGTTGAAGTTGAACTGATGGATAGGCTCATTAAGCTGATAGGCAGATTGCAGAGGAAGAGTGGGGATATTTGATTGCAGAATATCACTGGAAATGATACATGATTGAGCGCTTAGATATTAAAATCTCAAGAGTGCTTTAAACAGTAGGCTTTTTTTCTCCTTTGCCAGTAAATCTCTTCACTGAATCGAGAAAATGTCATGCAAAACACCCCACCCTCGCTGAATCTCTGCTCTAAGTCATAAAGATAAATATTTGGAGACACATAGATGATACAGATATTTTCCAGTCCAGATCAGCCTTAAATATCTCCCCAGTGTGTATTTATACCTCTCCTGACCCCTGCTTTACCTTGGAGTAAATTTCCATTTCTACAGCATAATGCACCAAAAAATTGAATTGCTAGTGCCTTACCAAAACTGAAGGACACAAGTAATCCTTTTGAATCAGACACTTATTTCACACCGTAAAAAAGCTGCTCACAGGCCTACAAGCTGTCTCAATCAAGAGCCACGTTCATGATAGTGCTGTCTGCCACCACATACCTCACATTCTCTGGTTTCTCTTATCAATGACATGTTGGAAGAGGTTCTTGACTGGCCTGCTCACAATTACATTTCTCAAGAGTGCCTCATTTAGAAGAAAGGAGAAAGGTGTTAGTGGAAAGCCCTGGCATCCCACCCCCACCCCCCTACCCAGAGTCATGTTAAAACATGATGCCCCACGAAGCAGTCAGAGCTGATGAAACAGCAGTCATCTTTGCTCCAGCCAGACATAAGTGGCAAACCCAGAGGTACTGTGTGTTGAGTAGCAGGTATTAGGTTACAAAATGAAGGCCTGCTCACAAACCTTGCAGCTAATAGGAATTGTGAAGTGGCCCCCCTCAGGGCCATTTGGAACCTTCATGGAGAAACCACAAACAAGGAGAGGAGGATTTACCCTTGTTTTAGAAATAGAAAGTGCCTTTGGACCATTGAACTTAATGTATAAAAAAAAATTAAAGGATAATTTATACAAAATGTCTTGGTTTATCTTTTTAGACAGCAATACTTCATTGCACTCAAGAATCTGTTCTTATACAGCAGTGATTGTCTTTGTACCATGTGAGTTTAAGTAAGTTTAAATGTTTATGTTGGAAAGCCCCAAGCTATGTTGTTTTTTCTTCTTTTTTTTTTCCGTGCATGGTTTTTACCTACTAAACTAACCCCGGATGTTGGCTAAAAATAGAGCGTTTTGTGAACACAGCTTTAGCAGAGTGAGAGGGAAAAAAATGTGGTTATCATCAGTGAATTGAAAAACAAGTGGAGCAGACAAGTGTCTTTGCCCTGCCAATGTGAACTAAAACGGAGAGGGCCTCAGAGAATAAAGCGAGCCATGATTGCACCAGGTAAGACAAAACAGGCAGGGTGCAGAGACCACAGAGAATCCCTTATGAAGTGGCCTAGCCCTTGCCTCCAGCTGAGCCTTTCATTGTGCTGTTGTTTCTAGGGAGCTTGGATGGCAGCTTAGATTAGATCGCACTGAGTAATGGATTGGAGCTGACGAAAACCTGCTGCAGCTCCAAATCACTACAGTTAGGATCCCTACACTACTGAGGATCTTGGCTGGTTTATTCGGATCAATTTGAGTCACCCTCATTGTTAATAACCCTGTGTATATTCATGCTAACATTGTTCTCCTCTAATCTGTATTCATGTGAGTATTTCATTCAATCCTTCTGCAAAGCCGGCCCTAAATCCTTGCCAATCACATTTTGCTACTTCATAATTCTCCAATTGAATATGCCATGAATGACTTTTCAGTCTCTCTCTAATCTGAGTGGATCACGGTGTTTTGCCATATTGTTGTTATATTCTATTTGCATTTTAATATAGGAATTTCTGTTTTCTCTATTATTTTTTTTTAAAGAATCTTCTGTGGAAATGTATACGTCTTGTGCAATATTTGCAATCATTTGCTAAGATTTTTGTGATAAAACTAAACCCTGCAGCTTTATCGCATTGTGTAGGCACTCAAGCAAATCATGGTAATTTGAATGTTTTTCCTATGACAGGTTTGGATTAAAAGTGCAGAGATGAGTATGGATTTAGTGATTGGAATGAATAAAAGATGTCTTTTAAAAGGCAGTTCAGAAGATTGGGGGGGGGGGCTGTGTTTGTAAGAGAAACCTGCTGTGTGGCCATTGTGGGGGATGATGTGTTAATCGAGCCACAAACTGTGTGGTTTTTCAGGCCAGAGGTCTCATTTAAACTGGCACGCAAAACAGAAATGTATGTGAGTGTGGCCTTGCTGGCTGCTAGCCCTTGACTCCATTGCAGCATTGCAGTAATGTAAATGGTGGATTAGGTGCTGTTAGCTGGGACCCCCTGAACCCCTCTCTATCCACTTCCCCCACCTTTGCTTTTCCATTAAGACGGCTGGTATCTTTCAAAGGGTCCTGGCCCAGTGATTGATGTGTAATAGTTCCAAGCCTCACCTGCCCCCTCACAGCGTTATTCATCAGCCAGGCAGTCAGAGCTGCTTTCCACTAAGCACTTTGTTTTTTCGGGTGGTGGGTGAAGGGCCATCTTTTCTCTGTATCCCACTTTCTGCACTTCATTCTCTCCCCTCTCAGCCATCAGTACACTGACTTTTCATTACCACAGAGTTGGCACTTCAGAATCACTCACTGCTTTCTACTCACTCAATTTGTTCAACCTCAATTAGCTGCGTAAGACCACGCTACTATTGCAAGCGATGGTGGCAGCACACTTTCAACACAATGAAATATGACCAGGTGCCGTTCTGTATGTATCTTTTGTTCTTTTTAGAGTTAATAAATACAAATCCAAAGCTTCAGCAAGGTAATTGGAGATTCAGGAATTGGAATGAGGCAGTTTTAGAAAGTGTATCCAGATGCAAACTAATAGGAGCTAAATTGTAAAGATCATAACAGGGCAATACATCTGCCCCTAAAAAACATCAAAGGAAGACGGGTCAGCCCTCCATTTGCAACAGTTTAGAGTTCTTGTTGGTTAGAACAGGCTTATGTTACTAATCAGAGGACAGAAAAGGTACTTAGCATATACACAGATTCTGGCAGCCCCCAGCTTTAGAGCTGTGCTATTAAATGGTTCTATTGTGAGTGGGTTTTATATATGTCACACCTCCAAGATATGCTGCTGGATATAGACAGAGTGGTATCCATTCATCTCACTAGTATCCTAACCCAGCAACCAACGCTTGTCAACTGAAAATAAAATAGAAAGGGGGTAAAAAAAATCATTAGATTAAGAACGTGAGGAGTCTGATGACAGGGGGGGGGGGGCTTGACAAGTGTGCATTTATTTCTACCAGTACTCTTTGTCACTGAGCCAGAGTTAATTTCGGACACCGGGCACACAGGGGCCACGTTATGTCTTTTCACACCATCTTAGGTATGTTTCAGTGGCGGGTGTGTGTCCTTGCACAAACATGCCCGTTAGAACGCTCCAGAGCCCTTTCATCATCTGTGTTCACTAATGTGTTCCTGTGTGTCTATGCCGGCAGCCCAGTGGTCGCCGTGGTAACTCATCATTAGGTGATTAATGGGGCTGTGACGAGGCTGCAGTTTAATCAGGCCTGGTGTTTGTGCTGAAATCGACGACAAGAGCAGCTGCCCTGTCAGTTGGTGTCTGCTCACGAGATGACAGCACCCGCTGCTGAGGAGTGCCGTTGTCAAACATGCATCATTGTATTGGTTTGGGTTTTAGCTTGAAACAAAAACATTTCTGCAGACTTCCTCTCTCCCTTTATTTTTCATCTCGCTTTTTTTTCTGCCTCCTTCAATAAACACTTGTTCACCTTTAGATGTGCTGTTGAGTTTTCACTCAGCTGTGGTTTTGCTTTATCTGACTCAATCTCTTTCCCTGCCTCATTTTTATTCTCCCTTTCCTTCCTGCCATCACGACCGTGGTAATGTGGGTGCTGATTGCCTGGTCTGTTCCCTCTTGGGGCTATAATAACTATTTCTAGTTAATTTGTTGCCGTGGGGATGGAGGAGCTGAACACTGGCAATAAATGAGTAGCTTCCTTTGTAGGCGCTGTGTGTAGGGGCAGTGCAGACAACGTGCTGCTTCAGCTATGCCCACTTCACTGTTTGTGGAGGATTTCTTCATAGCATGAGAAAGTGGTAGCTGGGTGAAGATAGCTGTAAGTGGCAGCAGACTAGGCATGGCAAATTACTGACTCTGCCTCCCTCCTCTCCCCTCCCTCCCTTACCCAGTGGATTGCTAGATTCTTCCCTCCAGAGCTGTCACTTCGCATTATCACATTGGTGACTGTCAGCCAGGGCAGAGGGTTGGGGTGGGTGCAGTCCAGTAAGCCAGAGTACACACACACACACATGCGCACGCACACACACAAACACACACGCACTCAGGGATGAGCAAAATTGAGCCTGGTGTCATCAGAAATGGTCTGCTGAGAAGCTTGCCTGTTAACTCTGTTATTGAGCTTTATGCTACAAACCAGACTACTTTTTGTGCCAAGAAAAAGTGACATATTTTCTCAGGGGAATTCTATAGACTGCAAACCTCTTTTTTTTAAGACATAGTTACCTTATTCAGTTACAACTTCCCTCTAACTTACTGTTACTTGAAGCTATTGCTTTCCTTATTCTCTTTTTTACCCTTTAAAAGAAAACTCCCCCTCTCTGAAAGAATAGAAACATGTTAAAGCAAGAAGCTAGAAAGTTTGCTCTTTGATAAAGCTGCTTAGTTCTCTCCAGAGCATACATGCAAGTGGAGGGGATTGCCAACAATTACTGTGATGTGGAGAATAGTCTGAACAGCTGCCTCATCTCCAGGAGCTAATCTTGCTTTCTCACCCACAGGAGATCTGTAACAGCAGAAAATGTACTTTAGAAAATGCAGCTTATTGTTTACTAAATTATGCTAATTGTATTTCTACTTTTTTATCCACAGCTTTTCTGAAATACTGGGGTTGTTGGTGTGGCCAAATTTTCCCTGGATTTGACTGGTAAATTCAGAAGACTGAAGCCCAGGCTCACAGTCTACCTTTCACGGAGGCCCAGCCGTGAGAGGACTGAGGAAGGCACGTGGCAGATCATGACGGCCGACAAAGAAAAGGAAAGGGAGAAGGAGCGGGATAGAGACAGAGACAGGGACCGGGACAAAAGAGAGGCCGGTAAGTCCCGCCGGCAGGACGGTGATCGGGGAGACCGTGAAAGCGAGAGCTCCAGGCCCCGACGCAGCTGTACGCTGGAGGGCGGGGCCAAGAACTATGCAGAGAGCGAACACAGTGAGGATGAAGACAACGACAATGGCAGCACTGGTGGAGGCAGCGGTACAGCCGAGGAGGCTGGCAAGAAGGGCAAAAAGAAGATGCCTAAGAAGAAGTCGCGCTACGAGCGCACAGAAAATGGAGAAATAACGTCCTTCATCACAGAAGATGATGTTGTTTACAGACCCGGAGGTGAGTTCTTGTAAAGACTTAACTTTATTGTGTTAACAGGTGGACTGCACTTTTTGGTTTGGATGACTACAACAAATACACATCAGCCTCCACTGGTAGATTTCCCCCATTTGCTTATCATAAGCAGAACTTTTTAACATCACATGCGTTCACTTATACATCACGCTTTGATCTTAATAAGCTTGCTTTAGGAATCAAGAAAGAAAAAAATACCTGATCAATAATGGATTCTTCTTAAGAACCTGATTTCTCTGTTGCATTGAGCTGCAGAGGAATTGCAAACTCTCAAAAGTATCAACTCACTAACAGCAGAAACACTCCCTCAGGCTAGAGGCCGATGCATCATGCAATCAATTCCGTGACCCACTCTGAGCTTTGTCTTGAGCTAAGTCAATAAAGCAAAGTGGTGCTTCACTAGATGATGTGATCGTGACGACAGCCATGATAATGATTTCATCCTAACACTGCCTGACTCACTGAAAGTATGCTATCTCCTCAGGGGCCAAAAGGTACTCCAGTTTCATGGAGAGATGAGATTTTTTTTTTAATTATTTTTTTAAAGCTGTAACCATGTCTTCAGAAAAGTGAGGATAGAGAATCAACCTTTTCCACAGCTGTAAACATGGCCTCACATTCACATACTCTTTATAAACTGGTCGAATTACAGGTGAGAATGTCAACATTTACTGACTGAAGGAAAGCCAGTCTTGCTTGTCTTCTCTCTCCTGCTGCTCAGCGCTATCTGCCTTGCAACTAAATAATTTCTGCTGTGTCTTTTCATTTATCTTGGAACCATGAAAAGGTCAAGTAGTGGAGGGGGAAGCTCATGTTGCTTGAGTATTTAATTGGAAGACATAGAAAAATAACAGCCAGTGTGTTGGATTATCTTCTTTAACCGTTTTAATGTACACACATTCACACAAATACACAGTGGACTTTTTGTCTTGTACTCTAAATACAACATGCATACTACTACTACAACTGAGAAGGATAACTTTTGACTTTTCTACAAGCTTTAATGTGCTGCTTTTTCTAATGAGCATTGCTTTCTTGAGAATTTCTTCAGTTCTATACATAATATCAGTGGTTCTCAAATTTTTTGAGCCACAACCACCAAGATAACATACATTAGTGTTCACAACACTCCCCTCCTACCTCCAACAACTGAGTGGTTAATTGTGTGATACATCAAATGGGTCATCCTGCAGCCATCCTCTAAATGTAAAGCTTGAAACCATCAGAATCTTCATAAATATGGAGGATAAAGTGGTTTTTGGTGGATTATGTTAACAGCTGTGACAAAGCGTATCTTGCCTAGATAATGCCAAATTCAGATTTTTTTTTTTAAATGGCACCTGTAATAACTAAATTTAAAAATTTTTTAAATTTCAGGAACTTCATAAATAAGGAGGATAAATTGTTTTTGGTGGGTTCGGTTGGGTTGGTTCTCCTGTCAATTTAATTTCCATGTGACATGCTTGGGTCAGTTAACTAGTGGGTAAAACTTATGTCAGGGCTCTGCTCACTCTTGCAAGCCCCTGAGCACATCACATACTGAAAATTAGTGTATTTACCCAGGTGTCAGCTTTACCTCACTCCCAACTGGTAAAGCACAATTTATAAGTCCAGCACTTTGCTCATCTGTGGTTTATAAATAAAATTTGATTGATGGATTGTGTTGGACCTGATAAATACCCTTGTTTGTTGTAGTCTTTTAACACAGATTTGAATAAAATTAATACCCTTTACACTCAGTCCATAAAAGAGATATTGCTTGGTATTGGTTGAGATTTTTTGTTTAGTAAAAGACACTATAAGCAATCATGCCATGCAACCAGGGGGTTAGTGGGAAGAAAAGCATAAGAAGATTCTTTTTTTGTTGTTGTTGTTTTTTGTTTGTTTTGTTTTTTGTTTTATTTTTCATAAAATCCCCTAAAGAAAATGGAGTAAGAGAATTGCATCAGTGAAACATTCAAAACAAAATTGACCATCTCAGTTGATTAGTTTTACCCATTATCTTTGTTTCCACATTGGAAACACACACACACACTGTCTTCTTGATGTGCAATATTTATGCTGCCTGTGTTCTCCCTCAATTAGTTTGACAGGTTTAGAGGGGCTTGAATGTCACATCCCACTCCAACCACGAGAGTTGGAGCTGTTAGATCGGTTTAGATTAGGAATGAGCCTCAACCTGTTAGTGACAGCCTCAGCAACCGTACACTCATTTGTAATTTACCTCCTGGTGTCAACATGGAAGATCCTCCACCTTACCAACTGCTTTCCTGCTGTCTCCTCTTCTTATTGTTCAAGTGATGAACTGCTTGTGTGTGTGTGCGCACGCCTGTTTTTCTCCTCCTGCTTGGTCATTGGGAGCAGCCTTCTTGCAATCAGATTTGATGTGTGCAGCTTAGGCAGGCACAAAGCCTTCAATGGATTATGCTTTACTAAATGTTAAATCCCTTTATAGCCGTCTAGTGACACACAATATGTAAAACTGACCACCCTCAGAGAAGGATTTGCACCATCCGAGACATGAAGAGAGGAGGGCTGTGATGAAGAGCAGAGCAGAAACTGAAATGAATTCTGAACCATTTGTTGTTTTGATTGCTTTTGTCAGAGGGAGATTTAGAAACATACAGATCTGTGTCATCCCATAAGAAATAACAGGTATACTAGAATTGAAAATCTCCCTGTCTCCAGCCACCTCCAATCTCTCTGCTTAGTCTTTCTATCCCTTGAAGATGGGTTCAGGCGGCTTAGTGCACATCGATTGGATGGGGAAGGGAAGTGCAAGTGGCCAGAAGGTAGGCCTGCAGCTAACTCAAGCTTTGCTGCTGTTTTAAAAAGCATGGAACAGTATATCTGGTGGTGGTGTCCAGCCACTGGAGTGAACACCCCAGTGTAGGGCATGCAGACATGCCTGATCGATCTGTACCCTGTGGCTGAGCTTTCACCACTTCTCCAGGCCTGGCCAGACACCTCCGAGCCTGTTCTCTACACTCATCCAACCCCCACCCTTAGATTATAGATCTTCTCTTCAGAGATTATACACACTGCTAGGGGGGGATCAATAGGAGACACCCTAGAAGCAGGGAGACACTCCAAAAGAAGGAGAAAAAAAAAGGCAGTACACATTTATACAAAGTCTGCTGATAAACTATATTTATGTACACCAGCAGCTGGACAGTAGCACACATGTATGCACACACTAACATATATGCAAGGTAGACTTTCATTACACATTGTCTGGTCAAAAGAACTAAGAAGAAAAGGGTAGCATCTGGATTTGTCTAAGCCACATATGTCAAACTGGTCCAGCAAAGGGCCGTGTGGCTGCAGGTTTTTGTTCCAACCAAGCAGCAGCACACCAGATTTGACTGATTCAATCAACTGATCTCAGTCTTCAGACAGCTGATTGGTCAAACTGTGTGCTCTTGGCTGGCTGGAACAAAAACCTGCAGCCACACGGCCCTTTGCTGGACCAGTTTGACATGCCTGGTCTAAGCATATCATATGGGGACCCCATATGATATGCTTAGTTGGTCAGGTCTTAAAAAATTTCAGGTCAACTGACTGACTGAAAATGAATGAACAGGTTTTTCAGTCGATTTTTTTTCTTTCCTGATATATATTCCAATATTCATTGGGCTAAAATTGTTAAAGGAGTGCAAGACAATTTTTGCATATTTATTGGCCACCAAATAGTCTACACTTTAACCCCTCTGAGAATCTTCTGGATGTGTTGGAATTAATGCAAAAGTCTGACTCTCCAATCAAAGCTGCAAGATCTTAAATAAAAATTTATGCAACTCTTGGTGGATATCAGTGTTGACTCTGCATAATCTTATGGAGGCCCAAAATTAAAACTAAATGCATTTCAACAACATATTACTGTTACTTTTGCATCCAGATGGCGTTTGTTTTTCTTGTATCTGATAAAGACAATCAGCAGCTCAGTCTAGTGCACACAGTACTATTCCCTGTGCTCATCCCCTCTCACCACTGCAGTAGGACTGTGCTTGTTGCTGGTGGCTGTCTGCCATAGCATGTTTCCTTCCTTCCTAACTCACTGGCTGGCGAGTTTAAAATGGAGACACCCAACTCCCCCACCACCATTACCACCAAACACTCACACAAATGCACACTTTTTCTGCCCTCCTTCTTGGGTGTATGTTCTACAATATGGCTGCCTCATCATCTCACTGAAGACCAGACATGACCAATTGATTTCCCTATAGAAAGTGATAGTGTTTATGGTGAGTGCAATACAGAATACATAAAAAAGCCATCTTGACTGAGAGAGAGGAAGTTGTTGATGTGGACAGCTGGCACTTCTTTCTGCAACCACTACAGACTCCTAGGGGGGTGCTTGTGTGTGTGTCATGTGCATGCACAGCAAGCTTCACAGCAGGAGTCTGTCTGACACACACACACTTGATAACTAGTTACCAAGCCTCCTCTTTTATTTAAAGTTGGGACCAACTGTTGGCCAGCATGCAATGGTTTTATGTTCACTAAGTCTCGTTTACAAGAACAGTGTACAAGTGTAGGAGCTTCACTGACTTTCTGACTTTTACTTTGCAGCTAATTACATACTTGTATACAATGATTGTGTAACTAGCATTTAAAAAATAATATAGTATGTTATTGAAGAAATTCTACTTTTTAAAATCTGGAGCTCCTATGAGAAGTTGGTAAAATATGGTTCAGTAAATGTAGGATTGTTTATAGCTGAGACAACTGCTATGGCACATTAGCATAGCACAATCCCGTGTGCTACAAAGGCTATCTGTCAATCACCTCGCAAAGTCTAGTCAAGCTTACATAAGGGACAAACCCTGGGAGTCATTTCCTGTTTAAACATGGCAATCTGAAAATATGTAGCCTGTCGTTAACTGAACAGATCTATTTTTAAAAGACCCTCTCTCCTCTACTGTCTCTCCCCACACTAGACACTCTGGGAAAAGGGCTTTTTAGTGAAATCCAACCACCTGCCGACTGCTAAACGAGAAAGCGTGGGCTAGCCGAGAGGGAAAGGAGAGGGTTGGGGGTGTGTGTGTGTGTGTGTATGGGGGGGTGTCAAAGAGCCTCTGTTCTCCCCCAGGAGCTCAGTCAGCTGTAGGTCTGCCCTTATTGTAGAGAGCTGATGGTATCACTTGCCAGGTATTTCCCATTGCTTTTCCAGAGAGAAGAAGAGAGACTTGTGTTAGTGGAGGGGAATAGAGGAAGGGGAACTGTGGAAGAATCAAGTGTCCTTGCACCTTCAGGCCTTGACTTCTTATTATCCCACCCAAGTGGGACAAACCCAGCAGGAAGCAGTACAAAGTAGCCCTGGCCATGAACTGGTCTTGATCGAGCTGCTGGAGTCTGTGATGAATCAGATGTAACGCAGGTCTCCTTCTTTGTTGTGAGTTCTCTTTGTCTTTATTTGCCCTCTAGTCTCACACTCCTGTGCTTCCATCGTCACATTCCTTGTGCTTTTTAATTTTAGAATCAGACTGAAGGGAGAAGTAGCTTTTCTAATGCCACACACTCTTTTGTTGTTACGCCTATCTATGTGTGTTTCTGTCTGTTTTAGCTCAGCACCAGTTTTAACAATGCAGGTGCATCCTGCCTCATGGCTAACACTAACCACCTAATTAAACACTCTTTTTTTTATTTAATAACCCTGTCTTGCATACCACCCCAAATTTCCACAGCATTGTTTACAAAACACTGGCATATATGACCACGTTCACAGTATGACTTGCTCATTGTTTTTGGCTCGTAAAAGAAAGCCACACTGACATTATCTAAGAACCCCCACCCCTCCCTCACTCTCTGCCTCTCTCTTCTCTCTCTCCTCTGCTGGAGCACTGCAGCAAATTAAACATCATCTTATTTGTTTGATACAGACATGGGTCTTTTACTGAGGGTAGGTGTGTTTTAGATTAGCCATGCCTGGCAGCCTTAAGAGAATGGCAGGCTGAACAAAGAACTTCATCTGAAAAATTTGAGTGTTTTTGTGCGTGTGTGTCATGAGGTTATAATGATCCATTTGCAGTTGCTTGAACTTACTTGTGATAGTGTAATTGGAGGAACACTGTCCACCAAAATAAGGTTTCAGTATTGTGTATGGGTCCAAAGAACTGTACTCAGTAGCTTCACAATTATTTTTCTTTGTCAAAGTATTGAGCTCCAAACCTTTTTCTGAGTCAGAAATGGATTTTAGGTGTTAAACTTGCAGCTGCTGAGGGAATGACAGCATCCATCTATTAATACTGTGGTCTTTCTTCAAATACAGTGAAGGCTACATCCATACAGCCAACACACTCCAATACTTAAAAAATCTGCCCATCCCCCATATAGACCCCCACCATAGTTAAACCTTTCTCGTCCCTCCCCTTTCCACCTCTCCACTTGAACAAGGAGACCCACTTCCAAATGCACAAAATGGCAGGAATGTTTAACAAGCCACACAGACCCTTGAGGAACCCGGTTACACCCCCCCCCCCTCCCCCGCCTTTTTTTTTTTTTTTTGCCTCATTCAACAGATTCTGAAGTGTTAACTTGGATTTAACTTTCATGTTATAGTCACTTTCATATAAATGCCCTGGAGGTAGTAGGCTTTTAGTGCCCAAAATTAATTCAAAATGTGCTCTGACGTTCGAAGAACACACTCGCATGCGGTCTGTGAATGATTAAACTAGATCCCCTTCCCCCCTCCCTACCATCCCCACCTATCTTTTATATTCTCACTGTCTGTTCTTTATGCCTGTTGATGTGCTCATGGGTGCAGACACGGAGATCTGGCCTCTCTAAATGAATTTGCTGCCAAGGTGAGGGGATACTAAACCCTAATTCCCCCGATTTGACTCCTCCAAAACATGTCATCTCATTCAGATTAGTCTCTTTTGTTCTCTGCCCTCCCCCCACAACCCTCCATCCTGCTCCCTCCTCCTCCCCTTCCCGAATCACCCTGTCTCTCAACACACACACAGACCTTGCGTTGCTCACAGCTCACACAATAGCACTGATGGATATTTTCATTCATGTTATCTTGTAAATGACTTCCAGGGCTGGTGTTGGGGAAGGTGGGAGTAAAGGAGGGAGAAAAGAGAGAAGAGGGCAGTAGTGAGAGAGATATAATACGTCACTCAGACTGTGGGCGATAAAGTCCCCCCACCCTCTCTTTAGAACAGCTCATTCAGCTCACAGCAGATAACAAGCCCACCCTGAGGTTACACACACACACAAAAAACCTCTCAAAAAACAAAGCCAATGATGTCAGAGGCGCACTTGTACACACCAGCCCCTCTACAAATGGTATCTTGGGTGTCAGAGCCATTTAATATCTTTGCCACCCCGCTTTTCCCCTGCAAGCGGTAAGATAAACCACAGCCAGATCGATAACTGTGTTGACACAAACAAATAAATAACAGATGATGGCAGTGTCAGTCATTGAAAAAAGGTAACTGCAGATCTTTTGTTTGGGAGAGTGTGGTTTAGTGCTTCTGCATGGAACAGCTCAGTTTTGCTTTGCCAGTGTAAACCTCAGCTATGATGGCTTTTTTGTAAAAATCAAAACTACAAAATCATTGTCTTCCTTTATGAATGTGCGTATGTATTAATGCTAGCAGAAGTGCTAGACTCCATGGCACCACATAGTTTTCTTTTGGTGGGGGGGCACATCCCTGGAAGCAGTCACAGTTTGTGTGATCTGTTTTGGTTTTTCCACCTGTTAAGGGAGCTTCGTTCAAAGTTTTGCCTTTTGACTAAATAATTATCTCATACCTATTTAAGCCAAAATATGTATATATTGCAAAGACTGGTGAAATCTTTTCAGGTCCGTTATTTATATATTTTATTTTATATATTTTATATATATATATAAATGTGTGTATATATATATATATATATATATAACCATTCGCCATTTCTTCTCGCCCACCTCCTTCTTTTCTTCTCTACAGAAGTGGCTGTGTGTTTTTGTCTTCTGCAGCGTGAATGTTATTGTTAAGGAGATGAGAGTTCATGACCTGCCCATACCACCAGTCACATTCAATTTAACAACACAGCCAGCCACAGTCACCTCTTCTCACACAATGTTAGAGTTGCCACTGACATCATTAAGCACCATTTTTTAAAATGAATCTGAGACAAAAGGGTGGATTACGTTTTCTTTTTTTTTTTTTTTACTTAAGCTAATTCAAAGCTAATTAGATATGTTTTTCAGTATTCTACTTCAAATATAAATGAATTTGTGCACTACACCAAGCAGGATAAATCTAAATGAACAGCCATATTTAAGAAAATATCACCTTATAAATGAGAAATTATAGTTGGAATGTAAAACCAATTTAATCATCTTTTATCTGATTTATCTAATCTAACACTCTGTGACAGAGTGAAAGGCTTTTTAACTGCATTTATAAATCGCTTGCGTCGCTTTTTAATGCTGCATGACCATTTTTAAATCACCTAGTTTTTATAAATACAGTTTGAAATGTCTGCGTTGTAAATGGTTTTTTGCTGGGTTTTTTTTTTTTTTTGCAAGCACAGACTGGTGTTTGTAAAAGCTTTTTATTTGTTCACACATGATAGTTGGACATCTAACTTACTCAATGTGTGGAGGAGACATCCTATATGTTTGCACTAAGATTCTCAACAAAGGATTAATATAAACTGCTGGGAGCTTTAGTGAAGACTGTACATGGAGTTATTGAAACAAATAGCCTATTAAAAAAGCTAATTTGTTCTCAGAACATTAGCAGATTGAACCAACTCTGATCTGGCACAAACCCACAACTAGCACCTGCTTTGCATCGGTTACATTTAGCTTGTCCAAGTAGTTTTGTGGTGCACCAGCAAAATACTGTTGGGTTCGTGCATCATTGTCAAAATATTCATTACTGTCTAATGTATTAAAAGGGGAAAACATAGTATGCAATGTAAGCAATACATAAACTATATCACTGCTAACTGTATGTAGGGGGATGATTTTTTGTCAACTGCTTTAACAGTTTGGAAAGATAACACGGGTTAGTTTCAGTCTCTCAATGTGCTTTTGTGGCTCTTTTCAGCTACACACATTCCCTTCTACATTTCCCTCCTCACTGGCAGGTCTTTGTATTTTTTACCCCCCCCCCCCCCCCTTGCCTTTGGAGTTTCTTGGCATTTAGCATGCAATGTAGACTAGCATTATCACCAGCTAGTGGACTGGAGTGTGCTGAGGGGTATATTGCTGGCTCTGTAGCTAGATAGACTGGATTTTTATCACCAAGATCAACATGAATTTAATCAAAAGATTTCTTTTTCACCCAACGCTACCAGTTTCTAATAACAAATAAATAAATAGATAGAGGACAGAGGTTGGTGTAAAGAGATGAGAAAGGCAAGGCAAACTCCACTGCAGTCCACCCAAGCTGAAGTCCAAGTATATAAATAATGTCTAAATCTTGGTCACAATATCTGCACTTGTTTTCATTAAACATTATTATAGATTTCTGATTATTATAGGTATGGTTGTACTGTATTAATGTGTCGTATCTGGCATTACAAACAGTGAAAAGAGAAAATGCATAAAACAAAAATATACATAATTTCCTGTTACTCTTAGAAATGGCTGAGTATTATCCTATTTACAACATCAGTTTTTAAATGTTTAAAACCTCCCAGCAGATTTGGTCCCTCCAATGTTGAGTCCATGGTTACAGCGATGATGATTTGGGGGCATGATGAGGTTAAAGTCAGTATTGCTTGCTGGTGTATAAATGGAGTGGAACAATAACATAATTCCCCTTGGGCGTAATGTTTGCTTTGGAAAGGCAACCTTGTAGAGCTCCAAAAGTCTTTAATCCTATTACTCACATTCCAATTGAATTTGACTCAAGGAGAAAAATGTCTTTTCAGCAAAGGTAACTGCAGACAAAATAATGCATTACTGAGTGTGGCTGCTTGGAAACATGAAGCTTTGATGACTGTGATCATCTTTAAAACAATCCCTCTCTCTCTCTCTCTCTTTTGTTTTTCTCACTTGCAGATTGTGTGTACATTGAAAGTCGACGGCCCAATACTCCCTACTTCATTTGTAGCATTCAGGATTTCAAGCTGGTGAGTAGATTTTCACTTCCTATCCTTATCTTTCTGATGCCCTTTTGTGTTTACACAAACCCACCAAGCCATTCCAATGCTGGGAAATGTACCCCTGCTGCTCTCAAAAAAAGGAAAAGAACTTACATTAAATATCAGTTCTACAGCTGCATGTGCACCACCAAGTCTGCTGAGTTTACAGTTGATCCTAATGACATGCAGTTTGATTTTAGAATTACTTTTAAATCTTTAGTTTGTTGTGTGGACAAAATTAAAATTCCTCTGAGAATCTGGCCACATGTAGTAATGAAAATATAGATGTTTGTAGATGCACTTAATTAATTTAATGAAGGAGACCTTTACTAGTTTTCAATTGATTTTTTCTTTCTTTTTTTTTTTTTTAAACAAACTAATGTACCCAAATGACCTTATTCCCTGAATAAAGAAAGAAATTAGTTTTTAATTTGCTGCTGAGAATGGCTGATTCATCAGGCTTTGTCAGTTTAGTGAGGTGGTGCTAGTTTTTCAGCCGCACAACATTTTAAATGTATTGCATACACAGGCACACACACTCGCAATAGATTTTCCTCTCAGTGCATTCTCTATCTTTTCTAAAAGGGAAGTCGCACTGGAGTTCACCCACAACAGATTGCTCTTTGTTCTTGCAGATGAAAGAGAAGGCAGCGTTATGGTTCCAGAGATGCTGTTAGCTTCCAACACAGTCAATGACTGACGCAATGTACATAAATCATGAATATTTCATGGCTCCATGCAGATTATGCAGAATATATTGTTCAAGTAAGATACATTATGATCTTGAGTATCTTTATTGTCAAAATATTTTATTTCCATGCTATTAGTAATAATGGATTGCTCTGTGTTGGATTTTTCTCAGGGGTCAGTGCACCCAGACAATTGTTGCTTCTTGGCTGAGGAAAATTACTGGTCAAAGTTGGCCAAGTGCATATTTATCAGTGAAGCCTGTAATTGATTATGCAACTGAGTGTGATTGTTTTTATTTGGTCTTTTGTGTGGTTTCCAACTGCCATGAACCAAAACACATCTATGGTTAAGATTTGTGGTAATATGAAAGAACTGCTGGAATATGGAATTGATGGGATGGTGTTGCCAAATGAAGGCACAGCTAAGCCTCCTGGAGTGAGTATTGCCCATTTTGTAAGAGATGGGCTGTCTCTGCAGAGCACAAAACACTCAGTGAGGAGCATCCAGGCCCCGGGCCCAACACAATGGCTGCCAAAAGTCACAGTCAGCCCAATGGCCACATACACAACTCGCTGAAAAAGATGGAATAGTGAGTGAATGTATATATCTGTGTGGACAAATTGATCATACAAATGTGTATGTGTGTGTCAGTGTTTTGTGAATAAGGAGCAGTTTTTGTATATAGAAGAGGTTTTAAGGTGAGCTGGAGGCCTTGCAGGCAGGCCCCACAGCAGCGAGGCTTTAATTGGATTGCAGCTAGAGATTGCTGAGGAAGGCTAGAACCCCTTCGCCTGCGCATACACACACTCGCATGAAAACCCCATGCACCTGCACCTTGATTAAGAGTGCCCGGAGAGGTCTGGGCCAGACAGAGGTAATTGTCCAGAAAAAAAGATAGAAAACTGGCTGCATTAGCTGACCTCTCTCTTCAGCTCTCTTTGCCTTTCTCTCTTCTTTTTTCCCTCCCCCAGTCCATCTGTAATTAACGAACAGCCATCTGCATGCTTGTATGTGTTTGAGCAGACTGTACCCTTGTCCTCCAATGTTAAAACAACAAGCCCCGCTGGCTTTTTAAACAAGTACAACATTTTTCAGTGAGCTCACTTTGTCACAGGGTGACACATCACATAAAGTCTGCTACCACACTGACAGCATGAAATCCTCTTTCAGGATGACGGTTGATTTTTGTTGTTAGTGCACATGTAGGTATAAACTAACATTTCACTGGCCAAACTTAGATCTTTTCTGTAACCCCTCAAAACTGGGGCACAGGCTTGTGCTTTTGGGAGGAGGGGGGAAAAAATGATCATCCACTTATTGTGTTTTTTGTGAAACATAATGGCTGATGTCATCTCTTGTCCTCCTCTTGCAATGAAATATTAAAAAGAAATGACAACAGGCAACTTGAGATTCATGTAAGGAAGCCACACATTATTCTCTTTTTATCTTTATCCTTCCCTCCCTCTGTTTCCATCCCCCACTTTTTTGTGCCCACAAATTATTGATCAGTCTTTCTTTATTTGGTGGAACAGGGCTTTGGAGGCACAGTTGAGGAGGAGGAAATTTTACTGGTCCTGAACTAAACAACCTCATCAATATTGCCCCCCTCACACTCTTCTCTATTTTCTTGTCTATCTGCCCCAGTCTTTAGGCTGGAATGGGCTCACTTGTGTACTTTATCTAATGACCTGTGAATCCAATTAGTGGTGTGTAGAAAACATGAATGCAGCCATCAATCTCTCTTGTGTGGATAAGAACAGGGATTGAATCCCGCCCCTTTTTCTCTCTCTATATCTTTTTTTTACTGTGTATATTTCTCCGTTGGGATAATTCTGAGCTGAGTGCTTGTCATGCTGCATGCATTTGGTCTTCGTTACACATACACACACGAGATGTCGTTTAAGCAATAACATATGCAAAAGAAAAAAATAAAAAAAGAGAGAGAGCAAAATCAATTCTGCAGCATGATTGGGGTCATTCTTGACTTGGAGGACAATCATTTTCTCTAGCTTGTTTACTCAACGGTGGCAGCTGTGGTGCCCACTGCAACCTCTGTGACATATTGATCCTGCTGTATAGATTTCAGCCTCCCGCCTTCTTCCTAACACGCCTGCCCAGTTACAAAGATGACCGCTGGGAGGCCATTTCAACCACTTTAAACAGAAGCAAGAGCAGACATCATATTTTGAAATGCCAAAAATGCTGCCACCAATTAATTCTCTGCCATGACCATCTTGAAACACTAGAAAATGTGTAATAGGATTAATGATTTTAAAATAACAGTATAAACTAAACTTGCTCATCAAGATAGAAAACTGAAGCCGTAGTGTAGGCGAGTTTATGGTGGAGCAAAATGGCATTAAATTCAAGAATTAATCAAATTTATGTTAAGGTAACTTCAATGCACAAAAGAAATTCTGTTTAAGATGTGTATTTGTGTCTGTGGTGTGATCAGTTAGGTCAATTAAGGACTAACAGCTCAGTGTGTTTTCCCACAAGGGCCAGTTTCAGTTTGCCCTCAATGTCATGACCTTGCAGTGTGTTAACAATCTATATTTGCTGAGAGTAATGTCGGGAACCTGGCTGCTGCACACTTGTATGTTTTGTGTGAGGATGCACTCATGTGATATGTTTATTTGTATGCATATATTCTGGTTGTGGAGCTTACAACTTCAGTTGGATGCATTTTTATTTGGTTTAACACATCTCACTTACACACAAAGAAAAAACTGCTTGTTGTTGTGAGCGCAGCATTTTAAGACAATAAAACCACTGAGTGCTGAACAATCAGCAGCCAGATCTGCCCACTGACCCTGACTTCACTAATCCATCCTGCTTTTCTTACCTCAGCTGTCTCCTCTGTCTCCATTTCTCTCACTCTCTTATATCCATCTCTACACTTCATTCCTCCCTCATCTGTACTCCTCTTTATCTGCTGTCACTCACCTCCCTCTCTCCTCCCATCCCATGTTCAAGTCATTGTGTCCATGTCCTCGACGCTCATTGACCCTCCTACCTCCCTCTTCGCTTGTATCTAACCTCATTTGCTGTTATTGGCCAAGTCAGCTGTGTTCTGTCCTCCCTCCCCTCCTTTCCTTCCCCACATCCTTCTCTCTCTCTCTGCTTCCTCCTAGCATCCTTGTGTCCCTCCCTCTTTCACTAATCGAGTGATTGCAGTGTTTTTTTTCCCCTCTGGGAACAAGGGATTGAGGAGACTAGTACGGCAGAACACACCCACTCATGTTCTTTCTCCCACTGTTATCTTTACACGTACACATACACGTCTCCACCCCTGGATCTTCCTGCGTATGGACATTTATTTAGATGCCATGTGTAACGCAGTTATCTTGCCACAAGTTCATCTTAGATGTTGCAGGTCCAGTCAGCTTAAGCAGATGGTTTGTCTTTGTCAACTAACGTGTTTGCAGCATGTGTGTGTGTTGTGCTCACATATTTCCATGTTGTTTCTTTCATTTAGCAGCATTATAAGTGTACACAATTGCATACGTTTTATTTCCACTGTGAATTTTTTTTTTCAAGCGAATCTGCGACATACGGTGCATTTATAACATGATTGTATTTGTTCAGGCTTTCAGTACTGTCATGTCTGGACATGCACTAATATGTGTGTGAGGGACTGGAGATAATTGTTATGTACCTCTTTTTAATTTATGAGATGTGTTAAACCTTTTAACCAAGACCTGTGCATGTTTTGTGACATATAGTGTAATTACGAAATTACTTTATATTTGTATTTTTGCTATGTGGACAAATAAAATTAAAATAAAACCCCACTTTAGAGAACCCCACAGTTATGATGCACATAATTCCTCATAATCCTAAATTCTAAATAAATTCATATAGAGATGATGTGCTGATTTTTAGCGTTCACACTTAATGTGCAGTGAGGACATATTCACTGTACAGATGTGATCATACATGTATTCAAACATAACTTTCTATCAGATTGATATATAGCTGCACAATGGTCATGCAAACATATGTATACTGACTCTACATTCACACACACTAAATGTTAATAGTGTCTCTCATAACCGACAGTTTGAGCTGGAGTTTATCATGCTGCCTTGGAAAATGCTACCTATTCAAAGCCCATAATTAAAAATGTTTGATAAAAATGCAAATATATGTGCATAAATACGCATGCTTAACATGAGCAGCTAATAGGATTTCTGTGGACCCCGACTTACAGTCCTAATGGAATCCAAAGTGCTGAGAATTAGCTTAACAATGAGATCCTAATGCTAATTAGCTTGCGGCTATAAGATATTCAGATCAGTGCAGAAATATCACTTAATGTACATGTGGGGTGGATGATGTACTTCCATGGTACCCGTCTGATCCATCCCCAGATTGCTCTCTTTATGTAACGTTACATTGTCAGTGGTCTGCAGCAGCAAATCAGTGAAAGAGACAGTGTTGGATTTTAATGCACAACCTGCATATAACTCTCACCAGAGTCTCTCGCTGGTACTGAGCCACTGAGATGATGGTAGGAGGTTGACTAGACAGTCATCACTTGTCTGTTGTCCCTCCCTCGAAGCCAGAGTTTCCTCTTTTTATCTTCCCTTTTTTCACCCTCCACCCCACCCCCGTTGAACATTTGAAATGCAATTATGGATCAGTGAGCACCGCCATCAGTCGCACTTCTTGTTAATATTTATTGAGTAGAGCAGCAGCCGCTGCCATCTCCTGAGAGAGGGGCGCTACGGTCATTAAGGGCAATTTTGTGTGGGTGTGTGTGTTTGTGTGTCTGTGCTCAACTCTTCTCCTCATTCCACAGTCCACTCAGCTGCTGTGAACGAGCTGGTACATTTCACAGGCATGAGCATGTGGAGGTGCAGGCTTTCACAGTTGTGTGTGGGGCTGTCTTAAGTGTTGGCTTGTCTCTGTGCTCTCTGTGAGGAAGCAGCTTTGACAAGGGCATCTATTCGTCTATAGACATGGCTGGCCAGGCGAGCCTGCTTCAAGCTGTTTGATTGAAGCGTACTGCCCGTCATGTCTCTCATTGTGCAGCCGTCATAAAGCAACAAAAACCACACCAGAGCAGCTACTAAACTCTGAATGGCCTTTTGTTGTCACCTACCTACAAAACAACAGAATAGAAATTATTACCAATATTTTACAGCTTAACGCATTGACACCATGTAAGCAGCTGCTTGTAGCTGGTATACCTCTGTTACATCAGGTTTTAATTGGTCTAACTTAAGTAAACCACAGCAGGAAAAATCCTAATGTGTAACATAAATGTATATATATTTATTTTATTTAACTCGAATCAACTCAAATTACCTACTTTTATTTGACAAATAGCCCTCTCCTTTTCCTCTCCTTGCAGATGGCTGTGACTACAGCCATGAGCAGTCTTTTTTTTTTTCTTGCTTTCTTTTTTAGCTGCCTTGGCTGTATCAGGTGACTTTCCCCCATTATGACCATTTTGATTAATGCTCTTATATGGGGTATGAAGCACCTCACCAATCCTGCCTTCCCATCCCATTCTCTCCCTCCCCCTCTGTCTCCACACACTTTAAATTTCATTGAGGTGAAGCCGTTAATGCCATTCTTTGTAATAACATTAGCTCATTTAGGTGAGGTGTTGGGGTCACTTGCTGTAGCAGCTGCCGCTTCTGTGCAAACATGCTCTTAAGCAGTCACGGTCTGCAACACTGGAAAGTACCAGTCCTACTCTGGTGTCAGTTTGCATGCTTGGTGCATTTCTCAGATTAGATGGAGACAGGCGTGCATCTCTCACAGCTTACAGAGCTTAGTCTTTTTGGGGAGGCAGGTAAGATTGATTGTCGACACGCACACAGTGATGATTAAATAAAGCTTTACAAATGAAATATGGTTGAGATAATACATTTCAGAGAGTGGGGTAGGCTGTATTCAACCATCCTAGGGGGTATAAAAGCTACCCCAACTCTTAACATGTCTTTGTGTCTCCTCTTTCCGTCTTTTGGAAAGACCTATAACATTTTATTCTTTCACCTTCTCTGCCCTCCCTATGCATTAGTTTAATGCTGCTATGGAAACTAGTTGTTCAGCCAATAGGATTATGTCTTTCTCATGGATTGAAGACGGGAGGGGTGGGTAGACAGACTGAAATCAAAACAGGGATTGTATGTGGTTTTATGAGTGGTGATTACTTTCCCAGATGGGGAGTGGGTGCAGCATTCGAACAATGGGGGTTGGTCAGGTCAAAGGGGCCCGGCCAGTGGCCGCAGCATTTTCACAAGGCTTTTTTTTTTTTTTTTAAAGCTCCATCAATAGCCACCTCATTGATTGTTCCTAGATTATTCAGCTAAGAAACCTTTTGCTCACTCTTTCTCTTTTGGAGTTTTGTTGTTGACTGTCACCAGATCATCTAAATGTCTTACAAACAGATGCAGAGAAATGTGATGTCACTTTTAAATAAAACAAACTTTTTAGAAATTTCTTGTAGATTCTCAAAATGGACAGCACTACCAACCTTCTTGTTGTATATGAAATATACATACATATATACAAAATCAGATTATGTCCATTAATATCGCCTCCTGGCGTTTGTAAGCTTTAAGACACAGGCGTCAAACATATGGCCCAGGGGCCAAAATTGGCCTGCAGGATATATTTGATAAACGTGAAAATGACATTGTTAATTTTTAACTAAAGTAACTGTAATTCCTAATTTCTCCACGTAATATTTCCTTGTTAATTTTTCATCTCAAACGTTTCCAAAGCAAGACAATAACTTGTTCTATGTTTTATTTCTTACTCAATAAAAATGACTTAAGTTTGCATTATGAGGTGAGTCAGTTCGATAGTCAGGATTACTACACACGATCAAACATGCAAATATGTACATTTAGAACAACTTGAAGATCTTGAAATGTTTCTCTAATCATGATGTAAATTTTAATATTAGATATTTTTCTATTTTGTAGATCAATTGTGACTTGTAAATGTAATACAATATGTAAAATAAGTAAAACCTAAATAAATAAAAACAAATAAATAGGAAAAAAATCAACCAAAAAATATGTTTAGAATGAAAATATACAACATTTTTATGTATATAAAGTTATTAAGGTAATACATTTTGACCGAAAATATAACTAAAAATAAAAACTGTTAAAATGTAGTTTATTTTAAAAATACACAAATTTACCATCAATTTAAGACATTTACATATAAATCTATATAAATATATATAAATTTATTTACATTTAAAATAAATAATAAAATAAAATAAATATTGCTTATTTTTCCACTTTTCTAAAGAATTTCAGGGTGTTAGTAATGATTTAAAAAAAGGATACTTAAGTAAAGGAAAAGGGAAAATGAGGCATTATCTTCATTTATGGGTTATTATGTTGTTATTTTATTGGTCTGGCAGTTCAGATCTGGCACAGTGGAGATTGAATTGCGCTCTATGTGGCCCCTAAACTAAAGTTTAGTTTCAATCCTTGCATTAAGGGATTCTCCAGAGTAGGGAGAGGGAAAATTAATTAAGTAGTTGTATATGTCAGGGTACCGCAAATTGTGTAAAAAGTCCACTCTGATCGCCTCAATAGTTTTTAAAAGTATACCGGGAACATGATAAGGGTCGGAGATATTTAATCTATTTAGTTTGTATATCAAATAGCATCTTCTGATTTAAAATGAGACATAACCTCTGACAGCGTAAATTCACAGCAGGCACCACTCGTTTCAAAGCAGATTTTCCTGCCAATTTGGCGGCATGAATAAAGACAGTCACGTGACGTCTGGAGATCTAGAAGGGTTTGCATGCAAATTATGAGGGTGATGGGTACTTAAAAAATGAAAAACTATGTTCATAGAGTTATGCACAAACTGGGATGTGTATTGTAAATTAGTCTTTTCTTCATTTTCAGTGTCTCAGTAGCTACCGTGGTTGTTGAAAAGAGAATCACTTGTCTCTTTCTGGCCACCCAGTGTCGTGTACTGTAACCAGACACTAAACACATTTAGGTGAACTGGTCAAGCTTTAATTGCATTGCCCTCTGCTCTGAAAATGGAAGGCTAATTTTAACCCAGCACCTAGTCTTCTTCCACATTATATTACCACTTCTTTCCTGTCACCTATTTTTTCCCTCTCTCTCTCTCTCTCTCTCTCTCTCTCTCTCTCTCTCTGAGTTTTAGTAGATATCTGGTGTGCTTCGCTGCTGGTTCTCTGCTCAGTTCAGTGTAATTTCCAGCTTGTCCAATGTGTGACATGCCAATAAAAAAGAATGAGAGAGAACAGGAGAGGAGGAGAAGGAGGGGCAGTGGGTGTAACACTGTGGAAGTGGAGATTTACAGTGGTATTGGGTTCACACGCTTCCACTAGGGCCCTATTTTTTTCCCCCTTCTTTCTCCATTAAAGAACACATGGTGCAAATTAACTCTTGCCAGTAGGGAGAGCAAAGGGAAGAAAAGAGGGAGGAAGGGCATCGGTCAAATAGAGGAGCAGACATGAGAAGAGGACATTTCAGAGATTGCTGTGAGGTCTGAGGAATGTCTACGCTTTGTACCTTGGAACTCACCGCCTCACACAGCCTTTAAAACAACAGCAACATCACCGCAGGCTGCCATCTACAGCGGCTCCCCTGCAGCAGCCTTGCAAACTTATACCGACCCTCTGACATTTTGTACATGTGCTGCAGCTACAGCTAGTTCTATCTATCCTCAGTTTTTGAGTGCTTGTTGATCTATTGCAAGACAACTGGTTCACATATGCTCATGCTTTGATCATGAAGGGGGAGATCTTTTTGTTTGAGAACATTTGTATACGATATCTTAAAACCAAATCAGCCTGTCAATGTGAACAAGAATCCTTCATCTAAACATGCAAACCAAAGAAACACTAGTCTTACCAATCTCTTCATGAGATTTAGACATTGGAGCTACCCTTTAACTACTACATAAAATATTTAAAGTTCTTACAGTTTAAGGTATTTTTTTCTTAGTGAGCTTTTGTAGGTTTTAGTAATCTCCTTCGAACCATAAAATTTTGTGGTATCCCCAGAAATTGACTGAGCACAGTTTCATATCTTCTAATACAGATAGATACTTGTCTTTGAGATATACAGTGATTTAATACCTTAAAAGATTTAAAAGGAGTAGAAAATGAAGGTACAATGTGCTGTACTTGTTTTTCTCTCAGACACAGAAGGAGGTGTGAGTGAGTGAGTTTTCCATTTTGGTGCCTCGCATTTCTGCCCACTATGGCTGGCGTTGTCTTTACTTTGATGGGCAAGTCTAAACTGTATTTGCCTGTCTGTCACTGCCAGTAGATGGACTGAGGGAACCACAGCTGCCAAAGCTTGGAGACGCTTCACCACACTTGTGCACACACTTCATTTATTCTGCAGGATAGGTGTTTGTGCTTTTTTTTTTTTTTTGGGACTACCATCCACACACAAAGCATTGCACACTTCATTATTCCTGCCTTGTGTTCTGTTATGCTTACCAAACACAGTCAAAACCTCTGCTCTTTGTCAATGCATACATCAAACTATTTCCTTCTCAGCCATAATCTCTCCAAAACATTTCTACTTAGATCCCACAGCATTACCAGTTTGTTTTGTTGTTGTCTCAAGCCTTAAAAGTGTGCTACAAAGTAGCAAAAACATTATCCATGATGGTAAAGACATTTCCTGCCATCAAAGGGCCGAGCTGTGCTGTCCCCCTCTGTAGCTATATTCATTTCTTCTCCTGCCATGCTCAAATACTCTTTGTTCTTCTCTTTATAGGAATGTACTTAACAGTTGAGCTGTGTTTGTGAACAGAGGCGTCTTTGTTCCAGCAGGCAGTTAACACTTGTGTACAGAGCAGAGAGAAGAAAGTCTGTGTTATAAAGCCTACTGTTAGATTAGAAAAAGTACTGTCTTAATGAAAGGACTCCAGATATACAGACCTCCCCTAAGTCTCTTTTTGTACTCTTACCAATGCTTGAATATACACAGTCTGGCCAAAAATAAAAGTTGCTACCTGAATTTAACTAAGCAAATAGGTACGAGCTTCCCATTAGATAATTACTGCTTGGGTAATTATCTTTAAGCTGGCAACAAGATAATCTCTATCATTTCTTAAACATCCACATGGAAAGATACGTTCCATAGTTGTGGAAAAGATGTTAGTCTGTTTAGTAAGGGTCAAATCATTGGCATGCATCAAGCAGAGAAAACATCTAAGGAGATTGCAAACTACTAAAACTGGGTTATTAAAAACACATTATTAAAAACTGGAGGGATAGAGGGGAACCAACGTCTTCAAGGAAGAAATGTGGTCGGGGAAAAAAAAACCCTGAATGATAGTGATCGGTGATCAATTGTAGTTTTGATGAAATCAAATTAAAGAAAAACAACAGTAGAACTCAGGGCTATGTTTAATAGTGAAAGTAACATTTCCACACTCACAATATGAAGAGAACTGACTGAGCAGCTGTGTCACCATTAAGCTGGATTAATACTTGTGTAGCGTCTGCTTACGGTAGGGCTGGTGCAGCTGATGCGGTAGAAATGTACTCTCGCAAGTGTAGAGTTACGGCATCAAAAACACGCAATCACCAACCGACCAATCACAAGGGAGTACTACCGCGTAACTGCAGTGCAAACAGGGGTGCACATCTGGTCAGAAACACACTTCTTTTTTTGGGGGGGGGGGGGGAGACTTTTTGCGGATCCAGGCAGTGTATTTTACTGTATCAAATGCCTTCTCCTTAACTGTGTACTGTGTAATGTCAAGCTGGTCTCCTGTATTTTAATCTTTGCCAGTGTGCTGTTTAAAATGTTCAGATCCTGTTAGCTTGAGAAATAAGTAAGAGAGGGAGTGTTGAGATCATTCATTCATTCATTCATGCATTCATTCATTCATTCACTTACTCTAATTCAGATTCTGTCAAGTCCATATTTCTTCTTTAACACATTTCATACACAAAGGTTATTCAGTGTATTTTATAGTGTATTTAGCTTAGACTACTACAGTCAGCTCTATATACTGTGACTTCAGTGTCACGACCAGCTGTATGTGAGCTGTTGAGCTTAATGGCCCAGTTATCATTGTCCATAATGCCTTCCCTAGTTGTGTTTAAAGCATTTTAAATAAAAATTAAATATTTTATTTCCAACTCCTTTTTCTATAATCTTTACCCTTATCTTCTTCTCTTTTTCTATACTTTGCTGTCAAGTCCTTGTGGCAAATCTTGGCTTGACTGGGCGAATTTTTTTGTTGTGGGGGATTGATCTTATGGTGCCCAGCACGTGGACACGTGTCAGAGTACTTTCACACTCCAGCAAGAAGACAGTTTTTTAAAAAGAAAAGCCTCTCTTCTTCCCCTCACTTTTTCTCCTACCTTCAACTTCTTCTCCGGGTGAAACAGGATGATTTAATGTTCAGTCCTGTCAGAGTGGGTAATGGAGTTGGTGGATGAGTGCTGAGGCTCTCTCCATCAGTAAGTGGAGGGTGTGAAGGGGTGATGAAGGTGATTGAGACCCCCGTCTGTCTTGGTGTGTTCCTTGGATAGACAGTGACCTCTCGTCCTCTCCTTCCTGCGGAGTTGAGAGACACATTTACACAAAAAGCACACCTCATTTCTTCAGTGTGCACACCGAAGTGGAATTTGTGCTTACACTCTTCTAGGTGTAGACTTGTGACAGGACCTGTAGGGGACTGAAGGAGCTTGCTGTTAACAGATGGCTGACTGGCTCCTGGAGTAAATTCTGGCCCAAAACACCATCTCTAAAGATGTTTCACAAGATCGTCAGAGGGGTTTCTAGATGAGCCTACTTTGAATGATTAAGAGGCACAACAATATTTATTTGCCAAAGCTCTGCTTTAGCTTTTCTGGAGCTGGCAATTGAGTGGTAATTTACTTGGAGGTATTTTTTAAAATTCAGTCACACAACTGGAATAAAGTATTTCTGATCCTGTCTAATGTACTTTATTACAGTCAATTTATTATAATACAGATCCAAAAAGTAATAAAGAAAATTAAAAAGAAATATTTATTACTACCTACACAATGTCCTTGCTCTGTCCCTTATTTTCCTTTGACCTAACTATATTATTTACCTATTCTCATTTTACAGTTAGGCTTATATTCTCTTTAACATTAACATCCAGCCCCCTGCAACAAAAAGTCTAAAGGCAGAGACAGTGGTTATCTTTGACAGTTAGTCTTACAATCCTTCTCTTCCAAAGACGGTGGTTTTTTTAGGCTGTTAACTCATTACACTGCAGCAACTGGCCATAATTGGGTGCAAACTGTTTGCCTCTATGGTAAAATGCCACTTAAATGCCAAACGGTTGTGAGTGTGTGTGTATATTATGTGGGATCTCTGGCCTGTTGCTTAGACTCTCTGTTGGATTGTTGCTGCTGCCAGATAGAGGTTACACAAAGATAAGTGGTTGCTCTTGCTACATAAGCCCGTATTGCCTCTGTTAGCTCATCAACCAGGACTCCTCATCCAAAACCTTTTATAATCTGTGGGCTATTGTTAGCAGAGGTGGTATCTGGTAAACGGGAGAGGGCTGGTTACCTAATTATTGTCCTTGTGTGTACAGATGCACTGTCTGCTCCTGCTGCTTAGTGTTTGGGCATGCTTTGCTTTTGTTGTGGTAATTAACAGCACTAGAATAGCTTTTCAGTCACACAGGAGGAGCTTTTCTTATTTTTGCTTTGATAAAGAATTAGATCTATTTTCTTACCCATTTTTACCAGTTAAAAAAATAAACTCAAATAAATAGTTCAAATCAGCTATTTTAACATCAAGAGGAAATATAATGGTCCTAAACTGGTGAGTGCCCAACAGGGCTATATAAGGTTTTTGTACTAGCTCTATGGGTTTCTGCACAGAATCACAAGGTGTCTGGAGTCCACCTGTCAAGTTTTACCACAGCCCTCTTTAGCAAGAGCCTGACAGAAAAACACCAGAGCATATTCAGCTTCATGCCAGGTTGCTTATGTGCTATGATAACATGGTATAACAACTATATTTATTATGGTAATATGTCACGCTAAGCTTGCAGTCATTGGTCTCCTTGAATGAAAAGCAGCAGTGTTTTCAATAGGCTGGTGAAGCAGCCGCTGAGCTTTTATAGCCTTTAAAGTACAACGAGGCTACACGTCCCCACATCCCTTCCAAAGACGGTGTGTGTGTGTGTGTGTTTGCTACACTGAATGTGAGCAGCCTGTGTAATCACTCCTAGCTGGCAGGCTCAGAGGGAAAGGAAGAATCAATGCAGTGGCCTATGAAGAGAGGAGAAAGGAGAGGGGGAGAGGAGGAGGCTGATCAATATCATAGCAGTAGGGTGGAGTAATATCCACTTCATGCAGAGCTGCCACTAACTGGGAGGATTGTGGGAGTGAAGCAGGGGACACAGAGGAGAAGAAGAAAAGGAGGGGCAGCAGTAAATAGATGCAAATATCCGTGGCATCGGTAAACAAGAGACTCTGTGTCAATCACCGGATGAAGTGGCACATTTTGCATTTTCTTTTCCTCCCTCCTACCGTTCCAACACTGCTGGGGATAGTTTTCTTGGCAGCTGCTTGCCCATTGGTCTGGGATTGTGATGGGGTGTGGCTGCATGATGATAATGTAGGGGCTGCCATGGCAATGATACCCGCTGTTTAAGAGAGTCATCAATAACCCCACCCTGTTTATTCCATACTGTTAGTCAATGTCTGTTGGGTCGTTTCATCATCAGTAGATCGTGTCACTCTGCACATATAATCTATAACATTCATCCATGCTGTTGCAACACGCCAGCTGTAAGAACACCACATAATCCTTTGCACAAGGACAAGTTGATGTCAATTACAGCACAAAAAAGAGAAAAATGGTGCAGATCTAACAAGTAGAATAGTCTGAATGTGAACCACTTTCACATTTACAGCTCTCTTATTCTGCTTTGTTGTTTGAGGTTGCTTTTCCCCTAACAGATCTCATGCTCATGCTGATTGCATAGTATGGTGAACTGTGTCTCCTTTCTGCTTGATTTAACTTCAAAGCCGTGACTGGGTCGAGCTAAGCATAGCCGTTTAGAACTGAGAGACAGGATGTGATGGCGGACAACTCAGCTGTGCACTGTAAACGGACACTTCCTGTGTGGTGGGTAGGAAGTCCCCGCCAAACCATATGGTCACACTAGGATGCACAGCTTCTATGTGTTTGAGGGTGCATTCCTTGGTTTTCTGAATGTGTTAGTGATGTTATTCTTCTTCTGTTCCTGTCAGCAACATTTCACCTTCAACATATTGTCACAACTAATATTAATAAACCTGTATTTTTATCTACACTTTTGAGCCTTTAAATAAAAAAGAGAGGGTTGATGTAGTTTGTGTATGCATCACCTTTCAATAATACTGTCAGAGTTAGCGAGAGATGAAAGTGAAGTGAATGGGTGACTTGTAAAGAAGAAAGCACAGTCTAGGACATGGCAACAACCTCTCTGCCATTTTCTCCTCTTCTATTTTTTCCCCTCTTGGTAAACACTCATCCTTCGCTCCTCCTTTACGGAGTGAGCTGAGGCAAGTAATTCCCTCATCTACAGCAAATCCTTTACCTTACCTACCCCATCCTGTACGATGCTGCTTGCACAAAGCAAATGCAGTCGGTCTGTGTGTGTGAGTGTGCATGTTCAAAGAATGCCTTTTGATTTACAGTCAGACACAGATAAATGGGCGGAGAAGGCTTTGATGTGCTTGGGTTGCACAGAGTAGAGATGTTTGTGTGCTGTTCAACCTCTTTGTCTTGTGAGTTCTCTCTGTGGGCGCCCTGTTTGTGTGTATGTGTGAATGATAACCAGTGTGTTTTTTACACGGTGCTCATCATAACTCCTGTGTTTTCCCTCTTGTTCACAATTAGCCAGGGATTGTTTACTAAACCATTTATATTTTATGCTGTTAGTGTTTGGGATTCAGCAGGAGACCTTGCAGGGTTGACCACTTTGAATGTTAAAACGACACTTTAAAAATATAATACATTAAATATAGATATGTATTCAAAATTTCTTTATTTTCTATTTTTTTCACCGTTGCAAGTCAATCAAGTCATTTATCTTGTCAGTTCCATGAAAACAAAGAATACAAAGTTCATAAATGAAGTTATAATGTCCTGGCACGGCATTCTTAATCCAAAATAAAATACATTAGCTTAACAAGAACATGAGCATGTTCTCAAGCCTTAACAGAATATATAATGTAAACAAAAATGTCTTTACCAATTAGCACATCACAACAGGTTGAGCATTGTTTCTGCTTTACTAAAATAATTAACACTGCTCCACCTTTTTATCTTTCTTTTTTCTACCAGTTTTTATTCCATCTATTAATTAGGTAAATCAAATTGTTTTGTGTTGTAATTTACTCATTTTCCCTTACTAGTTTAACCTGCTTTCAGTTGTATGCAGTCATTTGTACAGTCTACAATACAAAAAGAAAAACAGTTTGATTTTTATCTATTTAAAAAAATCTGTTGTGGTGAGTTAACCCCAAAGGAGATATACATCAAATATTTAAGTTAATGTTTTATCACAGTGGATTAAAATTCATCACCAGATTAGATAGGTTCCAAATTAGCTTAAAAATGTGGCTTTTGGACAGAAAAACCTTATCCTTAATTACGTTACAATATGGCAGCTGTTGATGGTCTTGACTGAGAGTCATGCAGTACATCTCCCTTTAGCACTGGGCCAGCCTTGTTATTGCAGCTGTGTTGTCTACAATACACCTCTTGTTGCAGCACAGCAGGAGGCTGTTCTAAGCTTCTGGCCTCTGTGTGTGTGTGTGTGTGTGTGTGTGTGTGTATGTGTGGATGAGTTATAATCACATTCTTCCTTAGCTTTCATACTACAGTTTGTGTGAGGTAGCTTTTTAACTGTGTTTGGGGAAAAGACTGCAACCTCTTTAAATCTTCTAACGTGCATCAGATAGAGGTTTTTCATTTGCATCCATGCTGATATATTATCACACACAGAGGCAGGTAATTTGCATGTGATTATTTGCATATTGTACAAAGCAAGCATGCCTGACAGACCACCCACTGCTCTGTTCGAGCGGCATCTGGCTGATACACAGCTTACACGATGTATTACTGATAGGGCTGGTGTCATCACTAGAGACTGACAGACAGACGAGGTCACCTTCAGACAGAGATGGCGGGTGGGGGAGGCACTGAGAGATGGATATCTTAAGAAGAAGATAAAACAGTACAATTACAAATGGTTGAGCTCAGGGTGTTATGGGCTCTGCAAGGTTGTGTACCATGCTGTCTGTCCGGTTTCCTCTTCAGCCTTAAGATCTGTTTTTGCACGCTTGCATTAACTACTCATTTTCCTTCCTGTTTATCGTGCCTCTCCCTCATGGGTGTCTCTGTGTTTGTTTGTGTATATGTATGTGAAAGTAAGCTTTGATATATGTATAAGATCATAAATACTACTAATAGTTCTGTGAATCAGAGTAATACAAACACATGCAAAAAGTGTCTAACTGTATGTTACAAACTCTACACAGATACCCTTTTTCTGGTCTAAAGTTAATGAACGCCTTCTTTCTCAGAAAAGTACACACTTTCCTGACTGAGGAAAGCATAACCAGTCTACCCGCCACACACAAGCTCCATTAGCTACATTTTAACCTGAGTGCGTATTTGTGTGTGAATTACACTAAAGTGGCATATTGATTAGCTTTGCCCTAAGCTAACCCTCTCATAAGCCCAAAGCTCCATCTCTACTGTGCCCTCCTCAGGAGGTTGCCACTGGTAGTGACACATGCAGGGTTTGGATTAGTTGGCTGGGCAGGCATCCAGTATGACAAATCCACGCACACACACAGAGGTTGATATTCCTATCCTTTCTGCACACCCCTCTCTGTGAGCATTCCTTCTGTCCTCCTCTGCTGCCATGGTCCAGTCAGTTTTAGTAAAATGTCTCATTACCTCCTCATGCTATGCTAACAAGACGAAGCTAACAAAGGATAATAGAAAAAGGAAAGACCACGTGGTTTAAACACTCTACACAACACAAAGCAAACCTGTATCTTCCCCTCCCAAAAAAAAAAAAATGTTAGCATTCCTCTGTGTTTTTTATTTTACGCCTCACTCTGAATTCTGACTCATGGGTATTATCTTGAGACAAGACAAGTCACTGCTCTCCTGAGAACTTCCCGGGTTATACAAAAACATACACATGGTAAATACACTAACACGCACAGGAAGCCAGGTATCAAATAAGAGATGGCTTTGAAGCTGTAGAATGAAAGGCTGAAGGCAGGAACGACAGCGTTTTCTGGCAAGCTTTAACTGTGTGTCTGTCTGAGAGTGAGAGCTTGGGAAATAAAAGCAATATTATGATCTACCACCCAGATAAATGGCTCTATCTGTCCTTCTGCAGCCTGCATTCAAGCCTTTCTTTGATCTGTTTTGTAGTATTTTCCGGGGGGGCATTGGATGTCAGGTCACTGCTTCGCTTAATTTGTCTTCTCCAGTTAATGATCCTCATTAATGAATGTGTTTTTTATATGCTGTCTTCTTTGAAATTTAACAGTACAACTCTCTCTACCACCACTTAACTTGTCTTGAGTTTCTTGGCTAAAACTGCCTTGCAGCAGAAGTGTGTTGGAGGCAAAGACAAATATTTAAGTTGGACACAGCTTAGTTGTTTCCTAGAGCGAGCAGCCAACGCCAGTGTTCTCAGTTCTCACTGTCTTTCACTATCTAAAGGGAAAATGCTCAAGTCCACACAATGCATTTTCCTTATTATTTTTTCCTTTGGGACGTTCATTTAAAAAAGAAGAGATTAAAACAAATATGAGTGCAATTAGCCCTGTTTGTTACTAGAATGGAGTGAAGCAAATTGTTGCAGAAGTTAAGATCTTGTATCTGGTAGTCATGTGTGGTGCTTGTGACTCTTCACTGTTTAAAGAGCGCCTGTTGTTGCCAATGTGATCCACCAGTAGTGGCCCTCAGCCCTGAAGTCTTAATTAGTATCATCCGTGGGTTCCGCGTGACTCAACCCCTCTCCTCTTCTTTTTTTTTTTTTTCTTTCTTGCCAACTCTTCTGTCATCATCTTTCTGGCTTTTGCCTGGAAGAGAAGAGGACCTGTTAACATCATAAGATGTGTTGCTGTCTGTCATTAATTTGCACTATGACACAACTAGTCAGTCTGTCATAAAGTGATTTATGCTCATCTTGCTTTCATAAGCTTTTGGGGGGACTGCTTTAAATGTAAGGCGTGGGTGCTCATGCTCAAAGGTGCACACATAACATACAGTGAGCAACCAGAGCAAATCTACCCACTATGAATCTGCTAATGCTCATCCAATCCAATATGGACACAGGCTGACAGATGGGCCCAGTGTGTTCAAAGCAGAGGGTGCAGATTTAATATCGAAGCAGGTCAAGTCAAAGGGAGGCAGAGAGAGAGACACCCCTGTGTAGGCACGATGCAAAGGCCCTGCCATCACTGTTATGCAGCTGGGACTCACCCTCTCCTCGCTGCCGCCTCCTCCTCCCTCTGCCTCCCACACGCTACCCATTTGTTTTTGCTTCCAGGCAGGGAAGCAGCCTGCGCACAGTTCCTCCTCACAAACATTGTAATCAGCGTTTGTTTTTTAATGACATTGTATGTGCCTCAGAGAAGGTGGCTTGAGAGCAAAGCCTTCTTCCAAGTAGCAAAGTGCTCATAAAAACCAATAAGAAAAGGATTTGAATCCAGCTGCTGCTGGCTTTGACACTCTGATTTACAGATCCTTTCTCCTACCTCTGACACGAATTCCCAGCCTGCCCCACACTACTAAAAGACTAGGGAGAAGAATAGTGGTGCTTATCCTGAAATCCAGTTATTTTGTGTATGTATGTGTTGGTCCACAGAGCATGCTTGCATTTCTTTAAAGAGCCTCCTTTGTCAATCACTGAGATGTCAAAGATTGCACGAGCACAGCAGATCTCTTGTACCTTGCCATTGTACATGTATAAACACATGCAGGTTTTCAGTCTGTGTGTTCTGTCGTCCAGATGGAAGCGCTTATTGAGTGCTGGTGTGCTGGCAGAGCTCTTTGTCTCACTGTGAGTGGGAGAAAATAAGGGGGGAGAAAGCTGGGTGGAAAACCTTTCCAATCAGATCCATCATCTTACTGTTTTTCTGTTAATGCAAGTGAATGTGTGATCTTCTCAGCCAGCTTTTCCTGCCTCCCTTCTCTAATCTTATCATGTCGAAGCAGCAGATTAGTCCTCCCAGATCCCATCTCTGCCTCCAAATGCCACAATCAACCTTTTGTTCTTTAGTTGTGCTTACTCTTCCTTTGCTACAGGCAAGGTGAACATTCCCACACTCTGCCCTCTCTTCCATTTTGAGCCCCCCATGTCAATGTCACACTGCTACCAGCCCTGATCTCCCATACCCAAGGCTCCCCTGCCCTTGGGGCATTAGCTAACTAAGCTCTTTGCTCAGCACCCTGCTAGCTTAGCTGAACTGCTTGACATTCCTTGCTAACATTGAGCTGCTGCTGCTCTTGTCTGTTTGACCTCCCCCTTTTCCCTCCCTCCTTCCCTTACTCTCCACCATCTCCTTTGTCAATGTGTTTAAGATCTGCTTCCTTACTTCTTGGTTGGCACCTCCAGAAGGAAGCCATAGATCCTGTCTGCTGTTGTCACCAGTTAGGGAAAGAGGTCACTAACAGAGCTGGCAGAGGAAGAAGAGAGTGTTTGAAAAGCAGAGAAAATAAACAGAACTTTCCTGTTAACGAGGTGCACTGCTGCGGCTGTCGTGTGGGAGCAGGAGGATCTGGTATTGTTTAAAGCAAAGTTCTAATATTACTGTGTAGGGAGGTGGAGGGGGAGGAATAGGGCATTAGGTTTGAGGGTTACAGGTTGCATCAGCATTCCCTGGCTGAAAGGCAGTGGCCATGTTGTAAAGACTTGTTTAGAAAGACATAAGAAACTTACTGTTCAATGCTCTAATACACACAAGTGCTAACAGGGATTTGTTTCAGCTTTTGAAGTGGTCTTGCATTGAATTGCACTGCATTTATTTCACACTCTTAAAACCCCTGAATTAATCCTTTGCCGAGTCCATCTTTTTAAATGTATACATTAACAGATTACTCTCTTAGATAAGAGAGCTGGTTCTTTTTACATTTAAAGACAGTGTTAAGAGGAGAAAGCTGCCCCCTTTCTTTTACTCCCAGTCTTTGTAGTATTGTGGTTGTACACAGGGGCCCTAGCACCAGAGTTGACTGCGCACACATGCAGCAACACAAAGAAAACCACACAGCCATTATAGACCCAAGGGGCCAGCCACCTTTAGCTAGTCAGAGGCAGAATTAACTGGCTCTCAGAGACTTGTCTTGGCTGTTGTTACAAGAAAGATAAATGCATTCGTCGTTCGCTTTTATTAATATTGACATATTTTTTTAATGGCTCTTCAAGAAATAAACATTTGAATCTTGTAATGTTTACCACTTTGTAACCCTCTGAGTAATAGCCCTCATATATTCTAGCCTCTGTCTGCTGAGTGATCTGAATGCCACAGGCCAGTCTGAGCCACTGGAGGAAGGGGGTGCCATTGTGTTCATCCCCAGAGCATGACTCTCAGATTTATATCACTTCAATGAATAAAGGGGTAGCCTTGTACCCTGGGGGTTTCAGTAAAGCAGGAGAAGGGGAGTAGTAATTTTAAGTCTGAGGAAATAAGATGGCCTTACCCCTCCTACCTTAATCCAGCGCCTTTCTTCCCCTATATTTTGCCCTCCCTATCTCCTCTGCTCTGCTTCTTTACACTTTCTCTTTTTTGTTCCTCTTGTTTCGTTTCTTCCTCTCAGTAGTGGGTTCGTAAGTCTTTTGGCCTCTCTGCAGTGTGCACTATTTCTAAGGTTTAGGACCCAGGAGGAGGGAGGGCAGGGCCATGTTTAGCCTCTGGCAGGGCAGACAAAGATGTCCGACATTGTGCGAGGCTCAGCTATGCTCATCTCTCTACAGGCAGCAAGGAATGTCTCTAATCAATTCAGCATTGCAGGTTTTTATATGCTCTTGCTCTGTCATTGTCAATGGCAGTCTTTGCAGACCCAGACAATGCAACCAGTAGTTTGTTTGTCAAGTCTGGGTTGTCTTTCATCTCTCTTCATTTTCTCCTTGTGTTATCTACTCATTTTTCCACCCCACATGTTTATAGAATTGTGATAATTGAAAGCTATGCTCAACTCCCACTACGTGCTCCATATGTTGCACTCTGTCTTTCTCTCCATCTCCCTCCCTCTTTTGCCTGAAAGGGCTTAACGCTGCTGTGAGCTTCATAACAGCAATCAGCTCTGAAGAGTGGCAGCTTTTCTGTAGCGACAAGGATACTGATAATAGTGGAAGTAACATTTTGTCTCTGGTTTAGTATGGCTGAAATAATATAAGCTTATGAATAAGAAAAATGTGCTGATGTCTTTCCACTTGCCACATGCTTTTGTGTTTGCACCAAGCTCTGCACTCAAGCTCTCTAAAATCCCTTTGATTTATTGGTTTCACAGGCAGAAAATGAAATGTTCAGGTAGCGCACTAGTATCATTTACCATCTCTTTGAAGTATTAATTATGTATAAGCACCAGATAACAACTTGTTCTGCTGTGGCAGGCAGCCTGTTAGTCTAGAAGGCAACAGTGCCTGCGGATTGACGAGGTTCGGGTGGCTGGGCTGACTGCTTGAAGGGGAGAGGAGGGGGAGGAACATGACGTCATTGCACACATTTCTTCACACACTGTATGCCTTCATGCTTGGGGGTCCTTGTCTCAGTCCATCAGTATGGCTCTCTGTTGACTCACAAGAAGGGTGTGTGTGGCTGTGTGATGTTGCGTGCATGCTCCTGTAATCATCCAGAGCAGTAAAGCAGCTGACTGACTGCATGCCAGCTGCTGTTTAACACATCCAGGCTCACTTACTCACTCATCCCCTCCTCCCTGCTCAATGTGGGAAGAAAAGGAAGAAAATGAAAAGGTGGTGGAGTGAAGGGTTGGACTGAGAAAGGTGGAGGAGTGAGGAAAGAAGGAATGGAGGGAATGGGAAAACCAGAGGTGGGCTTGAGGTTTTGGGGAAGTGATGATTTGCTTGGCTGCATGTTCTCAGTCTCCTCCCCAGTGACATAACAGAACAATGTACTCAAACGGCTTTAAATATTTTAACTCTGACCTCATGTTCCTTTACACACAAAAACATTAACACACATACTAGAGTCTGGAAAGGTTGGATATGAAACTGTCTTTTAGATTACCAGATTCTTTCTTTTTTTTACATTTTTTCCACATGTTCATATTTCTTGTCATCCACCGGTGGTGTTAGGGGTGGTGCAGGTCCCTCAGTCTGTTTGTTCAGTGGAGTGTAGTGCAGTGCAGACGACTCTCTAATAAAAATGGCCAGGGCCAATAGGATTGTGTCGCATTCCAGCACCCAGTCTCACACTCTAGTGTTCTTTCAAACCACTGTGACGGTCTGTTGGGCTTATATGAAGCCACAATAAATATTTTATAACATGAAATGAAAACAGTATTTTGCCCTTTTCATCCCTCATTTCAGCACTAGCCTCGGTTTTTACCATTTTCCTCCCACCTCCCTTTTCCTTTCCCCTCTTCCCTGTCTTGGAAAGGCTATCTTCTTGCCTCAGTGCTGCCACTTGCTGGTCATGTGAAGAATTGCACACTCTTGCTCACTTGCACTTAATAAAAAGGCCAGTGGGTGGCAGCAATAAAAGAGTTTAAAACCCAGAGCATAGAGAAGAGCTACTGTACCTGTGCAAGAATAAGCTGTAAAAGCCTTGATAGAATGTTAACCTTCTTGAGGATTTACATTAAATGAAAACAAACTAAGGCAGAGTTTTATCCATTCTCCTAATCGTTCTCCTCTATAGTTCTCCAGCAATAACCATCTCACTGTTTACTTTATTAAGTCTCTAAATGCCCTACAATCCCTTTTTAATTGACTTGGTCTCTCTGTGGGATTTTTGGCATCAGTCTATGTGAGTCATAAACGGTGCATCTGCACAGCATCATTCTTTGCCAAAAGGCCAGTTTGTGACGTTGTAATCAAACAAAATGATGTCTGTTCATCTTGGTGTGGGATCTTTTTGTGTCTCTTGCTCATTTGCTGTGTGCTTCTCTGTGTTTCAGAGTAAACGGGACCATCTGCTGATGAATGTGAAATGGTACTACCGCCAGTCAGAGGTGCCCGACTCTGTGTACCAGCACCTGGTGCAGGATCGCAACAACGAGAATGGTGAGAGTGACTCAAGAGCTTTGAAATGAACCTGCTCATGTACAAAAAAAAAACAAAGAAAACAAACAGGTGCAAAAGTAAATGTGCTTAATTTCTCTATATCACCAGTCAATGTATCTTCACTCACACACACACACACACACACACACACACACACACACACACACACACAGACCTACTAGCCATTGCTCTCCAGGCTGTTGGGTGATATGTGAGCTAGCTGTGAACTGCATTTCAAATAGAAACCAGATGACAGTGTTCCAGGCAGCTGAACCAATCCCAGCCTCTGTGCTGTTCCCTGGGTAACACTCCCTCTGGCCAGACAGCAGCACTGTCAAGTGTTAATAACCCGCAGTGTCATGTGGGCCTTGAGCATACACACTCAATACCAACATCTCATTGTACTCATCACACTAACACATACACATCTATAGAAGCATGAGCACTGCCAATGATGCTTTACTACTTAATATTACATTTTTATGATAAAAAAAAAGAATATGGTAAAAAAAATAGTTTATGAATAAGTTTTTATATTTTTACAAAAAATAGCCCCATAAGTGTTTTGATCATGTCAGCATTTTAACTTTAGCATTTAGATATTCTGTGCTTTCCTTTGACAATATGTTGTCTTGAAATTCTTTTATACTTTCTTTTGTGGAAGCAAGAACTCAGCCACCTGAATACTGTGTATCACATATTTGAAGATTATTTACAATTTAATAATTTCTTTTTAAAGCCGAAGGTTGTCCTCAACGTCTCTATGTATTCTTAACATTGGAGGGAATTTAGTTGAAATGAGGCTTTTTGGTTACTTTACTTTGTTATATTATTTTGTTATGTTGACATCAAAATATAGAAATTAATAAGACCTATAAAAGGAGTGTTCATGCGGTTTTACAAATTCATTGTGTTGGGAAATTAATTAACAGAACAATCGTGATTGTTTCTTTGAAAATAATTGTACCAAGAACATCTATGATCGTAACATCCCCAGTATGAACAACCTTTCACTCAGAGGTTGAACAAGAATGTGATCAGTTACAGCCAAACATTGTGGTATGCTGTTATCTTTGTGTCATTTCTGAGATTATCAGCCAAATGCAGTGAACACTGTTCTTCTCAGTCCACCTCCACACGCTGCTATCTGCAGTTTGCTCTTGCAGGACCCAGGATTATTAGAATTAATGTCACAAGGCCAGAGCACGGTGGCTACAGCACGCCATGGCTCAGGTCAATAATCTCAGCTCCTTCTTGGAGCTGAGATTATTGATTTTATTGAATTATGTGATATAATATTAACCTCAGCAGAAGTAGTTGTCTTTGCCATATGCACAAGACTGCACTCTTGAGGTTATTATAAAACTATGATTACTTCATTTATGATGTTTAATTGATAATGGAGTAAATGTGGTCATTTCATGAAAAAAAAAAAAAAAAAAAAAAAGAAAAGAAAAATAGAATATCTACTAAGTACATGTTTGTTGTTCACAGACTCTGGTCGGGAGCTTGTCATCACAGACCCAGTGGTCAGGAGTCGAGAACTCTTCATCTCTGACTACGTGGACACTTATCATGCTGCTGCTCTCAGGTACACAAATAAAAACATTGTAGAGCGAAACAGCACTCTTTTTTAAACAACATAAGTATTGGTTGGCTTTGTTAGCTTAAAAATCTTGCACATTTAAACTTGCCATTTGTTTTTTATTTGTTTTCTTAGATTTTTTCAATGAATTTCTAACAATTTCAAACATTTTTTGTGGCGCCCTCTGCTGTTCTTTATGCTTAACAATTTTTTGCCTGGTCATACAGCAGTTGGTGTAATTCATTTGGATAATTAGCATATTTGAGTGCTAAGAAATATTTCAGGAAAAAAAATATTTCATTCTTAAATAACCATTTCCAATTAAAACAAGAGAATTCTAAGTTTTGCATGGTCATGAGACACCAGAGTGTATTTCTCACAGCTCAAACAAACTAATACTACAGCAATATATACTGTTCTAATAGAAAAGTGTTAAATAAAAAACTAATGAAATAGAACACACAAATACAAAGACATAAATAAGACAAATACTGTCTTTCATTAAAACACTGATTAATAAGCTTCTGCACCAGCCTCACATACACACACACCTGTCAGAAACTGAGGCTCCACCAGTTGATGGTACTACCCCTTTGCTTAATGTCAGTGGGAAGACATTCAGGCTTAATCAGTAGTTATTCCGTGTCCTTGCCTCTGTCTTATCATCCATTCCTGGCTGACTACCCCTCCCTTCTCTCCCTCTTTCCTTTCTCTTTAACAAGAACCATCTGCAAATAGCAGAACCATATCTTCTAAAAACCACTGATTTCAGAGGAAATTAGTTGCAACGTCTCCTACACAGAGCTCCCTTTGATTTAACTTATTCTCCAGGCTTTAGATAAACGGGAGGGAATTCCAGTGGGATGCTGTAATGCTGTACTTTTCCAAAGATGGCTCTCCCTAACACCCTTTAATCTTTTTTTTAGGAGGAGGAAGATGCTATTTTTCTGCAAGACAGCCTAACTCCATTTGATGTTTGTTATTACAATAGACACAAGAGTGCTGGAAACAAGAAATAGTACCAAGATGCACTTAGAGCTTTAGCCCTTTCTGCTCTTTGAGGGGTAGTGGTGACAAGAAGGAGACATACGGGTTGAATACCTCTTTACATCTGGATGACATCTCTTCTGTTTCTTACATTTTAGCTGTAGCAGACAAGTTAGGGCAGACTTGTTCAGCTGGGGTTTACTCCTTCAGCAGCCAAAGCCTGATGTCTCACCACAAAGTCAGCATGCACTGACAGGCAGTAGATCCCTGCTACTGTTTGCCACCTCCAATAAATAAATAAATATACAATGAGTTTTCAATTACAGCTGCTTCTGCTCTAGGGCTGCAACGATTAGTCGACAATTGTCGACAATAAAAATAGTCGACAACGAATTTAGCCGTCGACTTTTGTCGGCAAAAAAACAAAACAAAACAAACAAAAAAAAAAAAATAGAGAGTGAGACATCGTCTTCTTATTCAACCAAAAATATGGTGGCAGACCAGGGAGGAAAACCGCTGCGGAGAACGTTAAAAGTCTGGGATAACTTCACGTTAAACTTACAAAATAAATTAAATACATGTGAGATTTGTACCACGAAAGTACGTCTGCAATGCTCGAACATTTAAAGAGGAGGCACGTCAGACTTACTTAACAACCTCATGCATGATTTCAAAGCTGAAAGCGAAATAAGATCCATATATAATAATCATGAGATACATAATCCGATTGGTCGACTAGACGTTTTAATAGTCGGTGACTAATCGACCATCCAAATAGTCATTAGTTGCAGCCCTATTCTGCTCCTGCTATGACATAATTTTGTCAACTAGTTGTTTTTGTCTAATAAAGCCCATCTTCTCTTCTCCAGGGGGAAATGCAACATTTCCCATTTCTCTGACATTTTTGCTGCCCGGGAGTTCAAAGCCTGCATCGACTCCTTTTTCTATATTCTTGGATACAACCCAGAGACCAGGTGAGAAGCTTACTGTTTATTTACTTAAACTGTTAATGGTCCCTTAATTTTTCCCAACGTCTAAAAAGAATTTAAATAAATAAACTTTGAGTTTTCATTCTTGATTAATATATAAAATGTCGGAAAAATCTGAAAAATGTCTACATAATCATTCCTTTAAACCCAACAGTACAAAACCCAAAATATTTTACCTTCAAATGAGACAAAGAAAAGCATCAGACCCTCACAATAAACAGGTTACAGTCAGTTTAGGTTCAACATTATTGTTTTCAGAAATTATTAAAAATTCTAGGAGACTTGTCAATATACAGTACCAGTCAGAGGTTTGGACACACTAGCCCATTAAATCTAATGGGCTAGTGTGTCCAAACCTTTAAAGCACTTGGTACTCTAGCTGACATTTACTTACTTTCAGCTCATTGTTCTGTTTAACCTACCAGACCTCATGCAACATATGCATGATTTTACCTTTTAAAATAGATAATGTGATAGTTCCAGAAACACAGCTAGCTTGTAAATTATTGCATGCTTTTACTAATATGCAGGTGGACAAAGTTGTTAAAATGGCTAAATTGTTCCCTAATCAGCCACTAGCAGTATTACTTTACAATTTATATTTGTTTTCTCAGGACAGAATTTTTTCTTGTTTTTTAAATGCAGCCTTCTGGGGTTGTAAAATCTAATGACACTGTCTGCACATTATGCTGCTAATCTTATCTGTACACAAAAAAAAAAAAAAATCTTAATGCAGTGTAATTATGGCAACCGCGCTGTAGAAACCCCCATGTTTTTTCAATTGTTAGAGCATTTAATGTTTGTTATCTTTGATCTTTGGCATCAGATTACACAGAAATTTTAACATGTTGAAGCTTGAATAGATTCTGTGTAAATCCAGAAATAATGAAGACTAAGCTTTTGGTCATCTAGCTGTCGTATATTGTATGAGCTGTTATTACTGTAACTGCTACCTACAGCAGTGAGAGGTTGATCTGTTTCAGAACTGACCTTTAATTGTAGTTGATGTACCTCCTCTGCCTTTTTAATTACCAAAATCCCCAAGACTTGGGATGAGGATGGTATTTTATATATATATAATTGTAAGTAAGTTAATTGTACTTAAGACTTGAGCAGCAAATACATTGGTGTTCTCTGCAGTGTTGTGAAAAAGTGAAGACTCTATTGTCCAAGAGAAATGAGTGAAGCCGCTTGTCATTCCCTGGTTGTGATAGGAGTGTGTCAAGTGCAGCAGTGACAGCTGATCTTGCTTTTGGCACTGGGGGTAGCAGGTTAGGAACCACCTCACTGGAGCCCCTGTTCACTCTCTGTCTTCCACTCCTTTCCTCCCCCACTCCTCTGTTCCTCCCTTCAGCTTGTTCCTTATTCATGGCGAGGTGTCTGCAGCATAGTAATTTAACTCGTGTTTATTATGGTGCAGACATACGAGGAGACATGAATTCCACATCCTGCATTCGTGTCTTGTCTGCCTGTGCGTGCACTGATGCGCGTGCGTGTCGTGTGAGGTCGCAGCACATGCTCAGTAGTGTCTACAGAGTCGAGAGCCGAGCTCGCGACGCTGTACGTGCAGGCTGAGGTCACAGCACAAGCTCAGTGAACACCTCTCCGGAGCGAATGCGTGGTTCTCCATTTTGAGCACCTAGACATAGGTGTGAGCGGGGACTTGAGTCCAACGAGTATTGTACACAGTGTCACCACCCGACCTTAGGGCTCGATGCCAGAAATGGATGATTTGTTCAGTCCTCGGAGGTAGGTCTGCCATCATATTCTGCTGCTCTGTCGTTCCGTTATTAGTTGCTGCGCGAGTCGACTCGTCTTATTTTCTCGAGTCGTATTCCAGCTTGCTGCCAAAACTGTAATGTTTGCAAGCTGTCCGCATCACTGTCATTGCATGGAGTAGCTGTGTCTGTGTCAGGGAGAATGAATAAGTGTGCACTTTGTGTCGGTATCCCGACAGCTGCATGCTGTTGAGCATACAGGCTGCCACTGCAGCTCTCACTTCGGTACGTGTTTGCGTTACCATTAAAAGAAATAGATTTATTTTACACCGTGCATATGCTTCCATTAAAGCCTCGATTATTGCGCGGCATTTGCGGCGGACAAATGTGCAGCCGGTAATGTTATACGACTGTCTGAAGATCCGGAGAGGCTTCCCTGGCTCCCATTTTGCAGCTCCTGTTTACAACCGGGATGACATGGCGAGTAAAGCATCGCCGAGGTGCAGTCAAAGCTGAGCCGGCTCCGCTTAGCAGCTGGGATTTCCACAAGCTGCTTGTCACGAGAATAATACCTTGAAGTTGCGTCTGTCGTTGTTGTGTTGCAATTATGTCAGTGTGCCACAGTCTCGCGCTGTGATTGGCTGAAATTGATAGAGGGGGGTGGGGTTTTCTTTGATTACACACATACACACAAAGTTAACCGGACTGTCACGTTGTTTGGGTTTGATTAGTAAGCCTGTAATCACTTGACAAGATTGTGTGCTAATGCTGACTTAAAGGAGACGCTAATGTCAGAAAAAAAGGCATACTTTACATTGCACTTGGTAATGGCTTTTATGTTTTTAGGGACATAGTAATTAGTATTATTACCATGAAGAGTAGTCTTATCCGCTTTTAGAATTTTATATATATATATATATATATATTTTTTTTTTTTTTTTTCTATGTAATTTACTTTTCCACATTTGTTCATCTAGAAATAATATGTTAAGTAGCAAAAGGGCTAACTCTGTTACAGACATGGCAAGAGTTTCTTGTACAGCAGGCTGTTTCTGTTGAAATATGTCTGCACGCTTAATGGCAAATCCTGAGCACTTCCTCCTGTGATCAGTATTCTGCCTCGTCTCTCAGGACCTTTGCAGCATTAAAGCATGACTTTCTCCAGACACGCTTTTCTTATTCTGGTGCACAGGTCCTCATTTGTCATCCTTACAACCTCCTGCTTGGACTTGGCCAACTGCATACTGTCAGAAATATGTCTGCAGCACTTGTCTAGAAACGCAGCCCAGATTCATGCACACTCTGTATAATAAACATTTCCCCTTGTGTGTAGGCCTCAGGCAGACGTTCATTTCATATATGCTTTATAATGGTTGTGGATAGTGCCGACATTTGTTTCAATTTTAATTAAAAAATAAATTAAGTTATAGTTACTGTTAGCCTGCAATTACTATATTAAAAGGTTAAGGTTATGAAACCCTGTTTAAAGGATTCAAGCCTGGAAAAAATGTTATAAAGTCTTGAAGATTTCATCTGGAGTGCTAAAGATGCAGGAAACTATTTTATTTCTATCACCACTATTCATTATTTGAGGTTCTTGTAATCTGACAACTTCTGTGTGTTTTACATTTAGTGCATCTCATCTACTGACGATGTTTGTAATAAAATCACAGAGTTTTGTTACATGCCCTGGAGCAGCAGACTGTTTCAGCTGAAATTTAGTTTTTGCACTGTTAATATCCAAATCTTTGCCAGTACTTCTGTCAGCGATGGTTTATAACAGTATGGATTACACCTCTGATCACCCCCATCCTGTCGGAGAGGATGTGGAGGAGGTTGTCTGTTAGGAAGAGGAAAGGGGAGTTGGGTCAAACATGCATTTGTCACAGGGTTTGTTCTGGTTGAAGGATTGTAAAGAGACCAGAGGGTCTGGGCTTCTCAAGTTTCCTCCAGGTTGCTGTGATGAAGTGCGAGCTTCTCTGGGTGCAAATCACGCTGACAGATTCTGGGCTGCTCCTCGCTTGCTTGCATGGAAATCGGCGCAGTTGCCTAGGCAACAGAGGGAAAGACTTTTCAAAAGGAAAATCTTGTCATTTTCTTTAATCCACTGCAGCTGGAGAATCGGAACACTATTATTAAATTGCTGTTGCTATGGCTACCAACGTTTGTACCAGCAGCCGTTTCCAGCGGCTTTCACCCTGCATATCCAGAGCCAGCTCTCCCCCACCTCCACCCGTCCTCCTCCTTATAGGGGATTCTGTTTTATTGCTGCATCCATAATATCAGGCCTGCAAATCTTCTCTGCTCAGCTCACAGCACAGGAGTAGCCAAGCAGGAAGATTCTCCTGAAATCTTTATTTGCTTCTCAGACTAAAAACACTACCTACTTGTCGCACTTGTGACATGCTTGCCCATAACAAGTTCAGGGACAGAGAGCCCATTGTCTTCATGGTCTGTGTTTGATTGTTGCTTATTCTGACATTTTATTTCTTCCCTGCTTTTAAGCCTCAGTTGGTTGTTTTCTATGTTGTGACTTTTTGGTTTGTACAGTTTGATTTTGCTCTTTCAACAAGATTCACTCTTCCATCAGATTTTTTTCCTTTTTAAAGAAAAATAAAATTCACTGTCAGTCTTTGCTGTTTTAATGAGTAAACATTTTGTTTTAATCTGCTTTTATTGTTTCTTTCCAGGCGACTAAACAGCACACAGGGGGAAATCCGAGTGGGACCCAGTCACCAAGTAAGTTTTTGTATAGCTCATGTCATTGTGGAAACCAGATGCAGCTTTCAGAATTATTGTAGATGTTGAGCTTTTAAGAGTTCAATAAATAAGGATGACCATATAAAGTATGCTACACCCAAAAACCTTCTAGCGTTGGTTTCAATAGAAAAAGAGGTTTTTGTTCATTCTGGTGTCCCCAAAGGGTTCTTAAATTCAGAGTATGGCTAACATGTAGAGGTTATCTTTTTTCATTCAGTTCTAAACATGAGAGAAAAAATTTATTTACAGTATAATATATAATAAAATGATAATTGATAATAATACATGATACATAAAATATAAATGTGGTCATTCCAAACACTTGATACATGCACTGAAAAGCATTACTGTTTAAGGTCCCACACCAACATACAGGGATGTTTGCATCTGATGGTCTAAGCATGTTTAGAAGTGCTGCTGAAAGATTACAACTATTATGGGCTCGACACACGGGAGGCGACCAACGACAGCGACGGCAGCAGTGCCGTGCATCGCCCTGTAAGATCGCTTTTCTCCAAGAAATTTGATTGGTTATGATGTTGGTGGGGATTTTGACATTTTCAAACCAGTCCCTGACGTGACAAAGTATGACAGATGGAGAAGATTTTGCACGAATTGACAGAAATCTTGCTGTTTACTGTATAAAAGAAAGACAACCCTGGGTTCATCCGAGTTTACAAAATAAACAGCATGTGAATATCATCATTTGATGGACGTCAAGGCTGATCGAGATAAATCCAGAACCTACGTTTGGTCTAATTCACTCTGGTGCCATGTGACTGCCTTTTATTCAGCTAAAATGATCCATTCTTCCATGTTCAAAGTGTAGTGCCAGGCGACAGCGACAAAAATTGAAAAATTTTCTATTTTCTTGTGTCGCAAGCCCTGTGTGCACGTCTACATGAACGAGCGCAGCATTTCACATGCACGAATGCCACCTGTCGCTTGGCTGGAGGAGGACAGCGATTTTCGCCTCAATACGCAGGTTCCATAGGAAATGAATGGAGAAGGAGCGACGTTGCCTCCCATGTGACGAGCCCATTAATTTGTACACACATCTTTAATTTAGGAAAATAGCATATGCAGACAGTGTTGTTCATCTGATCCACTGCAAGGACAAATTCGTTAGAGTGGTACACTCGTGTGTAAAAATGTTGAATCACTGTGACTGTAACTTGTCCCTGCTGCCACCATGCACCCTCGCGGGAAGAAGTTGATGACAGGGGGTTGAAAGCTGATCTTTTCTTCAAGCTTGTGTACTATTTGTAGTCTGACACCATCTGTCCCTCTCCTTCTCTGTGGACCTAATTAGGCCAAGCTCCCAGAGCTGCAGCCTTTTCCCTCCCCTGGTGGCCAGGCCGTGACCGAGAAAGAGGAGCTGGTCTGGATGCCCGGGGTCAACGATTGTGACCTTCTCATGTACCTCAGAGCCGCCAGGTGAGCCTACAGAAGCTCAGGAAACCACAAACTCTACTCTGTTATACCTAGTTTACAAATAGATTGACCATGAGATCAGAAGATTTATTATTATTATAGATTATTTCCTAAAGAGGAATAACTCCATTTCAGGGAATAATTATTTATTTTTATTACATAATTTGTGTGCATGAAAATTATAAATCAGACATATCCTTAGGAGAAATTAAACATCTACAGGAAAGCAGCAGCTTCCACTCACTACATTTTAATAGATTTTGTTTTCAAGTAATATGTACGAAGATCTAAATTGACCAAGTCCAAATTTAATCAGTTTACTTCACTGTTAAATATAAAATGTTGTAATATTTTCCTTTAATCTTAATTTAACTGCATAAATCATAGTGAATTGATGGTGTTGCAGCTTTACACCACTGATCACAAAGTATACTAGTTAATGCGTGTTCAGTAAGGTGCCTTCCTGGTTCCAGTTTGTTGTTTATTACAAGCTGTTAAACTTCTTTTTGCAGGGGCCTTTTGTATATAACTACCCACAAAAGCATGAAAGTGAAATGATATTTTAACAGCATGTAATTAGATTTTTTTGCCATTTTTCATCAGTCTCATCTTTGTTTTATATCTGCAGGAGCATGGCTGCCTTTGCTGGCATGTGTGACGGAGGCTCAACAGAAGATGGCTGTCTAGCAGCTTCACGAGATGACACTACATTAAACGCACTTAACACTGTGAGTAGCAATGCAACAACTCGAGCAAACATTTAAAAAATGGTGTCGTGATTAAAAAACAATTGAAGTCCTGAGATTTCACCGCCGGTTTAGCTGTGATTTATTTTTGCACTAATGGGTAAGGACTAGGCCTCTGAGCCAGCCGACAAGCCCCCTCTAGTAAACCCTGCCTTAGAAGCTAGCAATACATTACGCATAATGAGAGATTTTCTCCATCACATTGACAATGAATGCAGAGGAATCAGTCACAGCAAAGAGATTAGAATCATCATAAACAGGACATTTATATTCTGACTCTATAAACTGGAAAATTAACATAGTGAGCAGGTCATTGTCTCTTGACCTTCCTCTATATTTGCAATTCCAATGAGTAATGCTTGTTTATTCTCAGAAGAAGAGCCCCAGCACTGCCTGTTTCATCCAATTGAATGTGGCACAAAGCTTAGAGCTGCACAGCAATTGCCTTTGTCACTGTTTTGTTTTTTTCCAGGCTAGCTCTGAGGTCTTGGCAGGCCTTTTCTCTGATGCTGAAAAATTTGTACTAACAAATTCAGTTAGACCTAGATGTAGAATCTCTTTGTTTTGCATAACAACTCCACAAAAGGTGTGGATACAGCTTAGATGTCATTCTAGTGTTACTGAGGAAGAAAGCAGCTGGTTAAATGTTCCTTATTTGTATATGCACGGATCGTTTCATTCTTAGAGATTTGTGTTGATGCTTTTGGTGTGGTTTTTCTCAGCTTCACGAGAGCAGCTATGATGCAGGCAAGGCTCTGCAGCGCCTGGTGAAGAAGCCGGTACCCAAACTGATAGAGAAGTGCTGGTCTGAGGATGAAGTGGTAAGAGACACAGTCTTTTTAATTTGAGAATGTACTTCCTTCTTTTAATCTGAAAATAATGATGTAAGTTGTCACCTTCAACAAATTCATTTTTTGTTAATTCAGTTCATTCAGTTGGGGTGTGGGTATATTTGCCCTATGTTAGAGCTGACCTTGCATCCTTAGAGGGAGCTGTTGAGAGAAAGTTAATGCAAGGCTCTTGGCTTGGCCTCACACGGCATCAGTAAAAACACTCGTCAGTTTCCAGCTCCTCCAAGGCTCAAGAGCAGCTGCATCCTGTTTATCACCCATGAAATAAATCTTTTGCATGGAAGTCTGGAAAGAAAAAAGATTGGGGGGGGGGGTGGTAATTTTAGCCTCCATTTGGATGTGAATTTCACCACATCTGCTGAAGGGCTGGATTCAGAAAATGGCCGATTAGACGCCACATCATGAGTGGAAAGGAAGGGAATGAACATGCTGAATTACACCATGTCAAAATGAGAGAGCACTGTGGCTTTGGCTGTTATGTGGTATGACACACTAGGCTGCATGTTTGTATACCCACACCCTTTTAAAGATAACACTGCTTCCTGATTTAACTGTAGATCTGTGATCACACCACTCTCATTCTGCTCCTTTTTCATTTTCCCAGACATTTCATATATTTTCCGCTTTGATATTCTTTTGTTACCCAGAGGCTGTGCCATCTTTGTGGAGCTGTTTTCCCAGTAGCTCATATCTAGTAGAAATTATTAATGCAGAACTCATGTAATTGTACATGACGGGCACATTTAAATGAACCAATGCTGGACCACAAATAATCACAGCATATCAAGTCAGCTGATTTGATATGATTGAGTCTACAAGTGATATTGAACATTGTGACACAGTCTAAGATTCTTTGGACATTAGCTTATCTAGTTAAAGTCCTGATGATTAGCTAAAACAGCAACTTTCTTCTTAGCAGACTAGAATGTATTTGACAGTGTAAAAAAAAAAAAACTAGTATTTTATTCTCTTTTGGACCTCTGCAATGATGTTTGAATGACTTCGGGTTGTTATATGCTTTAGTTGTAGTCTACACTCAAACTGGAGGGCGTGCCCTATATACTGGTCTACACAGTCCTCAATGACAAACAAACAAACAAGATACTATGGATTGTTTTAAAGGTTTGTAGTTTTCTTTTTTTTTGTTTGTTTTTAAGGACAGTTAACATTCCTCATTTATATAAATATTCAGAGCTTTTGTAATGACTCTTGAAACTAAGCTTTAAAGCGTCTCATATATCAGGGGTCCTTGAGAGGCTTTTACAACTTTACTCCACCTGTGCTTATTTGAATCCACCGGTCATAAAGATTCCACATACTCGTCTATATTAGCCTCACAGTTGATGGTGTTTGTCAGAGGGAAAATTGGACCAAGAGGTCATAAGAACTGTGTTTTGTGGACCTCTGCCACTCCCCAAAAAACATTGTTAAATTTGAAGCTTTATTAGTGGAAGAAACTTACAAAGTGTGCCAGGATTGCAGGATTCTTCCCAGTAAGACTAATAATGCTTAAATTATGGGCTTTTACAAGTACAGAGTGAAGGATATAAATACTTGTCTAATTTGTTTTTATAGAAGACTTTAAAAGATCTGAAAATTTTCTTCTGGCCAGCATTTACACAGAAGCAAAAATGTGCCGTGTACGAGTAAAAGTGTTTGCAGTGTTGCTAACAAAATAAATAATCATTAAACTGATCTTAAATATGGTGAGCTCTGTTCTGCCATGTGAAAACTGGTCATCCTTCCATCAATCTTCTATCCTTTATCTACTGAGAGTTAATTTACAATCTGTTTGGTATACTCACATGTTCTTGCATGCAGGCAAACTACACTCACACTTTTATGGACTCATTTCTTCATGTTCTGTTATGCAAGTGGATTTTAGGAGCTGCCAGGGCGTCCATTGCAGTCTTGGCCATGTTCAGAGCTAGGTATGTTTTGCATCTTTAAGTGAAGGCGGTCAGCAGGCTGCTGTGCTCTTCTTGACCCATGTCCACAGCCTGGGGAAGCAGTGTCTCGACTCGGGCCAGTCAAGGACACAGTTTTCAGTGATCTCATCACCACTTGTGCCTTTTCAGCCCTGCAGCCTTGAGGGACAGGTGTAAATGTAGCACCAACCTTGACCACGCACAGAAGCAGCCGTGCTTCTCTTTATAAATTTATCACCCTTTCCTCTCCCTCTTCCGTCTCATCCCTTCTAGGACTTGCATCATTATTTCTGCCTGCTCTTTTGCACCCCACCCGTTCCTTTAAAGATGTGAATAAAAGTGACAACGGGGTCTGCTGAAATGACAGAATCAGCCTGTCTCCAGAGTCACTTGTCTGCCCCACCCCCCTTCCATGACATCTCTAGCCCCCCACCCTACTTCTCTAGTCCTTTCTCTGCCTGCAGCTGCTGCCACATAGCATATAATCCTGGACCTTTTCACAACGCCTTATATTGGTTTTAATGTTGTTGTTAATTTTTGCCCGAACACAAGCATAGATCATTTGTAAGTAATTTATATAAAGCTGTACAGGAAGTAATTTATAATTTTTTTTATCCTGTGTCAGTAAAGAAATATTTGCAACAGTTAACCACTTAACAATTTTCTTCTGTAATAATAACTTTCACAGACTGAAAATCCATAACCTCGAAGTGAGGGCAACTCGTGCCGTCCAATGCAAAAGTACTGCAGGTGATGACTCTAGATTACACCAAAGAAAGTACTCATGCATTATAAAATAGCTAAAATATAAAACTATAAATAATTAATTAGAAAAATCAAGTGCACCACCTCACCTCCTTGTGGCTTTTTTGAAGTGGGCTGTTGGGTGTAGAGTGTTGGTTCATTTAACCACCAAGAAAAGGATATGTAATCTGTTGTTGTGGCTCAGCAAAAGCCATTTTAGACGCGGAGCATTTCTCTGCTTCTCCAGACTGAGAAAGACCGTTTCACTGCACCACTTTTTATACGTGTTTCATCAGATGCTAAATCAGCGCTCACAGCCACCTCAGAGCTCCCATTTAATCTTTTTATTGTGCAGTAGCTTCAATGGCAGAAATCAGCTGTTTGATATTAAGAACATGAAAGCTCATCAGGTGAAGAGCATGCAGGCTGTTTCTTTTTTTGTTGCTATCACATATTTCTCTACCTGTGCCCTGTTACTAGATGGGAACAGTTCTTATAGATGAATGAGTGCTTGTTGGTGTTGTATGTGAAACCACAATTGGTTGGTAGGGTGTGATTATATATAACATTGGGCACGAATTCTACATTTCAGTCTAGAAAATCATGTTACTATGAGATGCATTTTGGTGGTTGACTGTCGGTCTGTAGTTCACCACTGCTGACACATGTTCTGAGTTTTAAAAAGTTGTGGTTCAGCAGCTGACGATTCTGTAAAGTGCTGAATCCATTTTTTCTTAAAATTCCTTTTGCAGTGAAACTTGATACCTACACAGACATTGATTTTACTACTGTTATGAAATACTGACAGCCAAAGACAAATGCCATTTATTATGCAGCTATTTATTGCTTCTTCTTTTTTTCTTCTAAAGTTGATGCAACATAATTTTTTCCCATGTGCAGAAACCATTACAAGCTTAATATATTTTAGTCTCAGTAAAGAAAAATTAGTTGATTTTTGTCTAAAGGTTTGTTCCTTAGATGAAATATTCTTGAACTAACCCACTAAAATTGTAAACAAGTGGTGCTAATATTACTTCAGCCAACAGGAGGTGCCATATAGACAATCAGAAGCAGCAGCCACAGCCTTGCTGTGTGTCGCCATGTCAGAGACGGAGGCTGATCTATGACTGCTGCAGGGCGGGAGGTCTATTCCTCAACCAGCTGCACTGTGCCGCGGCTTATCTCCGGCTGTGTCTTTAGCTGATGGATGATTGTACTGAGGTGGGAGGGGGATGAAGAGGATGAGGGAGAGAACAGAGTAGCAGCCCCCTAGTGGTAGAACACAAGTATGAAGAGTGAAGACACACCACCAAAGCTAAAACCACCGCATGTAGAAAAAATGCAACAAGCTGGCTTGTTTATTTTGCTGCAGGCTTTAATGTCATCAGGGTTTAATCACATTTACAGTTCAGTGCCAGCATGTTTTTTTTTAATGGGTGGTGTTTGGTAACTAAATAGCAGGCAGGATGGGTGTGTACTGGAATTTCCTGTCACCTTTTTGTGTCAATACAAGCTAGAAAGAGCAGCGGCTGTTTCTTTGCCTTCCAAAGATCATGTTTTGATCATTGTCATGTTTGTTGTTGGGTAAATATAAAAATTTTACTTTTCATCTGTTAGAGGAACATAACTACTGATAAATACGTAGCTGTAAAATGTTTCAAGGACACACTTCTTTAATATCAGTTCTCGTTTTAGTAAATCTAAATATAATTTATGTCTTTGTGTATGGTGTCTGTAGGGAGGATGTGGGTAGTAAAGTGTCTGTCAGTGTGGTTCTTATTCAAGCATGTTGTGATATCCTCTTTGCACACCATGGCCAGTCTCACTACAAGTTGATGTTTCATAAAAGACTTTTTTTCCCCTTTGGTTTTGGTTTGCTTGCTGATTGTCTTCATCCCTCTGGGTTTATATACAGCAGGCTCAGAAAGGTCATCTTTTAACAACAAGTCAAGTATAATGACTCCATATTGAGTGAAAGTAGCTTTGTTTTCTGTTGGACAGGCTTGCGTCAGTGTTTTCATGAAATGACATTTAGCGGGAATTATGTTCCATGTGTGAGCCTGCCCTCTGTTTGTCATCATGATACCATCTTTGTGCCTATGTCTACATTATCTTAACCAGTTTTACGACTCCCAACAATCAGCTTTCAAACAGGATGTGCGCACACAACAATGGCCCATTGAATGATTTTTTTCTGGTTCTCCTCCTCCTTTTAAATGTCTCCTCTCCAGCTTCACAATGGTGCACTGTTAAGCGCTGAGGGGAAACTTGGGGAGGGTGAAAAGCGCCAGCTCTCTGGAACACACTCAAAAAGAGAAGCCTGTTGTTTCTGCACAGCGGATGGCCATTTGGTAGCACTTCCACTCAGCTGCCTCCAACCTCCCCCTCCTCTTTCTCCTTCTTTCTCTTTTGCCTGCTTACTCTGGCTCTCTCAGCCCCTCCTCTGCCACCGTGTTGCCTAGCAACCTAGGGCTGGAGCAATCGGAGCAGGGGCAGAGTGATTCAGGGAGCAGATTGGCGGATGATTTATTAGCTGGGCTGGAGAGCAGTGAGCCCAGGCAGCTGAAATGGAGCCTTAAACTGGAGCCGACATGTAGAGAGGGAGGAGGGAGCCTGCAAGAGAAAGAAAACTGAAAGGAGGAGGGAGGGAAGGAGCATGCATGCGGCTCCACTGTGGAGCTGAACGCTCAGGCTGAGTAAATACAGTCGGGGAATATAATTAAGGCAACATAATTAGGACAGACACAGGCTACATGAGCAGGTCTAATTGATTTTTGACTTGGCAGCTCCACAAGCTCAGGCAAAGATACACCATTATGACAGCTATAGGAACATCTTGGAAATTTCTCCTCAACTCCTCATAAGAGCGACCTCAAATATTTGTAGATTCCAGGACAAATCTATTTAGGATACTAATATGTCAGACAGATATATTACCTGGTGATTTAATCAACTGTCAGACAAGCGTAATGTTGATCCTTTAAATCTGGATTGATGTTCATCTCTTAATAGTTTGACTGAGTCAACATGGTGATCTGCCGTTAACTCCTTCAAGTAGTCAAGGAGATGGGTTTGACATGTGGGGCAGCCTGTGTTAGAGACTGCTCCATCTACTGGCTAATCAACCGCTCCACTGTCAGTATGATGAATGCAGATTAACTGCTGTCCCATGACACTGATGGGATTGGCCTTATTGTTTAGCTGTCTGCATGTGGTTTTTGATTAGGTATGTGCTATTGGATTGTTTAGTCTATACTTTTATTCTTCTATTTTGTTTTTGTTCTTTATAGTCCCCCCAAAACTGTAAAACCTGAGAAAATCAAGTTATTTTGCAGAATAGAGGTTTTATAAGTATGGCATCATCCCCCCTTCTTGTGTTTTGCAGCTGGCTGTTACTTTTGTAAATTTTGGCCTTTGTTTTGCACCAAAGCTGGATATGTAAACAATCTGGGGTTACATAACGCACTGTACATGGCATGGAATATGAAGTCCTGAAAACATACAGGAGGCTCCATGTCAGGTTTTCCCTCTCACTTGTCTCCTTCCACCATGTCCAGGACCTTTCTCCACACAAACTGTGTCAGCCTGCCTCCCCTCTCAGGCTGCCAGCTAGTTTTGCCTCTGTGCATGCTCACCCTAAGCTCTGAATGCATTGAATGGACTGCTGTAGTTTCCTCTTATAGAGGCAGATAAATTCGGTATATTTTTAATAAACAGTGACTTGGATTTTTTTTTTTTTTCAGTTCGAGGGTAGGGAGAGGAAGCTTGCTATTTAAGTGTTAGAGGAAACGAAAACAGACTGAAATGAGCGCTGTGCCTCACACAAACATGAGGCACACAACTCCACTTCAGGTTTTCCAGCCCGCTGCAAACCAGAGGCTCTCTTGCAGAAAGATCACATGTAAAGCCTTCCCCTTTGTAGTGGAAGAGCAGAGAGTGACAAGCTATTTCTTTCTTGTTAAGAAAAAAAAATCGCTGTGCTGTCGGAGACATTGAGGATTGTCCCGATTTGTTTTTGGTTTTTTTTTTTTTACCTGTGGCTGGACATAGATATTTGTGCTGCGCTCCCTGTGGACTTTTTGCTGGAGTTACTTGGTGGAAACGGTTGGCTGAGATCAGAGGAACGAGGCTCGCCTCTGGAGCAAGAAAGTAAATCTGTTGGTTGTCTGCTTCGGTGGTTATGAATGTTTTCAGCCGTCGCTTTATATGGCTTGCAGTCTGTGGCTCTTAAAGGAAAGGAAATGCATTCTGGCTGTTGAGGGTTTTTTTTGTTTTATTTGTCTCTGATGTTGTTTTTGCTCTCATTGAGGTGAGGTGGCATGTTCACATTCACTTTTCACGTCGCATTAAAGCCGATGTCATGAAGTAACAACCTCTGTCATCGTGTAGTTCACCTCTTTTCTCACTCGTGACGATAAATGTGGTGAATGTACATCTTAAAATGTTGGTTATCATTTTAAATTTGCCAAAATATAAAGAGGGAAAAAAAGGAAAGCATTTCCTTCGTTTCAGACTGAAGTTTAGGTTTTGACATTGAACTTTTCCTCATAACATTTACAACCCGCTCAACATGTCAGCTGTGTGTATGTTTCCACATCAGACTGTATTTATATAACTGTATTTTCGTATCACATAAAAAGACGAGCTTAATCTCAGCGACTCGCTGCCTTGCTTGTCATTTCCTCTCATTTTACCCTGACATGGCTGTGTTTGCTCCGCAGTCTAAACTGCTACAGAGCTTTTTAAAAGACACCTCAACCCTCTCCAACCACAGACTGGTGAAATGAAAACAATGTTTTTGTTTTTTGTTCCTGCAATAATTCTCAGCAGTAAGTTTATGCAGCCGCAGTTTAGCAGACTTCACATATACTAACTCATTTTTTTCTCTCTTTCTGTCTTTCTCTGTGAAAAATTGCAGAAGCGCTTCATTAAAGGGTTGAGACAGTTTGGCAAAAACTTCTTCAGGATCCGGAAAGAGCTGCTGCCCAACAAAGAAACGGTAAGGTCCTTTTTTTTCCCTTTTCTGTACAGCTGAACATTTACAAGAAGCTTATTTAATTTGTGTTAAAACACAGAAACATGTTGACCGAGGTTTAAGCCGCTGGAGAACATAAGCAGTTAAACATCTTTAATATATTTTGAATCCAGCTGCTTTTCAACTCGAGGCCTTATAGAGAACAAGTTCTACAACTGTCCCACGCTATCCTCAGATTTAATCAAAAAGAAACTTGAGCTATTAAATGCACTTAGTAGGCAACAAATGCAGTTTGAAGCTGAAATTTATTAGGCACGGTCTGATAGCGAGTGTTAAACAAGTTGTGATTTATAGAGATTGTGCAGCATAACTCAGGCTGACTAGCCTACTTGTTTGTGTTATATAGTAGCACGGCACATACTTTTCTATTCTCACTTGCTTCCAAACTAGGTAACACTTAGCAACTGATATTAGTTCATTTTAATTCCTTAGTAAGAAGTAATAACTTTAATTACTTAAAAATTCATGTTAATATGAGTTTTATGTAAATATAGACTCAGTTGTTGTGAGGCATTGTAAATTTACTTTTAACGACATCATAAAATATTCATAGTTAAGTGTGTGTCATCAAAACACTGTAGCTTCTCAGACTTGGAGGCTGCTGTAGTTTCCTTGTGATGTTCAGGTTTGGTTGTGACTACCAAGGTTTTTGATTTGTGGTGGAAAAAAATAGAAAAGTTTAATATTTCACAAAGTGTAATTGTGTTTATGTAAACAATCAGTGGGGTATTAGATTTGTCACGTTTCCCTCCTCTGTGTGTGTGATCGTGCCCATATGTCAGTGTGGTAATCATCACTGAACAACTGTGAGCCCGTGTCATGGTGCAAATGGCTCAAATCCAGGCCTAACAATGATTAACAGCTGTTAACCTTTTTAAATAGGAAAACAACATACAGCAACTGCAGTTAAGTCTTCCCGTTTGTTTTTATATACCACTGTATGTTTTATACAAGTTTTTATAGACTAGATCGTGAAACTGTTAAAGCACGAGAACTTTTTTTAGTTTTATCTTCACTAAAACCGGCATTAAATGGAACAAGTAGCACAGGTTGCCTCCACGTCCTTCACACCTTTGACTTGGCGGTTTACATCATACTCAGATCAGCATTGTGATTGATAAAACTGCCCACTGTTTTTGTGTGGTTCTTCCTGCTGGAAGTGTTCCAGTGACACAGACATCAAAGAAAAATTGTTTGTCATACTTCTCTTCTGCTTAATTTCCTCATTTGCTATGAGGTTAGAGTTTGTCACCTCTTCTTCCCATTACACTCATACACTTGAGAACTCTCTTGTGTCACCTCCTGTTAGCTTTTTCTTTTATTCCTGAGACCCAGTTTTAACCTTTTGAATAAGAGATTAAAACATATGAATACTGTTTCCTTATAGAGTTTTCTTCAATTATTTTTACTGGTTTTGAAAAAAATGACTAGTCCAGTTGATTGGCTATAAAGGCAGTATTAATGCAATTCAACCTGGAGGGGGAGTCTACTTGGCAGGAAATGTAATAGACCTCCTCCAGGATCTGGGCTCGCCACCACCACAGAGCAGAGAAAGATTAATTTTCCCCCTGCAAATGGAAAATAAACTGGCCTTTAAACATATGAAAGTATGACTGGAAGAGCAAGTGGAGGAATGTAGCAACCACAGGAATACGGGTGAAATAGGTATTAGCTCAATATAGACACAGAAAAGCTTGGGTTGTCACACAGTGGAGGAAAAAAAAAAAAACACTACTTTGTTTCAGATCTGATCGAGTGCCTGTAAATACCCTGAGGAAAGCTCCATTTATTTTCTACCTGTTCATTCCCAAATCCCATCTCTGGAACTTGAGCACAACAGTGTCTTAAAATATTTTAGCAATTTTTCCTTTTATCTCTAGTCAAACATGTACATTTCTGCTATTCCACTCATAATGAGCAATGAAAAGAGAAGCATGTTGCACAAATATGCACGCTCCTGCCCTAAATCCAGAACAGAGTGCAGAGCTTAAAGCCCTTGGGCTGATATCCAGGGCTACAGAGTGCCAGTACAGTGCGTCTGCCCCTCACTGTTCCTCCCGCTAGCTCCTATTAGCCGTGCTGGCCCTGAAGCGCCAGCACGGCTCAAACAGCCAGTGCCAAGGGTAAGCACCCAGCGCTGTGTAAACACACCAGGCCTGACTAACATTCAGGAATGCCTTATATAAAGTCACATAAAGACCCAGAGAGGGAAGTGGGTGTGTCGTTTGACCGTTTGCAACTAGCTTTGCTGCCACCATTTCCTTCACTCCAGAGAGGACGTCATGGAACACGAGCTCGCTGCTTCCAGTGTTTGAAAACTAAATATGCTGAAATGGCAGATCACAGATAACACTGCATCTCATATTTTTACTGGAGGCGTTTTCATGAAAATGTTGTTTTAAGGGATCAGCAGACTGCATTTGCTGAGTTGATTTGTATCAGCTACAGCTTTGTTTGTTGTGCAGCTGAACACAGAAATGGACAGCTGAAAAACAAATAAGCAGAAAATTCAACAGATGAGCTGTAAAATAAATGTTGAGACAAGATACCTGCAGTTATAATTATTAGTACCAGAAAAAAACACTCACCAGTTTGATTTCACTTTGTTGAAGTCATGAAGTAAAAAAAAAACTTATTGCAAAAACAACTCATGCCTGAAATTGTATTTAGTGTGTCTTAGTGTCCTGAGAGGAAATTGAATGAAAACACAAATCATTTGCTTACTTCATACTCATGTGTTTTATATACTGAATATGTACAGATCATAAAAATGATGAGCTATAGAACACAGAGCAACCATAATCTAATAAACTCAGTGAGGCAACATATACAAGCTTTGAGCTTGTGTGTATGTTTTTATCAATTCAGCTTTTAGTTCAGTGTTTTCTTTCTTTTGGCTCCATTTTTGCTTTGTGTCATTGATTCTCTTGTGACTTCTCCCCCCTATTAAATATTTAACTTTATTAAGAATAGAGCCACAGACTTATATTAGCACTATCATGACTTTATATCAGTCTTGCTTTATGCTGTATGTTTCTGTGAAACATACTAATTTTACATGAATTTAGAAGTACATTTGGTTACCTACAACATCAGCTGCAAACCACTTCATCTTGCAGGGCAGGAAACTAGAATGGACTAGTTTTGAAGTAGCATATTTGAAGTGGCATTTTTGTGCTGTTGGTTCCTGCATCATTGTGACGTGAAGATGGAAAAGATGGAGCTTTTCTAGATTTTCTATCTAATTCTAGATTGCCAGGGCCAAGTGACCTGAGCAATGTGTGGGACTTTTGAAATGCATCCCTGTTGTTTTAGTTCTCAGATTAGCAAAGGGTTGACATGCCAAACTGTTCTCACAGCATTTTGTTCTCTCAGAGAAAAGTAAGCTCTCCGTCCCCCCTCAGCTCCTGTCATTTATAGGACGGCCAACAGGAGAGCAATGTTCCTGACACAACCTCACAGCAGATGTTTACCCTGGTACAATCTGTACAAACGTCAAATTGAATTCATTGCCATGTCCTTAACTCAGCAGACAGAACCTTGGGGATGAGTGTGATTATAAATACTTAGATTGAAACACTAATTATACCAGCTACAAACGACAGGGGTCTGGTCCAGCTGGCAGTAGCTGTCAGTGAAGTGATAGAACAGTTTCCGTCTATGGTAAATGATATAAGTTGTTTAGGCAGTGAAATTACCGCTGGCTTATAGAAACCTAACCAGCAAGTATTGATGTTCTTTTAGCAAACCACAGGCAATTCAGAGCAGCTGTGTGTAGGCAAAATCTTTTTTTCAGCTTTAATAGACGCATCCCAGAGAGCCAGGGTTCCCTGTGTAATTGAGTTCTTTGCTAGGCTCCGTGCTGTGGTTTTTGGGGACTGGCTTATCAGCAGAACACCCCGGATCGACCCTCCAGCAAAAAGGCACTGTTGCCATCCAATCTGCTTTCATTGGCAAAATCGCTTACAGCAGGAAAAACACGAGTGCTGATTCTTCAGCATGTGCATCCCTGACCTGTGAAAGCCAAGCTTATTCAGTCATTCTCCAGCAGAAAGGCGCTGCACAGCAGGGACTGGCTGTCTATTTAACCGCCTTTCACATGCACCCTGTTCCACCAGCTGAGATCCTCTCACTGTTCCATGTTCATTGTCTTTGAAGCAATAATCTGCTACTGTTGTTTATTTTTGTTTTTTTCTCTCTACATCTTGTGGATGATACTAAAAATAATTTACCTCGGGCGCTTTTACACAAAAGCATCTTGGCAACAGATATAGAAGCGTTAGTGAAACTAAATGAATAAATATGGCTTTGAATATATTTTACTAAAGGGGAATTATGTAATTTGTAAAAGATAAAAACATTTTCTAGCTTCTTTGTCTCATATTAACTTTGAAACCAAAAATTATTCTACTATCTATATTTTTTAAAGGTCAAAGACTCTTTAATTAGAATGTGGTTAAATACTTGAAATAATGTACACCTTATATATTAAAGACACCAGTTTAGCCAAGTACAGTCTTCATATCCATAACCCCGTAAGCATAAGTTGCCTTCTACAGTTACAGTCAGCATAAGGATGATGGAAGAGTTGAGCATACCTACAAATGATACACTATACAACCTGCCATGGGCAATGAAGAATCACAACTCTAAGGGTCAAGCGCATATATAATTAAACCCTGGTTTGATTTAGCTCAGAAATACTTCCCCTTTCACCTCACTGAAATGAATCAGGAAGCAATCCTCCCTCCTCCATCTGCAGGCTGTGGAGGAAACGAGAGAGAGTTCAGGTTCGTGCTGTACTAATGGATGTTTACACAACTCACCATCAGCCAGCAGAACCTAGAAACGACAAGCTCACCGCGCTCCACAAAAAATATTTCAGGCGGTCGAGGAACAGAAATTTTTATTTGCTGAGAGATTTTTAGAATGGTTTGCGGTTTGTTTTAGTGTTGATTGTCCATTGTTATCCACTACTGGCTCTTCATTCCTCCCTCTCGGCTCTCCTCCATGCTCTGCCCTCCCCCTCCTCAGTTCTCCCCAGTACTCTCCTCCTTCCCCTGCTCTTGCCAGTAACGGCCTTAACCGTTTGGCTTCATGTCAAAGCAGGGGCCTTTTGTGGCTCTGTCACAAATCTGCCAGGAAAAACAGAAACCATCTGTTCAGGCCTGGGCCTGGGAGCGGATGAGGGTGTAAATACATGAGTTTAGCCCTCGCCCTCAGCCCTGCCCGTGCACATTGGACCACCGAGCCCAGTGGAGGATTGTGCACTCAAGCTCCCACTCAACCAGCGCTCCCAACAGCAATTATGTTATAGTTTGGAAGGGTTTCATGGTTAATCTCATTCAGCCAAAATCTTGTGAACTTATTATTATTATTATTATTATTACACAGAAAGTATATATGTTTTAATGCAGGCGTTCCCCCTCCCCCCCAATTCCAGCGTAATTAAGAAATTATATTTAAAACAACAAATTCCAGTTGTTGTAAATTGGATAATTTGTAAACTGATGAATCTCCGGACACGTTTTCTGGCCACGGTTGGTCTTGAATTTGTATTTGTATGTCGTTGCCCATTTTAAGTGGCAATAATTGGAATGAGTGTCGTGATAGGAGGAGGGTAAGCCCTTTCCTTGTTGGATAAACCAGCAACCAGAAATCTCCTGCAGATGGAAGCAGTTTAAAAGGCCTTATAATACTGAGCTTATGTTGTCACTATCTCATGTTCTGCAGAGCAGCAGCACAGTCTGTGCCATTCTGCTGGTTTCATTGGACTTGGTGAAAAAACCATGAGGCTAAAACCAAGGCCTGTCTTGATTTCAGTGTCACTTTTTTTTCTTTTTTAAAAATTATTATTACTAGATACTGCTTGAATGGTTTTAGATGCAGGTTCATGGAAGTATTTGTTTTACTGCCATCTTACTTTTAGGGAGAAATTCATCTTCACTGAGTAGGTACACACAAACTAGTTGGCCAAACATCCAATCATGGAGTGGAAACAGAAGGTAATGAAAGTTAAAGTGTTGCTGTGGGCATAGGGCAACATGACAAAGTGACTTTGATAGAGAAAAGTACACAATCAGTGTGAAAGACGGGACTGATGTTGCTTCACAGGACTTAAGTTTGACATGCAGGCAAGCTGAGAGGTAATCTGTCAGTCTCCCTTTGACACTAATTTACAGCACAAAGCCTTCTGAGCTGCATCACGGCTTTGTTCATCTTTGCCTTTAATTTACACATTATATAACTCAACTACACATTGAAAGTGTTGCCTGTGAAGTTTTATAAACAGCAATCACTCCTTTGTTGACAAAACTGTACCCATAGTTAGTGTTTGTGAACAGCTTTTCATTTTAACTGAGCTTCTTTTTCTGGGCTCTTCCATCTAAAATGACTTCTAGCAACATTAATTTACTTTTGCTGTCTTTTGTGTTTCTTTTCCATTTACATCCAGCAGCAGCAGCTCATCAGTGCACCTGTTAATTCCCATTCAAAAGCCCAAGTTAATGTTTTCATTAGCCTCGGCCTAATGTAATAGTACTTGACACAGTGTAAGTGATGGAGAGGCAGGGTGACCTTTCCTTGTGTCTGCCAAGCTGTTGCTGAGGCCGTGTAGTTGTCAGCCTGCAGCGAGGAGGCAGAGAGGCACTGCTGAGAACAGTCATTAAGCACAGGGCAAAGCCAGCGCTCGGCACCACTCGATACTTTTGATGTGCACATTTCAATTAGATTTCACATCAGGACGCCTGCCTTCCCTCAGTTAGCACCTGCGGCCTGCCTTTCCAACTGGCCAGCCAGGTTGAAGTGGGAGGCACACAGGAAATGACTAGATGCACAAACACATGGCAACACAGCAAAGCTTTTAGGGGACATCACGATCATTTGCTGCCCTGTTTTTGCCTAAATAATAACAAAACATGCCCCATCATACATTAAACTTTGGTATTCAAGTTGTCTTTGTATTCTGAAGGTTCTTGCATGTGGTATTCATTTCACTTCTCCAGATGTGCTCATCTGCAGAAATCTGAATAACCTGGGCTGTTGCTTTGTCAATGTAGCTCCTTAATTTTCCCTGAAATGTGAGAAGGTTTCACTGAACTCAAACACCCACAGTAAATGTTCCCAGTACTGCTTGGCCTGATAAGGTGGAGTCCCACAGTGTCCGGTAGATATGAATTTCCCCTAAGAGCCACATGAAGGGCGATTTTATTAAAGTGGCCTAAGCCCACTGAGTCGAGCGTTTTCTGCCAATCAAAGCAGCGAGTGAGAAAGATTTGTTCTTTATGTCAGATATTTAAAATGGCTTGTTGAAGGGATAAAGGAATAACTGGTGGTCTGTGTTTTTCCACGGTCAACAATTTGCATTTCATGATAAGAAATTAAAGCTAGTGTTGCCTCTTTGTTTCCATTCTTACCAGACAATTAGACTTTAAAACTGCTGGCTTTATTTCAAAGCAATATTTTGGTGCAATTTATAAATGTTAATTTCATCAAACTCTTTTCCTGCTGCTGTTTGTATAGGTTCATTTTTACAGTCAGTGTTGGGCCATTACTGAGAAGCTGTTAATGCATTTTAGAGAGCAATGAACTGACTAATTTATGTCAAGTTTCTCAGTTGCAGCGGAGAAGAAAAACAATCAATAGCCATTAAACCCTGGAAGCTTTGTTGAACAGCAGTTTAACAGACCTCAGACAGTAGATGGCTGTCCTCTGGACTTTAAAGATTACAGGTGACTTACTGCTCACCAAACAATCACATCACACACCTTCACGGTTTTGCTGTGGAGCCAGTGGAGGACTACTAACCAATGAGAGTTTACCTTTTGGTAGAAAGGCAAAGCTTCACAGTGAAATAATTAAGTATCTCTGATTCTGCTCTTTAATTTTCAGGGCTTATTTGTTGTGAGTATAGCCGGAAAGCAGCAGTTAATATGCACCGGCTGCCTCAGCAAAGTGCTTTCTGATCCATGATTGCATGTGTTAATGTTTCAGTTGGGTATTGATTTTCTAGCGGCCTTTTGTACACTGGATTTATCCGCCTGCCTCGCTGGCAAGTGCACCCTTCCGAATGTTTGATTAAAGTTCAATTGACTCTTCCAGTGAAGGGGCGAGGAGCCATTTCACTCCCTATTTGTAGCGCCAAAGCTCTGCCTGACATGTTCTTTTGTTCTCATTCAACCTCCTGCCACCCAGGCAGCCACCAATGCACTGATCCTAATATCCCCACATTCAGTGAGCCTCCTCGCCTAATCCAGGGACAGACAGGACCGCAGCTCCCAACATGCCCAGCCAGCTACAAATCCTGGCATGGACTGACCCACTCCATGGCTTTTCAATCTCAAATGCTGTGCTGACTGCTGGATTTAAAATTTCAGATATAAATCCACTTAACATATTCCACTCAAGTTTTTTGGTTTGTTTTTTTTTATTAATTTATTTCTGCCATTTTGATCCTGTCATCCCTTTGCAAACAGACGTTATGTCTCCTCATCAGCATTTGTTTGTTTCTTTCAGGGAGAGCTAATTACCTTCTACTACTACTGGAAAAAGACACCTGAAGCAGCCAGCTGTCGAGCCCACCGCAGACACCGCCGCCAACCAGTCTTCCGCCGCATCAAGACGCGAACTGCTTCTACACCGGTCAACACCCCCTCCCGTCCCCCATCAAGCGAGTTTTGTACGTATAATTGATCTCTCTGTTGGCAGCCGAGATGAGGTTGAGACTTGACCTGTATACTCTGCCGGTGAAGTAAATATGTGAAGAATTTTTTTTCTTTTTTGTTCCTCTAGTGGACCTCAGCTCAGCCAGTGAAGATGACTTTGACAGTGAAGACAGCGAACAGGAGCTAAAAGGCTACGCCTGCCGTCACTGTTTCACAACCAGTAAGAAAACCACATCAGACATTTTCTGCACACACTCATCATATGGCATCACTTGACTGTTCCTGTTCTGTCTCAGGATCTGTGTGATCCCGCCCAGCACTGTGCTGTGTGACAGATGGGCATCAGAGGATGTCAAAACTAATTTGATCAAATCAGACATGAGCCCACAGCTCGTTCACTCTTTACACCTCATTATCCTTCCCCCTTTTTCCACACAGCTGGCTCCCAGTACCAGTCTCCCATCTGATCACACTTAGGTTGCCATCACAACAAAAGGAGACTGATAACTTTGGCTTTACAATGTTTTAACCCATATAGACCTTGTCATTACATCTCAAAATGGAACAATGGATAGAAAGACATAATCCCAGATTATTATTATTCTTTATGAAAATAAATCATATTGGAAGTTAAGATGCTATCTTAATGTATTCTGTAGTTGTCAGCTCGTTTGTGTGTGTTGTTTGTACCTTTCACTACCTGTGAGAGTGTCTTATTTCACAACTGTAAATGGCTTTCCTCAGCCTCCAAGGATTGGCACCACGGGGGCCGGGAGAACATCTTGTTGTGCACCGACTGCCGCATTCACTTCAAGAAGTACGCTGAGCTGCCCCCCATCGAGAAGCCTGTGGACCCGCCGCCATTTATGTTCAAACCTGTCAAAGAGGAAGAGGATGGACTCAGCGGGAAGCATAGCATGAGGACCCGACGGAACCGAGGCTCGGTACGCAAACGCCCATGCTCACCATCCATCTATCTATTTTCACCTTTAGAAACCTCAGTTATCAGCCAGACTAAAAAGCCTATCACTGCAAGACAAACAGTGCAGGGACAACTTTGACTTGCATTATACTGTATACTTGGTTTTAGTGAGGGATTGTAAAGTTTGAACATGTTATTACTTGATGTCCAAACTGCATAGAAGCTTATATCTGTTGTGTCAACCCTGTTCACAGATGTCAACGCTACGTAGTGGTCGTAAGAAACAGACAGCCAGTCCCGATGGCCGAGCCTCGCCTAGCAACGAGGATTTGCGCTCCAGTGGGCGGACTTCACCCAGTGCAGCAAGTACAGACAGCACAGACAGCAAGACAGACTCTATGAAGAAGCCAAGCAAGGTAAACAGGCATTGGACTCATCAAAACCCTGTTTCTTTATGCATGTCTCTGTAGCATGCATACTCAAATGGCACTGCTGTTTTTGCCTTTCAGAAAATTAAGGAGGAAGTTCCTTCACCTATGAAGAGTGCCAAACGGCAGAGAGAGAAGGGAGCTTCAGACACAGAGGAGCCGGAGAGGGCCAATGCCAAAAAGTCCAAGACACAAGTGAGTCTCCAGTCTTGTTCTTCTTTTGAATTTGTGATTTCATGTAATTTGTAGATTAGATGAGGCTCATCCTGTTCTCCACTGTCTACAGGAGCTGAGTCGACCAGACTCACCATCAGAATGCGAGGGAGAGGGTGAGAGCTCTGATGGGCGAAGCATAAATGAAGAGCTTAGTAGTGATCCGAAAGACATTGACCAGGACAACCGGAGCTCTTCCCCAAGCATCCCCAGCCCTCGTGATAATGAGAGCGACTCAGACTCCTCTGCCCAGCAGCAGCAGCTCCTGCAGAGCCAGCATCCTCCAGTCATCCAGTGTCAGCCAGGCCCCTCAGCTGCCCCTTTAGTACCCCCACCACCTCCAACCTCAACCCAGTCACACCCCCCACAGGTTTCATCAGCAGCTGCCTCCACCAGTCTACCTCCTCAGCCTCTGCCCCAGGCCAGCCCAATGTCTCTTATACAGTCTGGAGCATCGCTCCATCCTCAAAGGCTTCCTTCTCCTCATTCACCTTTGACTCAGGCTCCACCTCCTGGCACTCCAGTCCCACCTCAGTCTTTACCCAGCTCGCATCACGGTCCCATGCCTCCCATGCCACATTCACTACAGCCTGGACCTTCCCACATGCCTCACCCTCACGCCATGACTCCACAGGGATTCCCTGTGGGTCCCTCTCAGGTCCCACCCCTACCAGTTTCTGGCCAATCACAGCAGAGGCCTCACACGCCACCTCCACAGTCCCAGTCATCCTCTCAAAGTGGAGGCCAGCCTCCCAGAGAGCAGCCATTGCCGCCTGCACCAATGTCAATGCCTCACATCAAGCCCCCACCAACTACACCCATCCCTCAGATATCCACCTCACAGTCTCACAAACACCAACCTCATGTGTCAGCACCTCCATTCCCTCAGATGCCTTCAAATCTGCCCCCTCCTCCTGCCCTCAAGCCCCTCAGCTCCTTATCCAACCATCATCCTCCATCAGCACACCCACCCCCTCTTCAACTCATGCCTCAGGGGCAGCAGCTTCAGCCACCGCCAGCCCAGCCTCCAGTTCTCACTCAGTCCCAGAGCCTACCGCCTTCAGCCAGCCATCCTGTTCCTCCGCCTCTGCCACCCTCCGCAGCAGCCTCACACCCCAATGGGCCACCTCAACCACCTTTCTCCTCTCATCCGTTCAGTACAGTTCTACCTCCAACTGGCCCACCCCCACCTTCATCAAGCTCTATGCCTGGCTTACAGCCTCCATCTTCTTCTGCTCCATCCTCCTCCATCTCCATGCCACTCCCTGCCTCAGTCACTTGTGCTGGTCCAGGCCAAGTTGTCCCACCCGTACACATCAAAGAAGAGCCTCTGGATGAGCCAGAAGAGCCTGAGAGTCCACCACCCCCGCAGAGAAGCCCCTCCCCAGCACCTACTGTCGTCAATACGCCCAGCCATGCCAGCCAGTCAGCACGGTATGTCTGGCAACACACACAACAAAGAAAAACTCTACAAGCTGTTATTTATCAGCCTGTTGAGCTGCCTATGTTTCTAACCATGAAGTCACTGCCTTCATGGTGTAAGACTTTCATGTAGGCAACAAATTGAATGTCGTCAGCAAAACAGGCATCTGAGGCCACAATTGGCCTTGAGCTCCTGATGACTCAGAATTCTCAGGGATGATGTGAAAGGAGATTAATTACAGTGAGATGTGAGCGAAATGAAGCAGTTGAATATGAGTATCTGTAGTTGCCTTGTGCTTGAGTGACTCATACTGCCAATGAATAGCAATGAGGATTTTAATTCATAGAGTCAGTGTAGCACTAGACGTGAGTGCGAAGGGAGTTTGTTTCCTTTTAAAAAATGGACTAGAGTAAGCTAAGACAAGCTGGCTTTAATCTGATCGTGGGACCTTACACCGCAGTTTATCAAACTAAATTAAGCTATAGCTTGTTTTTTGTCTTGCCTGTTTAAACAAGATGTCAAATGTGTTAACAGGTTCTACAAGCACCTGGACCGGGGTTACAACTCGTGTGCTAGGACAGATTTCTACTTCACTCCACTGGCTTCATCTAAACTGGCCAAGAAGCGAGAGGAAGCCTTGGAGAAAGCCAAAAGAGAAGCAGAACAAAAAGCAAGGGAGGAGAGAGAGGAAAGAGAGAGGGAGAGGGAAAAAGAGCGGGAAAGAGAGCGGGAACGAGAGAAAGAGGTGGAGCGGGCCGCGGTGAGTACTTTTACCTCCCTTTATCCCTTCATTATCCTTTTTTTCTTTTATTTTTCCCCTCACCCTGTACTGAACATGGCATGTCTGTCCTCACAGAAAGCATCCAGCTCCTCTCATGAAAGCAGAATGGGTGAACCTCAGATGGCTGGCCCCGCTCATATGCGTCCAACCTTCGACGGTCCTCCAACTACGATTGCAGCTGTGCCTCCATACATCGGCCCTGACACACCTGCCCTACGCACCCTCAGCGAGTATGCCAGACCCCATGTCATGTCGCCCACCAATAGAAACCACCCCTTCTTCGTGTCCCTAAACCCTGCGGACCCTCTGCTGGCCTATCACATGCCCAGCCTGTACAACGCTGACCCGGCCATGCGGGAACGTGAGCTGCGAGAGCGAGAGATGCGCGAAAGGGAGATACGCGAGAGAGAGCTAAGAGAAAGGATGAAACCAGGTTTCGAAGTCAAACCTCCAGAGATGGACACACTCCACCCTTCCACAAATCCCATGGAGCACTTTGCCAGGCATGGGGCCATCACTTTGCCCCCCATGCCCAGCCCTCACCCGTTCGCCTCCTTTCATCCGGGCCTGAATCCACTGGAGCGTGATCGACTGGCCCTTGCAGGGCCCCAGCTTCGGCCAGAAATGAGCTACCCAGAAAGGTTGGCTGCAGAGAGACTCCATGCTGAGAGGATGGCCACAGTGGCCAACGACCCCATCGCCCGCCTGCAGATGTTCAATGTCACGCCGCACCATCACCAGCATTCGCACATTCACTCCCATCTCCACCTCCACCAGCAAGATCCCCTACACCAAGGTAAAAGAAAGCCCTGCTTGTATTTATTAATGCTTTTTTAACATAGTATCTCTGGCACCTTTAAATCAATGAGCATTTTCAATATATGAAAGGTTATTGATTATTCATAGATAGTAAAAGTGACCAAAATGTTATAACTGAGAGTTAAGATGTAAATGAAGGTTGTATTTTCCTCCATTATTGGATATGATGAACATCCTCATTCATATTTGACTGATTGGCTACGGTGAAGTATTTGACCTGATTATGAAAATCATTTACAAAAAAATCTGTATAGAAACTTGACTTACTGTAACAGAGTTTACTGCAAAGTTCTTTTGGATGCCACATGAATTGCAACTGGGCAGAAAAATCTAAAATTCATCATGTTTCTAATAAAATTCCTGGAGGTAACATGAAAGATTTTAGAAAAGGGAAAAAAAAAAATGTAAGAGTGACATTTCTGCCAAACTTTTTTAAATGGTGCCAGTTTTTTATTAAAGTTACTGATCTAGTAACTACTGTGATCAAATGTTATACAGACAAGTTTTGACAAACAGATTACAGTAAAACAGTGTTACATTAGCAAAACAAGCTAAGTCAGATTTTCTTATTATGATGTATTATTAATATGTATTATTATTAATAAAATGTTTTATTAATCTGTAGTAAAGAATAAAGTACGAGAATACTGTCAAGGATGTTAAAATGAGTTGAATATATTATGCAGGAGGCGTTAGTCATTGTGTTATTTAAATGAAACTGTAAATATTTTGAATATTACTTCTCTCACTGCAGTGAATAATCAGGAAAAGGGGACTTTTATATTTTTCAGTTTGATCTGAAACCTACTCTTATGTTTAAATTCTGACTATTTTTGGCATTAACATGACTAAAGTTTACAATTACAACATACAGTAAAGTTGTCCTGTGCTGAACCGTGAGAGAAGTAACATTACATGAAGTTGTTTTTAATACCTGCTGCATGCACTCTGTGATACAGTGTCTTGTAATGAGTGTACCCTGACCCTAAGACTCTGACACCCAGAAGGTGGTGGTGAATGTCTTGTGTGTCCCCCAGGTTCTGGGGCACATCCACTGGCAGTAGATCCCCTGGCAGCTGGACCTCATCTGGCCCGCTTCCCTTACCCACCCGGCACCATCCCCAACCCTCTCCTTGGCCAGCCACCCCATGAACACGAGATGCTACGCCACCCAGTCTTCGGTAGGTTCTCAGCCATGATCAGCTCTCATCGCCAGAAATACCACATCTGATCTTTAATAAATATTCCAGACTACTAATCAAATCCTTTGTGTTGTGCTTCCTCCAGGTACTCCATACCCTCGGGACCTACCAGGAGGTCTACCACCACCTATGTCGGCAGCCCACCAGCTGCAGGCCATGCACGCCCAGTCGGCAGAGCTCCAGAGACTGGCAATGGAGCAGCAGTGGCTCCACGGACACCATCACATGCACGGAGGACCGCTACCTGGTCAGGAGGATTACTACAGGTTAGCTAAACACCAAACATCAAATGTGGAACATGCATGGCTTTAATTTTTCTAGATTCTGAAACATGATGTTCTTTCTCTTCTAGCCGGCTGAAGAAGGAAAGTGACAAGCAGCTGTAACCAGCCAGGGGAGGCAGCGACTGACGGGTGCAGGTCACAGGAAGTTGTTACAGAGCGGTCTTGCAGAAGCTCGTTATGGACCTTAAAAACACATTCAGTTCTAAAGAACAGAAAAGACCAAGTGGATCATCTGAGAATTTTTTCTTCTTTTTTTTCTTCTTTTTTTTCCTTTAAGACATTGACCCTTTTTTTTTTTCTTCTTCTTTTTTTCTTTCTTTTTTCTTTTCTTTTTTCTTTTTTTTTGGTATATCGCCAGTAGTGACATCCTCAAGACTCTTGCATGACAAGCTTCCCTGACGTTTTTTGTAGGTGCTAGAACATGACACTGTGCTTATCAAAAAAAAAAGGAAAAAAAAAAGACAAAACCGATCAGACCATTTATGGAAAAATAACAAGTGCTATCTTAAATTCAACATTTATTTTAATACATTGTTGGAGGTTTTTCATAATTTTAAGAAAAGCTACAGCATGGCATTTTTGAGTCTGTAAATAGTATATATAAACATATAATTATTATTATAATTATTATTCTAGATGTGGACTCCAAACCAAGTTGTTTCAGCCTCCAATATAATTGTTTGAAGCATTATCCCTTGTTTCAGAGGGGAGCACCATGGCATTATATGAGCAGTTTCTGAGAGTTGCAGTTCAGTTGTGACATCACTGTGTTAGATTTAGTCCCACATACACTACTGTATGTAAACCATTTCCCTATCACACCATCCACATGCATTCATCACCTGTGACACGGAACAGTTTGTCAAAATGTGTCAACTCAACATGTTGAGTTACTGATTGGAAACACTTGAAGAGGTGACACAAGCCACTGACGCTTCAGTGGAGTGCACACTGAGGTCGCGGATCAAAATGAAAAAGAAAACTTTGCACTGAAGGAGCATCCTGAGCTCTACTCACCTGGTTTTACCCTTTTAACTAGTATGTAAGTCAACAAAAGAGCGGTTCTTATCGCTGTCTGCCATTTTTACCAAACAAATCATTTTCATTCTGATTTTATAATTTGCAGACACCTTTTTTGGCTGAACTGAAGAAATTTGCAGTTTAATATATATTTTAAATAATCAAGACCTGAATTTAAACATTGTTTACTGGTAGCAGAGCCGAGCAGGCTTTAGGATTGTTTTTTAAGTGTGAATGGTGGTCAGCCGGTGAGAGTTGGTCTTCTGGAGTCCCTTTTCCCCTCCTGGTCATCCGTGTTTGTTGCAGGACTCGTATCTGACTGAGTTGTCCTCCAACTAGGCTGTAATAATGTTCACTGTGACACTAGAGGAGGCCTGCTGACACCTGACCACTGGGAAGTCTAGGGACAAGGATTTGGTCTGTTTGTGCATTCCTTAATGTTTTCCTATGCTTTGGTTCCGTTTGGAAACACATGACCTCCTGGGGCTTAGGAGTGGTGTGTTTTTGTGTGCCACTGACTGTTACTCATAGCGTTGACGTGTCATACCAGTGGATGTGAGCCCATGTTATTATTTTTGTTTTTTCCTGGTCTGCAGCCATGATATGAGTTCTGCATTTGTTCCATGCACTAAGACTGTTTGACTGTCATGGACATTTAATGAAAGCAGTGGCTTTTGTTATATATATATATATATATATATTTTTTTTTTTATTATTATTTTATTTTAACCAGTTGAAGAAACTGTACTTGCATTTAAAGGTGACCATATCGTCCCATGGAGCACTATATCTACATCTAAACGCCTGCAAACTTCAAATTCCTGCCCCCTTATGAATAAGTCTTTAAAGCCCTGACAACAGCCTGTCACTCTGTGTCGCCATCTCCCACCAATTGCCGTCTCCTGACAACGTACTCTTCATTGTCGTCGTCCTTTGCCTCATTTCCTGACGATTCCCTCGCCTTTTATTCCCTCTTTTTGTGTCTCCAAACCTTTGATGTTAAGTGTTGTCAATGGTTTAGCTTCTTGTTTCAAAGCGGCAATAGCAGAATGTAAATTCTGACTGCTAAGATTTATATATATACTGGTATCTTGAAGCTTATTGTATATATGAGTAGTTGCCATGGGATGACACAATGTAAACAAAAAGTAGAAATAATAAGAAAAATTGTGAGTCCTGTGTTCTCTCCATTTGAGTATTTTGTAATTTTTTTGAAAAATTTGTGGAATTAAAATAAACGACTAAGTTACACCACACAATACGCCTCCATCTTTTTATGTCATCTGATGCATATTTGTCATATTTATCGTCCTCTTTGCAGTGTTTGAACATCGAAGTAGTGCACACAAATCCCGTCATCCACTCTAATCCAGTTTAAAGGTAAACAACTTTGATTACTCCTCAGATGTTATTGCTTTCAAAGTTGGCTCCTAATTCCCTCTGTTTTATACATTTATGATAAGTAATTCTCCAGCTGAGCAGCGGGGACTACTGCTGTCATGTTCTACATTTTAGCTACAGTAATGGATATTTTTGTGGCTTTTTTTTTTTCTTGTCAGCTTTCCATTTTCTGAGCTTCACAAACACAGGGCTTTAGAAGATCACCGCAGCAGCAGGTAGTGAATCTCAGAGCTGAATATTGCACTGCTTCGATTTAAAAAACATCAAAGCACCGCTAAGCCACAAGGAACACCTACTCAGGCTGAGATGCATTGCTATCAGCGGGGCAGGGCTGTCATTTCATCCTGCGCGTGGGGAGTGATAGACCAGCAATCTGTGATGGTGTGGTGCAGCGATGGCTGTCATTTTGAGAGGGAGCTATTATTCCACTGCTGCTCTCTGAAATGATGCCCTGTCCTCGGGAAAATCGAGGTTCCTCGCAGGCTGTATTCTGTGGATGTCATGTGACAGTGGCATCCTCATGAGGAGGTGCTGCTTGTTGTTGGCTGCTCGCCTCACCTCCCCATAAAACAACAAGACGGCAGAGCAGAGCTGGCTGGTTGAATAATTCATCCCCTCTCCTCCTCCTTCACACCGGCGATGGAGCGACTGTGACTTGTGTCAGCTCAAATCCTTCTCATAATACTGTGTGTACCCCTCAGGCAGGCACACAGGGATTCATGGTCTTAAAAGAATCTGCTTTTTTTTGTCTGAATAGCAATATGTCTTTTGCTGTTGTTGCAGTGTTATTGTGTCTGTTGCAGCAGGTCCCAGACATAGAGCTTCTTCATCTCCTCCATCCTCCTCTTTTCTTTCGCTCCACTGGGCCTTCCTCCTGCAGAGCGTGATGCTCGGTGGCAGCGAGGAGCCTACATGCTATTAGTGCATTCATTTGGAAGGTAGCTGTGCAGCAGCTCCAAAGCCAAGCCGGTTCCTGTGTATCTGAAAATAAGCTGTACTGACATAAAAAGCAAATCTGCTGCAGCTGTCTGAATTTCATCTATAAGAAATATGATACTGTGTGGGATGTTCTGCTGTTCACCATTAACCTGTTTGTTGGTTTTACTGTCTGTTGTGGGAATAAAATGTCCTTATCCACATCTGGACAAACGTTTAGTCATTTACAAAACAAGCAACCTGTATTTATGTATAAACTCCTCTCAATAAATCAAGCCCAGCTGTAGGAATTTGATGCTTGCAATTAAAGGTAATTAAACACATCTACAATGCAAATGAGCTTATCTCAAATATGCATGTGTGCAGTTTAAAATATTATTCCTGGGTTTCAGTAACCTTAATATTTATATCAATAAACAACCTTCATTTTTCAACAAAAGGTCAAAGCACTGTCCTGGGGGGGGGATCAACTGGGAAAGTAAACTTTTAGAGATAAACAAAACATCCATCCGGTCTATTGACCTCTGAACTCTACTTCTGCTCTAATCACCACTTCCAAGGCAGAATTCCTCCTCTTCACCACCATTTGAAGAAAAGAAGAAGAAACAAACAAAGGGAATAAATAATGAGAGGTCGGGTAGGAGATTTTTCATGATCTGACTTCAGTTATATTGAGATGATATTTCACCTTCTCACCCTGACAAGTTCTTTAGTTTTATATTTAGGATCGTTGACCTGCTAAATGATGAAATGTCATCCAGTGAGTTTAATGCATGTGGTTGAGTATGAGCAGAGAAAATGCTCGTATATTTATGCCATTTAATCCTGTTGCTACTGCAGGCAGTAAAATGATAAATTCCAGTGTGCCAGCTCCACTGGCAGCCTTTCATACCCAAACTATAACAGTGATGTTTGACAGATGAAGTGTTCTGCTTTCAGTCGTGAGCTGATCCTTTTTAATTTCTTTAATAATTATTCTTTTTGGTCTTTCTGGATGTTTTAAGCTGCAGTCTGGAGACTGTTCTTCATGTGCAAGATCACGTTTTAACTTCCTGCAAGACAAAATCCAGCTGATATAAATCTGAGCTGTCAGACCACTCTGAGCCACATGCAAGTTGGTTATACCTGCACCCACTTAGAAACAACAAAGCTGTCCAGCTTTATTCTGAATGAATGAACCGGTTTCACACACATTTAATTTTTACACTACTGTAAACTAGCTCAAAGCAGAGATTTGTCACTTTAATGTAAATTTTTTTTGCTTCACATTGATGCTGTTGCTGAAATGGTGTATGGTGACATAGTGAGTACTTCAGTGAAAACATGGCAGCTTTACTGTTCTTCATGGGATCCTTTTATAACTCTTTCACAATATTGTGTCCACTCAGAACAGCTCTGAAGAGCATGATGGAAGAAAATACTTTAATGCCTTTGTACTTCACAATGATAAACAGGGGGATCACGTTACCCTACATACCACAGCATAATACCCCGTGTCTTAAGTTAAGATCTGCTGCCATTTTGACCAACTGCAGCCTCGTTCTGAGAGTTTATCCTGTTGAGTTGCTGCCTGCTGTGTGTTTGAGTCTCCCATATTTCTAATGATATCCTGCTCTCACATTCTTGTCATAGCCGATCTGGATTCTCCCTTGACTGCCCCAGCAGATCAACCCAGCGTGGCCACTGGCACGGCCCATACATTCCTCACCCTTTTCCAACACACATAAACGCCCTCAAGAGGCCTCTGCTTACACCCTCCGCAAACCTCACGCACTCTGCTTCTCATACTCCCACACTCCATCTACCTTCTGCCTCTATTGTCTTGAGTTTTATTTCAAGAGAACAGCCTGAAGTCAGAGGAACTCTTTGTTCAATAAAGCGTGCCAGGTTCAGTTCCTTGTTGGCAGAGGAGAGGCAATGCAAAGCTCACTCACTAGACTTCCAGGCTCCTCTTTAATGTGTTGTCATAAAGCATGCAGCTGGCAGAGATTTAACATTCAGTGGATCTCGGTGCTGCTGCAGCTCACTCTGCCCTGGGTGGTGCCCCTCCAACTGTCCTCATGTATGTTTCTTACTGCAGCGTCTGTACACTGTCAGAGTCACAGAGACCTGACATTTCAACTTGTTCACAGGATAGCATTTCAATTCAACATTCACCCATGAGTAAATCTGGAAAAATAAGGAGCTGCAGTCTTCAATAAGTCCTCTTGTGTCATCTCAAAATATTGGGACAGTGGAAGAAAATGGGCTCTTTTGGCAGCACACACTGTTATGAATTCATTTTTTAAAGGGAAAATGAGACTTCAGGCTGGGATCTGATTTATTCCCCTCGCCTTAAAGGGCAAAGAAACCCAAAACAGGCTGCACATTACCATGTGGCTAACCCCAAACCCTTTAATGTGTACTCATGTGGGCTTCACAACCCTGTACAACTCAAAAACAGATTTGTTTTAGTCTGGAATTTGCAAAGAAATTTAGTCCAAGAGAGTATCCTATATTATCAATCCCTAACTTCTTGATTCTTTAAAGTGCATGTGTTAACATGTATACTGTTCATATTAATTATTCAATGATTTAATAAAATAATAAAATAAAAACTTACAGTATGATGAAGGAACAAGACATAGTATACAGAAATCATTTCAACCTAAATATATGGTTACTGTTTAAAACTTGTGCATAAGTTCTTTTTTTCTGCAACAAACAAACTTAATTGTCTATTATGGTGAGTAAATCAGCTCATTTGTGACTATCATGGATGGTCAAAAATTAGTCCTGTTTGTTTTCAACATTCCACTACATATGATATGCCTTAGAAATCATGTAAACTGCTTTGATTGGCTTTTGCTGTCGCTGACGTGATTGTCTGTCCCCCTTGTCACTCACTATGTCGAAAGAACTAGCGCTTGTGAGTCTAGTGCCTGTTGGTGCTGTGTGGGTCAGCGTGCACTGAAGGCGTATAGTTCCCCAGTACAAGTGGGGGGGTAGCCTCCCAGATGAAAGCCAAACAAACACTGATCTCTCTTTAAATACATTTCTTCAAAGGCTACCTCCCTCTCTGAGATACACACGTGGACAAAATTGTTGGTACCCTTTGGTTACTGAAAGCAAAACTCACAATAGTCATAGAAATATCTTGAATCTGACAAAAGTAATAATAAATAAGAATTCACTTAAATCTAAACAATAAAAGTCAGACATTGCTTTTCACCCATGTTTCAACAGAGTTATTTAAAAAAAATAAACGCATGAACCTACTATGGGCAGGTGCAAACATCCGGGAACTTTTTTTTTTTTTTTTTTTTTTGCATCATCGACCTTCGTTGTCTTTGGTCATCGAAGATATTCTAGTAAATATGCCGAAAAATTGTATTGTGGTTGGCTGCCATATACATAATTATTCTACAGATAAAAAGAGATTGTTCTTTAAGCCACCGAAGAGACACAGAAGCCCACAACGACGCAACAATATGGGACCTTTAAGTGAAATTTAATTTAAGTCAGAATAAGACATATTAAATGTTTACCTGACCTTCACACAATATTGTATATACTGGAAAATGCATTTTTGTTTAGTGTTTTAAATTGAAAATAGAATAATAATGACATCAAAATAAACTTTCTTTCTAACATCACAAATTATGCAACACCAGTGAGACAAAATGATCATATATAGATTTTCTTTTCCAAAATTATTACAACCATAGGGATGATGGTGTACTTTTGTTTTTTTTAGCAATGGTTATTACTGTTTGCAATAATTTCTATTAATGGTCTTATTTTCCTTCAAGTTTTCATCATTAAGTTAATAAATTTAAGTAATGGAATACTTGTACTGTATAATTAAAGTGCATTTCTGATGATAGAAGTAGTTTGCACCCTTTAACCCTACCATCTGACAACACTGATGTGAAACAAAAATACAAACAAATGTATTCGACTCTTAAAAATTGCAGAAATGAATAATTAAAAATAATTCTGTATATAGTTTTGCCCCAAAAACAAAACCAATCAAAAAATCTTATTGTCAATCACTGTATAGAATATTTAGCATTTTAAAATTCCACTTGTTCAGATGTCTTATCTACTCAATTACATGATACAGCAAAGTCTATTATAAGTGCATCAAACTGTTTGTCTTCCAGGGGCCAATTTGGACCTCTTTAATGTCCTTACCAATATCAAAATCCAATCTAAACCCTTGCTTTCTTGTCATACATTTATAAGAACAATTCTGCACCACTAGTAATATTATTTTATGTTCTGGTACAAAAATGTACCCATTGCAAACAATTGTCACACCTAAGATAAATTTAGATACACTAGCTAACCTGACATGCATCACTGGGACTCAGGCAGGCTGAGCATTACTAAAGGAAAACAAATGTACCTACAGCTGTCAGTCAGTTCAGATGCATGCACAGTTGAGTTGAGCTACAGTTATATCTAAACCGAACATGCTTATTTGCATTTTAAATGTCCTGTTTTGGTTGGACTAACAAATAACCTTTTTCTAGTGTCATGCACACAATTGTTTGCATGAATGTTGGTCATCCAGGTCACAGTGATTATAGGAGCTTACATAGAAGGCATATTAAGTCTTCTGACATTGATCTCTCATCCCATTTCAGTACAAAGTTATTCAGCAACAACCCTAGTCACCATAGTTAATATTCATACCAGGAAAATTACAGCCTCTCTATTGTAGATACTAAACCACAGTCATGTAATGGGTGCACTTGGCCACAGCTGCATCCAGCTTAATACTAACATTAGCATGGTGACAATATCAGAGCCGTGAGGTTCTCCATCATGTCCACCATCATATGAAACAGGCACCAAAACTCAGTAGAGTGGGGATGAGAAAACCATCTTGTTAGAGATATCAGAGTTAAATCAGAGCAAATGAATCTGAATTAAATCTCATAATCTACACAGTTCAGTCAGACATGAGTCACATGCAATCCTTCCTATTAGCTTTATTAACCCCATTCAGCTTCCTGCCATCATAGTGGATGTCGGCCAGAGAATTAAAGTTTTTTAAACCATATAAGCAGTCACACTGTTAACACTCACAGCTGTCTGTAACTATAAGTAAGTGTTATGTGTGTGTGTGTGTGTGCAAAACATTTTTCATTTGTAAATGAGACTGTGGGTCTCAATGGCACTACCTGTATAAATAAAAGTTAAATTAAAAAAATCATACTTTTGGAAATAAAACATGTACATTTTAAATTTCTTTACATATAGATAGCATTTAAGTTTATATTTAAAATCTAAAGTAGTATAAACAAGTGCCAGTCTTCTGTGTCTGGGTCATTTAAACAATTGCTCTGCAATTTCTTGCTTCCACCTGTCAATCATGTGGATCATAGTTTACAAAAGAAATAGAATAGAAATACTTTATTAATCCCTTCAGAGAGCCCTCAGGGAAATTTGACATACAATGGTTTTTGTTACTTTAGTTTACTTACAGATTTCATTTGTTTACGCAATCATGGTGTCATTAGCTAGATTTACTCATAATCAGCAAAATCCCATGACTCATTAGATATTAGTCCACTTAGATGTGTATGTTTTGTGCAATCAGCTTTTAAGTACCATTCAACCCATAGGGACCAAGATGGCGATGGCTAAATGCCATATGTACATAACTTGCATTACCAATTACAAACAAGTACTTGACAGAGGATAGTTGGTTAAATACCTAAGATGTACACACTCTTCCAGCCAATTTCTGACTCATGATTTTGTGCATCCTTTACCACAAAAAAATATGTCTGCATATTAAAAAATCTTGACTTTTTGTGGGCTTTCGGTGGATGCTGTTGTATTTTTGTTTGTGCATTAACAAAAACATAAATAAATAAATAAAAAAATTAGGGAAGTGGCTCACAGCTACACAAAAAGCAAAGTATACTGTGGATGTCTCAGAAAAAAAACTGCTGCAAGAACTCAGCAAAATCTTTTGGTTCAGTGTGTGCAATGTATTATTAACTCTCAAAGAAAAATGGTGAAGCATGTTGGCCGCTCCAGTTCTTGGTTACAACACTTGAGTGTCTGCAGTTAGTGTCAGGAGATTTTATCATCTTAGTTCAGCAAATATGGTAATATATTCTCTGCAACGTAGAGGTTTTCCTCTTCCTTTTCTGCCTGTCCTTCATATAAAGATGCTTTTTGATAATGTTTGATCCCAGTTGCAAATGTGTAAATTCCTCTGGAAGAAAATTTATTACACATGCTCTGTTGTGCTGATCTTGGTATATGACGGTGGTCGAAGAGTCTGGGTACACACTTCTCCTAATTCAGGTCATTACTAATAGTCATGGTTATCATTGATTAAATATTAATTCTTAGGGTGGTATAAAAACCAACTCAGCAATCAGACTAATGAGATGCAGTTAGCAGCATTAGTTATTTTAATAAAGTATCTTTAAATATGTCAGTTTGTCATTGAGGGTATGTTAACTGCTTCCACCTGATTCATTTAATAACATCAACCACAGTGGTGGGATATGGGGATCACAGGCCAACCATCATTAACTGACTGATCTGATGGTCTCCCATCATGTAGATAACCCATCTTTAACCCAGGCCTGTCTTACTTGTGTTTAAAGCCTGCCTGTCTCAGGGTAGCAACAGCACCAAAGCTGGATAAATCACAGGCAGTAAATGGCTTCTACTCCTTTGCAATTTCCTCAGCTATCATCAGTCTGTGGGAAAGAACTGATAGCATGCTGTCACTCGCCTGCTACCTTGGAGTAGCCCAGTGCTTGCTTTCCATGTTGTGAGGTGGCTGTTCGGCCTTGCCTCTTGTAGTTCCAAGGAATAAAACTGGAATGAAAAGGGGGTCTGAGGGCCAACCAGGGGCTTTAAGGTGTAACCGGGGCCATCACACTGCAGCTGGAGGTCTGTCAGAGGCAGGGAGCATCCTGACCTTGTGTTTGTGTAATGGCCGTCCCTGTGATAGATGGCATTGCCAGAGCTTTCGCCCACTGTGCCGTGGGGCTGTCCACTGGCCCTGACGCAGATGGATCAGTCTTTGTTTTTTCCCCTCACCTCTGCTGCGTAATTAATCTTCAGTGTGGCTTCATGGTAGAAAGTGCACTACCACTGTGGGCTTCTGTCAGATAAACTCACTGGCAGGCGAGTCGAGGCAGCTTTTAAGGCCCTGAGGACAAACACCACCAAGGAGATGGCAAAAGAAGATGTTTAAATGAATGCCGCCCTGGGCCTTCTCCCTCACCTTGGTTATCAAAAGTAGAGGCTGCGAGCACAATATTTGTCCCTGCTCCAGAGTACAATTTATCTTGGATGAAAATAGCGTCTGTGGGAAGATTCAGCGGTAATAGCCCATCTCCAGCACCGCTGCCATCATATTTTTTACACCGAGGTCTGGTTTTTCTCTGCCTATTGCTTCACCCACACCACACGTTTTCTGCTCCATTTCACAAGATAATAAGGCTGTGGGCTAAAATGGTCTAAAGCAAATGGACGTATCTGTGCCACTACTTTTATGTTCTGTTCAAATGTGTAAGTATAAAAACTGTGAATGGACCATATTACACAGAAAAAGATTGGTTTCCCAAAGGCTACAAAAGTGCAGTTGCATTTTTGTGGACAACAATACAAGAACCATAATGATATATAATCCTTACCTTTTACCTGAAGATTTACAATTTCAGTATAATTTTGGGAGCTTCAATTTTCCTCCTGTGAATTGTGTTCTATGTTTATAGTTGTTAAAGTCTAACAGATGTTGGATGTCCAGCTCTTAAATGCATTATCTACTGAAACTGCAGTATGATATTGTATTTGTTTATGTTCTTACACAATATTACATAAATTTTTTTACATATAACATAGCTTAACAAAGAGATCCAGAGCTCAATATTTGACCTACTAACACTTGCATGCAAGCACTATGGGCTTCAGTTAAAAGTTGTTGGTATGTGTAGATCTAATTAAACTAACTGTAAATATTAATATGAAGTGTAATGACAGGAATCAGAGTTTATATTTTTATAATGAAACAAATTATAAGGGCATCTTTTAGAGCTGTGATCAGCAGTGTTTTTAGAATAAAATCCTGCTTTGGGTGCAGTGGTGGGCTGCTAATCATAGGATGTTGTTAATCCCTTGGCTGTGGAGCTTTTCAGCAGCTGAGAGTGGTGAGGTTATGGACACGTGGAAGCCCTCTTGAGACGAAGCTGTGAATCAAATCCGAGCAAATCACTGAGCCTCGAAATGAGCCATACGGTGACAAAACAGAAGACGTACACGCTACTTTTTGTTTTTTTGTTAGAGAAAGGGAAGTCCTTATAAAGCTGTTTTTAATAGTGTGCAGAGGGACAGGTCAGTTTAATGAGGTGATGTGAAGCCTGGAAATGAACAGTGCTCTGATATCCTGCAGCACAGCAAATAGAAGCACTGGGAGCCATTGAGCTCCAGAGCCTGAGGCACAAAGCTGCACTGCAGAGCAAACAGGCAGTGTTAGTTCATGTAATGATGCAGAATGGATGTTGGATTATCACCACACTGCTCAGACTCTCCTTTAAAGGCACCTTGTAGACTTGACTAACAGCATTTTCTGCATAGTGCTTCACTTTACAGGCAAGCAGTAATTAATCCAAACAAAATTATATTGTAGGAAATTAAGTTTTGTGCATTTTTCAAAAAGAGCAACCACATAAATCTGGATGCACACCACTCATCTCCATGAGCTGTTTTCATGTTGAACATTTCTTTGGAGCAGCCCCTGAGGTTATGGTGGAACAGTGCAAGGCTTAGTCAAGCCCACCTCCCTCCTTGCATGCCCTCCACTCCGGTGGCTGGCTGCAGATTTAATGGGCTTAGCAGCTGTTGAGGAAAAGCAGTGAAGGCTTGTGGCATATGCTGTGGTTAGAACAAAGAGCAGTGAGCACACCACATGAGCTGCAACTGCCTGAACTCAACTCAATGCTGCCACAGGGGTTGCAGCAAACCAGTAAACTGTTTTACAGTATTTTTCCAGTTAATTGAATTTTTGTTCACGTGCTCCTCAGGGTTCAGTGAACTGTTATGATTGTTTTTGATCATGTGTCCACCAGTTTACAGAAGACAGATATTCAACCATCATTAGGTGTTTAGGTGTATGTTCTTTGAGACAGGATTTACTTCTCTTCATGGTTTAAGTTTGCACTCAGTGTAATGGAACAAGAGCAGAGGAAAGTGTATCTAAATTCACTCGACAAGGGCGCCCTCTTCAGGGAGTGCTGCAACCCTCCAAACACATCTGCTTTCAGTGTGCCTCAAGATGCTATTCAGACAGAAAGTGGTGCACAGAGTCCTCTAGTGGAATACACACATAATATCTTTTACTTAATACAACATGCAAGCACAGTTTTCCCTCATCATTCCACATTAATCATAAAAATAATTAAATTTTACTTTAATTTGACTATTTTCAGAAGCAATATAAAGCTTAATTTATTTATTTTATTTTTCACCAAAATAAACACGACCTAAATTTGGCAAAGCATTCTTTGGTGCATGCAAACATGATCAGATTATTAGCAGAAAACTAATTAACTTGAGCAAATATGTGATCTTTAATGCTCACAAACTGAAAGTAAGTAAGAAAAAGTGCCCCTTTCAATACAGTATTTTATGTGCATATAAAAATCTTGCAGATGGAACAAGTTCTCTTTTTATATATAAATCCCATCTATGCAGTGTGGTTACATTTATATTTACCAGCTGTTATGGACACACAGGCTGATAAGTTTTATTATAGTTTGCACAGCGTTTTTCAGCGCATACATGAGCTTCGGCTGGCAATATGTGTAAACAGTGATAAGGTTGTGCTTGTGTAGCGCGTGTGTTTTTAATGGTTAGCAAACACACAGCAGTGCCATGTTCTCCCACTCACTGCTGACAGAAACAGCTCAGTGACTGTGTGGGAGTGAAGTGTGGCAAGTTTGCCAACTGTCTGTACTCATAATATTACAGTACAAGGTCTAAATCAAGAGGTTCCTTCCTTGTGTGTTTGTGTAGGTGTATTATGATTAAAAGCAGACAAGGCAGCTCCTGCATCCCCTGCTTGCCTTCATTAAAGGATAGAAATGTCCTTTCTCAGCTGCAGGGAGGTAGGTATGTTTGAACAAACTGAATGACTTCAGTAGAGCAAACATAGTAAACACTCAGCATTGTGAGAGAGAGAGATATGAGAGGGAAGCATGTGAGGAAGAGAAAATGAGAGGGAGTGAATGGGTGAGCAAAGGCTTATCATGTGTAATCTCCAGCAGTGTAGCTTGTCAGTCCCTTCATGGCTGACCTTGTCTGGAGCACTGTTATAAGCGTGACCCTATCTGTCCCAGCTTGGCTGAGTAGACCCGTCACAGCCTGTTTGTCTGTGAGCCTCTCACCCCCACACCAATCATCTTACCAGCAACACTGCATCTGTGTGTGCTTCACTTACTTCACAGTGTAACACCATGAAGTGAAACTGAGGAGAAATAGCTCACATGGAGATAAGTCTCAAACATGGTTGCACATTGTGTACATTGTTATTTTGTTGTCCTGAAATATGGTATAGTAACAGCTGCTAAATAATTCACCTAAATTGTAAGGTTAGACACTCTGTGAGTGTGTTCCTGGGTCTTTATCTGCAATATGTTTATGTGTGTATGCGTATTGTGGGTGGGTAGTAAAATGAGATGGAAAAACAAAAGCAAAAAAGTCAGTTCACAGGATGTGAACTGACTTCAACGATCTACAGAAATGCTCAAAGATTGTAAAGTTGCTCAATTTTACAGGCTAAATATAATTTAAGTCATAACATGCCCACATTTTGTGTTATGACATGTTCAAACATGCTTATAAAGGCAAGAGGTAGGAGGGGTAGATGGTGGTGTTGCACAGCGTTGCACATCACAACACCCAAATTCTTTTTTATAAAAAACAGATGATGAAAAAAGCTGCCATTACACAATTCAACATGTTTACACATTTTTCTGTGAGACTAATTTGTGTTTTGGTGCATAATTATGTAGTCTATGCAGGAGCAGATTGTTTAAATATTGAGATTTGCACTTTTCTCGAATAACTGGTGATTTTAAATATACAGCAAGCTAGATTACCGTCAGACATTGTTTGTGTACATGTACTGTCTTTTAAGACAATTTGTAACTGTGAGAACCAGTTTCTGTTAGAACAACTTGAAAATGACTGTCATGCTGTACCAACTCATGCTGAACCTTACCCAGCATCCATCATTCCATCCATTCCCTATACCAGCCTCTTTCTGTTTGAGGTCAGTGGGTGTTTGTCCAAGCTGGTGTCTTGTATGATGTGTGCCTAACAAAAAGACAAACAATCTTACATGTTCACATTTATACATAGGGGGTCATTTAGATTGACCTGAAATTTAGAAATAAACAGCCAAATAATAATACTGCAAATAACTGGCTTCTCGTTTCTGTGGTCTCTAATAGTCTCAAATAAGGTAGTTATCATTTCTCAGTATTTGGATTTTCTCCTTTGAACCAAACCAGCTAAATTGCTATTCAGAAATTATATAAAGACACAAAAGTTGTGTCTAGTCTGCTCACAGAAATTGTTTATATATATCTATATATCTATATATGTAGATATATTTTATATTTTTATATTAGATTTTTTTTGGGGGGGGGGGGGGGCAAATGCGTGACAGTACATATGTGCTTTGAGAAAAAATTCTGACATGGGGGTTAAACTTTGTTTATGTCCTCAAGAATTTATGCTGAAAGTAATTTAGAATATGTAACAACTTTTTCTGTGTGAGTACTAAAATGCAAACAGAACCATTTTTTAAAAATGACTTGATCATTTGATCCCCATTTTAATAAAAAATTTAAGTTATTCTGAATAAAATCTCTTATAGACTGTCTCTTAGAGCAGTATGGATCATACAGTGGCATTATGTTTTATTCTTTTTTTTCTTTTTAAATCCCAAAATGGATATGTCACAACATATGTATGATTTCTGTTGTGTGGTTGGATGGCTGTACAGTTACAGTGTTTTTTTTATTGTGTTGTCTACTTGTTGAATTATTTAGAAATGCCCTGAACTTTGTCAGTGATGGCTTATTCAGCATCCATCTTGCATCCTGTCTCTTCTCTGAGCTCTCTCCAGACAGTAAAAGTCAGTCTGATGTTTACTCTTGTCTTATCTCTGAGTTTGTCCCTTTTTGTCTTTCTTTTCCTCTCTTCGTTTGATAACATCTTCTTGCATTTATTTAATGAAAAGCCGCGGTGCTTGTTGAAAACAGCCACGGTGTTGATATCCAGTTGTTGTCGTGTGACAAAGAGTGTGAAGCGAAACTCAGCTGTAACGTCATGTTCCAGGCTAGAATAAAAGTTGTAGAGTGGTTTTTAGCCTTGGGAAGCTGCAGGGCAATGATGGCTTCATGAATGTACATAATGAATGCCAGTGTGCCATCAAAATGAAGAAAAAAAAACAACATGTTTTTAAGGTCAGAAAGTGACATAGTGCTATTTTAATACAGCTAATGTTGCAGCACTTGAGTCCAAGACAAATTTATGGGGACAATAAAGTGTAGGCTATCATATTTTATCATAGTGGTAATATAGCACTGAAAGCCTATTTTATGCTATTTGGCAGGTACATAACTTTTTATGCTGTTAAGATGATATCCCAGGCGATTAGCAATAGTTGATTTTATAATGCACCATTATCTAAAAATCCATAGATTAGATATGTTTAATAGCAGTAATGACAGGAATGGATTAACCATGCAAGTTACATTGTATGCTCGATAGTAACCAAGCCACAAACACTAAGGTAGGCCATGTTCTAAACAGATAATTAACAGATATCAGTTACAATATATAATAAAGTCTGGAGGTAAAATTCTAAAGACTGTTTTCCAGACAGTTATTAGTAAACAATACTGCAAGACTTTAAAACTCTACAAATAACAGTTCTTCAATGATAAGTGGTAAGTAATGACACTTTTTATTTTAGTGTTTAAAGCCAATCTCTATGAGGTATCCAGGACATTGCCTGATCTTTGATGACTGGTGAGTAGAACTTCATATGGTTATTTGCCCAGTAATTCTATTAGTTTTTATTTTATTTGAGCTTTGTTTTCCCAGAGAGATGCTTGAGATCAAATGATCTCTTTTACAAGCATGGCCTGGCCCACATGGCAGCATAAACATAAACAAGAGAGGGTTACACAGCACAACCCATTATACAATACCTAGCAATATTAAAACCCACGTTCCCAAATTTTCCCGAGGACTCTCTAAAGGGATTAATAAAGTATTTCTATTCTATCTAAAACATTAAAACAATATTAAAACAAAGAACATTCACTGGATCAAAGCATATCATGTAGCAAAGCATGTCTGTGACAGGTTTTAAAATCAGGGAGGCTAAAAAGGGTTAGCTCCCAATTTTCAACGAAGAACTAAACATTTTTATTTTTTGAAACCCACTGAAGCCACAAATGATGATTTCAGACAGATGCTTTCTGGTTCTGCCCCCATTCTGGAGTCCCAGAACCTTGCAGCCATCTGGTGAACCAGCCAGTATTCACACCAACTTAACCAGAACCAATGTGGGAGGACTTTAGTCTATGTGAAAGTGATTGCATGATTACCTTATTTGGGTTGTGGCAGCTGTGGTTTAACCATAAATTTTAATGGCATACCCACATTATATATGTACGTTCCTGGAGCCAGCACTGCCTAGTATCATCCCAAGGCTGAAAAACTGCACTTCGCAACATTTTTTTTTCTATACTGCAGCATTATGATTGCAGTTGTGTTTTGCTTTACACCACAGGCCAGCAACTGGATATCAACATACTAGCTGTTTTGGAAGCACATCATGACTGATTCAGCAAAGAAACATAAGAGGCCAATATTGGTGGAAGAGACAAAAAGAAAGAGAAAGTGAAAGAGTAAGAGACAAGACATAAGTCAACATTGGACTGACTTACACTGGCTGGAGATAACTCTCCAGAGAACTGGAGAGAGACAGGATGCAGGATGGATACCAAATTACCTTTGGCAGGGGTGCCACAGCGTGAAAATCTGACAAATGAAGGCACAGGAAGGTTTAGACAGGAATCCTCAATCCTGGTCCTTGAGTTAAGGGGGAGTACAGTGTGAAAAGAATTTTTTTTTCTGCACAAGTCCACTAATTACTAATTGATTTGAGTCAGGTGTATTGCAGCAGGGAAACTTTTAAAACATGCCGGACACCGGCCTTTGAAGACCAGGAATGAGGATCCCTTGTTTAGGGCATAGGTCCCTTGCCCTGGTCCTCAAGGCCCATTATCCTGCAGGCATTTGATGTCTCCCTGTTGCAGCACACCTGATATAGATAAATGCTCAGTAGCAGACATCTAAGACCTGCAGGATAGTGGGCCTTGAGGACCAGGGTTAGGGACCTCTGGTTTAGGGTATTTGCTCACCTGAGAATAGCACGACAATGTTAGAGACATGATTTTAGTAAAGTTAATTTTAAGGATTTAATTTTGGATGACAATGTTCCTGATTGTTGTCAGGTTATGGCTACTGCCAGCTAGCAACAAAATAAACACTAAAGTCTCGATAATATGTTTACATTTTTCACTAGTTTAGTTTTAGCTGTTTCACTTAATATGGTTAAATATGTGGAATGGAAGACTGCGTAATTTGGGACAGGTATTTACGGTCTTTACATGACGAAAACAAACATTAATAGATTTCTGGATGCTGCGTAGCTGAACAATAACATTTGTTTATAAATCTTACATTGTTAAGAGTGTTAAGAAACCTCAAAGAACTATTTGTGCTACAAGCAGGGTTAATTAACATGAAAGTGAAGACTTATACTGAAAACACCCATACTGAAAAGCTCTACTTTTTGCTTGTTGCTCTAACTTAGTTAATGTTTTGTCCTCTGGGCATAATCTATACTTTGTTGTTTTGTTGTTTTCATATAGATATAAAAATTTCAGGAAACTCAGGAAGGTCCAATGCGTTGATCTAATATTGAAATAAGGAGTCAAAATCATAGATTATCCAAATTCACCCTAAATCTTATTGATATCCAATGGAGCCTGTATGAAACCTTCAGGAATCTCATTTTGATGTCCACTGATGAGAAATCAACTAAATCAGTTTACTGTCAAAACAGCGCTGACTCTTGTTAACCCTGCTTCTGTTTAGACTACAGCTTAATTTGATGGATTGGATAGTCTTAAATAGCATGGTGACCCTGAAGTGCATAAAAAAAACAAAAGGGGAAAAATCAAATGAAACAACACTCACAACAGTAAAAAACATTTTGTAGATCATTATGATATTTCACAAACTGTAAACACATTTCACGAAACACAAACATACCACAAAATGTTTTATTTAAAAAAAAAGAAACTCAGCAAATTACAAACATGTTTGGTCTTAAAAAAGGAGGCAGCAACTGTTGCCACTGAACAGAGCCAAAGTCAACATTTAATGAAGTTACCCTACTAAATTAAATTACATGGAGTGGCAACTCTTTAGAGTTGGTCAATTTCTCTAAATGCTAAGGAAAGTTTTTGTGATTCCTTTATTTTTTCCTTTAGCACAGAAAACAACAGACCATCGTCTGTGAAAGATAAAGAGGTAATTCCATCACACAATTCCTTGTAGCTACATCTGTCACAGGGGCCCCTGATTATTTTAATTTATACCAACTGGATTTAATCTTTTGGCCATGTTTTCCTAATTCCTTTATCATTTTATATATTTTTTTTAATAAATCAAAGAAATGGGGCAGAGGAAAACAAACAAACAAACAAACAAACAAACAAACAAACAAACAAACAAACATCAATCAAAAAACAATAGGAAATTATTTTTTAATAATTCAGCTGCAGAGTAAGAGCACTTGACCTTTTCTTGAGCTGCTTTTGTAATTGACAGCTTCTTATCAAGCAGTGTGAGTTTCACATGGGTTCAAAGCTTCCACAGTCGATGGTGGATGGACATGATGCTTGGAACTGTAGTGACAATCATGAGATCAGCTTGATTGGCAGGTGACTCTGCTGCTTCTTTAAAAAATTCACCTATTCTCAACTTTCTGCTTGCAAAACCAAGTAATGAATCCACAGTTCAACACTGCAGTGCAAGATGTCACCACATTCAGAAAGAGTAAGAGGTGAAATCATTTCTGCCTGCAATGTTTACACAGGAATCCTACCATGGCAGAAAATAGCCTTTTAAGGCTTTTGGTGGATCTAGACCATATTAAACCAGATTCAGTTACAAAACCCCCACTATATTTATAAGTATTTATATATTGTTGTATAACTTATCTTCCCTATATATTATTTGACATAATTACAATATGTCATACTCACAGTTAAGTTACACAATCTAAATCTTTCCAGGACCCATTGCACTATTTATTTATTTATTTTTTAATCTAATTTCAATTCTTTCATTAACTTATAAATAAGTTATTTTCTGTGTAATAGTTAAACTTCCTGAAAAAGTATTTCTAATTAAGTAAATATTATTTTTTTGTTGCAGTAGTGGGAGATGACGTCTCTTTTTCTCTCCACATGATGGCGGTATAATCATTTATTTTGCTTTTGTTGTCAAGGAATTTTCTTTGCTTTATTGTAGTAAAGAAATATTTCAAACAGTAGGTGGTGCTGGTGCTGTTTTCAGATAAATGAATGATGAAGGTTTCAGCTATGAATAAGCAGAAATGTTAAATACTTACATGTTCCAGTTAAGTGCAGAGTAGCTGTGTTTAAAATGTTCCCATCATTTCTTTTTTTTTAAACCAATGTACTTCTTGGCTAACTGCTGGAGGTTTTTTGGAAGTTTTTAGAAATTTTGTACAAGACAAAAATAAAGCTTACGAATAATGCTGTCACTACAGTTTATGTCTCTTAACTAATATGCAAATTGTTAGTATTCAATTCAAGCTTTGAGCAAGTCACTTCAACCAATCTCACCTCAGCCATTTTGATCATTTTTGTTTTTTGTGTTGCTTTTTTATTCTCTTTTTAAATTTCTAAAAAAGACTTTTTCATGTAACAATACCTTTAATTTACCCAAACAAATATATTTTCTCATACAAACTTAAAATAAACCTCCTCAGTCCGTCAGTACATTTTAAAGGCCACCTTACTGTCATGTGGCAATCCGCTGAAGTAGAAAAAATAAATACATAAAAAAACAATGCCCAGCAGAAGAATATAGTGATTTCCATCAAGATTAGACTTTAGGAGAATAGTGGGGTGGAATATGTGTGTCTGTTTGCATGTTTATGGGTAATGTGTGTCTTAAAGATTGGGATAATCACTGACATTCATTAAGATAAAGTCTTTAACCTTTTACCTTTCCCATAGGGGTTAAAAGCATTGTACCCAATGTGCGCTGGTTTCACAGGGAGAAAAGACCATGGAGATCTGTATTACACATGGCTTCAGACTGCCACAGGTTTAGTCACAGTAATCACGGACATGGATTTCATGATAAAATGGAGCCTCCTTGAACAGTTCTTTTTGAGGTGTTGACGGATTGTATGCCATAGAGATTTAATAGAAAGGGAACAATCATTTGTTGTACAAGTCTGAATTTAGGGTGTTTTCTGAAACCAACACAGTAAAATTTATACTTCCAGGCTACAAAATATTCACACACCCACTTAGATTATTAATTGAGTAAGGCTGTAAGTTCTTAAATGTCATTTAACTTGCCAAGGCCACTTTACTTCCTGTTAGTGATCATGATTGACTGCAGCTGGTAACTTTCCTGTGCCAATATAAAGTGGGTTTATTTGGACTGACCAACACACCCCACATTAAATCTCTAAAGAACTGAGCTGAGCATAGATTTCCACAAGTTAAAGATTTTCCTTTGGAGTCATTTATAAAAATCTGCAGAATACACGATTCACAAACAAATTCAAGTCACTACAAGTCTCTGGGAGTTGTAATCAGTTTTCCAAGGTCTGGAATGAAACATCCATCCATCCCTCGCTCCAGCGTCACTCTCTAATTCCCCCTGAAGATCCGTTGCCAGGCCATCATGGATGACCATTCCACATATTAAAGATGTGCCCAAAAAACCTCCAACCAGGAGATGTCCTAATCAAAAACCAGAACCACCTGTGTTGTCTGGTTTTAATGTGAAGAGTTGCTTGTATCCACAGGATCATTGTTTCATTCACCAACCAAATCTCATGACCTTTGCCTTTTGACTCACCTCCCTCTTTACAACAGAGGATCAAGGCAATCTCACTATTGCTGATGAAGCCTCGACCCGTCTGTCCACCTCGTGTCCATCCTGCCATCACTCGTGAATAAGATCCAGCGATATTCGAAATCAGCCACCTGAGACCAAGAACCTTTCCTGACCTGCAGGGAGAACTTCACACCTTACTGGTTAAGAACAATGGCTTCAGGTTTAGAGGGACTGACCATAATCTTGACTTCATCACATTGGTCCTCTTAAATATGGGATAGGACAATTGGTTGGAGCCTGTTTTCCAACACTGTGCAGCAAACCTTTGCAAAGCTGAGTAGTGTGATCCTCCTAAAGGAGCCAACTCTCCTGTCCACCTTTTTAAAAATGGAGACCACTACCCAAGTCTACCACTCCACAGAAATTGTCCTGGACTTCCATACAACATTGAGAAGGCTGACAAAATGATGGGTCCCAGTTTGGGTTAACAGGGAACTGGCCTTACTTTCTCTTTTTTGAACAGCCAAACGGTTGCTGAATGATTTGTTAGGTTTTTCAGTCGTATGTTAAAGGCCCACTAGAGGTTGGCAGGGGGATTTTTGGCAGCCTGTACAGTTGAGGGCTGGAACACCATTGTTGTAAAATCAAATTACAACCCATGGACAGACCTACACATGAAGTTGGTGACATGGTGAATTGGCCTACAAAAACACAGACATCTGCTAAAAATGAAGAATGAAAAGAAGTATGTATGTATGCTAATGTTACAGGAATAAGTGATAACAATTTTATAATATATTTGCAACAAACAAGCACACAAAAACCAAAAGAATTAAGTTCTAGTTTTTCTTAGAACTGTTTGTTTTTTCTGATTATGATTATAAACTTGCACTACCAACAGAGCACAGTAAAATGGAATGATTTAAGATCGCAGAACTTAAATTAACTCAATATGCTTATGAGCTACTGCAAGAAACTCGACATGATCATATTCATGCAAATTAGAGGTAATCCTTCACAAAATAATTTTCAATACACATGATTATTTCAAATTTACTTTCATTAAAAGCAATTTCCTCCAATTGTTCTTACCTTGCAGCAGGAACTTGGTATGGGAGTGAGTTTTACTAAACTACTGTGACACCACCCACCTCTCTGTTATGGTGCAGCAGCTACTTGTATAACTGTTTGAAACACAGGGATGACAGTAATGATCATTAATGTACACTTTTATGTAGTTAATTTATGATATGACTTGAAATGTGAAAGCACAAAAGTGACCCAGCAATGACCTGAATACAACTGCCAAAATTAATTGAAAATTCTTCATTTTCACAATCAATCAACATTACAAGTGATACACTATTATAAAATATAACAGATATTTTATGTCTGTAACATGATGCCTATACACTGAAACAAGGTTAAAAGGTATATTATTGCTGAAATGAGGTCAGCACGGTGGTTAAAAATGTTTTCCTGTCTATTTAACTGAGAATAGCTTTTCTTACATGAGGAGCTGTGGAGGTAGAGATCACCAAGGCTGTCATAAAATACATTTTTACACTATTTGTCATGTTCTCTGGGTTTTGGTTTTTGTGCTCTTGTCATGTTTACTTCTGTTTTTCCTCTCTTATTTTGTAGGTTTTCCCTTGTATATTCTGTTTTACTTTCTGCTTCCTGTCATTAATGCACCTGGTTTGATTTACTAATTGACGTCACCTGCTCCTTGTTAGTTCTCCTCTGTGTGTCTTTCATTTATTCTCTCCCAGTTCATTGTAATGTTCTTGGTATGTACTTGTCATGGCTCCTGAGTCTTCATTTTTGTTAGTTTTAATTTGTGCATTCTGTCTGCCTCTTTGACCCTGCATTTAGGTCCTCTCATTCATGCACCCAGACACCATTCTTCCTAAATAACTTAATCTTATTCATCCTAACAGTATGAAACAATAAAAAAAAGTTAAACTAAACAACAAAACCATTTTGAGACATTTTAGTATTTAGGACTGGAAAATGTACATGACATTATAGCTTATTTTAAATGAAATATGTCATGGTAATCCTTCTAAAAAATGTTCTGTCTTGTGAATTATTGATAAACCAAATTTAAAAAAAGCTAAATGTTAAATGTTTTACATGCATCTTTCTTTAAATTGATTTAACTTAAGTACATTAAATTATTCAACCTTTTGTTTCCCAAAATACAGCTGATTTATTTAAGATGCGTACAAACAACCACTGGATTAAAATATATTCTATTAAATAATCTTATTTGATCTTTTACAGTGCATTAAATTAGTTAAGCTTGAATGAGTTAATTTCCCTTGTCTTAAAAGTTAGACAGTCAAAGTTCTTTAGAATAATACCAAATACTGGGAACTGGCCTCAACTACAGCCTCAGTATTGTAGGATGTGTCGTACACAATGTTCATATGGAGTCTTGGTTGCTAAAACTTGCTAACAAGGAGAATGCTGCTTTCAGCTTTTAAATATTTGGAAACTATATTAATCTTTCGTATGGTATCTATGTTATTGTTAAAGAGACCAAGCTATTCTTCTTCGCCTCAGGTTACATGATAACTGTTATTGCTCGGATGAGCTTTTCAGCATGTTTTTTTTTTCCTAAGAAACACATTTTATTTTTGTTTATTTTTGCATGTATGGCCTTGTCCACATTTGTTTGCTCTTGTGGCAGTGAGTGTATGCATGCAACCACATACTGTAGTGCGTGCTTGTATGTGAACAAGTGTGTACTTGTGTGTTGAGGGTGATGTTGACTTCCTGAGGCTGATCACCACCTTCTTCTCAGCGTCTTGTTTTTGCCCATCTCTCTGCGCCTGTGTGGAAGTTGTGTGGGCACCCTCTGGATTGCCTCACTGCCGAAGCATGCCGGACCCTGTTATCCAGCTATCCATCTGTGTTATTGATTTTTTTTTTCCTCTTTGTAGAGTTTCATCTTTCCTCCACTTTTCTGTGGAGAGATGGAGAGGGAGGGGGTGTGAGAGGAAGAGGAGGGGCCGGCGAGGGGGCAGAGCAGAGATCTGAGAGCTTGTAGAAGGGGGGGGGGTGGATGGGGGGGTGGAGCAGCGGTGGGCTTCTGAGTGTAGGGGTGTGAGAGGTTGGAGGAGGGTATGGGTCTCAGCCTGGACTATGGATGAGCAGAGAGAGCGCCACTCTTGAAGTGCCGGAGCTTTTTCTCTCTCTCTCTCTTCGTTTCTGTCTATTCTCATGGGAGCGCCCCCTCCTCCTTCTCCTCCTCCCTCCTCCATCCTGCTCCAAGGCACCTCTGGTACACACGCTCCACTTGCCACCCCCCTGCTCTTCCTCCACCTCCTCCTGCCTCTTGCTCCGTCCGCCTGCCTGCCGTCTTTGCTTCCCGGGGGGCCTGGGCAGTGCTGGCGGCACAGCCGTGATTTGCAGGAGATTTGTCTAAGTGAGAAGCAATTAGTGTGCCTAAGCACTGCTAATGTATGCATGCCAGAGCCACCACCACCACCACTGCCTCTCATACTTGGCAGTGCCAGGACCAGGGTCAAGCTTGGTCCCTGTCAGTGTCTCCCCTTTTCAACTGTAGTTGTCAGCTAGCTCACACTGCTCCTCCAATGACCCTGTCCTGTCTGTTCTATGACTACTACCCTGATTTAACTAATGGTTTTGAAGTTTGTCACCATTTTCCATGTCCATTTCCTGCAAGCACCCTAAAGTATGAAATCTCCAAAGGGTTGCAAAGTACAGGGAGGTTGTGAACTTCAGCTATTTCTGTCTCTCGTGCCCTCCCACAAAAGTTTCCACTGTAGACCTGAGGGAGGCTTGAGTAAACCTGTAAATTTAAGTCTGTTAATGATAGTGAGAGGCAGCATTATTTGAGTGGAGTAATCCATCCACACACCAGTGTATAGCCTCAAATGAACAAACACACAAACACATACATCACAAACACATACACGTAGAAGTGGAACAGTTGTGGGTGGTAGGATTCCCTTTGAAACCTGCGGGGCAGAAAGACTTGTTTGTGAGTGAGCATGCATGAGGGGTGTTTTTGCACAGTGCGACTCTCAAACTATTTGGAGATGAACTTTGCCCTTTTCTACACGTTCACTCTCTCTTACCCAGACAAAAACAAGATTAAGTCTGCTCATCCTTGTGCTGTGCTGACTGCCTTCCAAGTGGGAGCCAACATGGGCCGTGGGTGGTTTTGAAGCGAAGTGCTCGTTAATGAAAGATAGGCTAATTACTGCCGCTTCTCAGCCTGGCTTTTGCGAGCTGATAAGAGGATAATCCTGGAGAGAAAGGCGGGGATTGAAGTGGTCCTGTGTAGACCGGGCCTCCTGCTCAACTGGGCCGGAAGAAAACACAGCCCCATCCATCCTACCCCCTATTTTTCCTCTGCTTCTTTAAAGAACAGGCCCTGCAATCAGCTTTTAGAATATTCAAGCAGACTGCACTTTAACAGGAGGATACCTACATAAAAGGCGAAGACACTGGCTGTCATTTATTAGTTTAGTTTCTTTATTTTCTTTTTTACTCACTGCCTTACCTGAATTTTTCTAAGGATCATGCTGTGCTGTACCATGCTGATTTATGTTTTCATTCCTGTATATTAATTTACTTGTCCATTTTTCATGGTAGGGAAGACACATCAAACACAGAGAGCCATCGCTCTAAGGTTTTGTGATTTATGACTTACTCAAACACAGAAACAATGTAAAAGTCTGCTAATTTGGATGCTTGTTTGTGGTCAATAACATCTCACTTCTACAGCCGCTGTATGACACACACAAATGCAGACATGCAAATAATCACGTTTACTATCCAACTCACACCCTCATGACTGGAAGGTTTCATGACCTAACTATCATTCACATGTCTCTAACCCATATTTTGTCATGGGGAGTTAGCCATTAGCGCTTGCTGGGCTGTTCCCATATGCTGGGCCTCCACAGATCTATAATTCAGAGGTGGCAGATGTCTACATGCATAATTCATGAATGCCGTTCCATGCCGAGCTAGCAAGCAAGCTAGTGGTAGAACCAACACAAGGTCCTTGCCTATGGAGGATCTGCTCAATGTTGACCTGCGGGTACTGCTTCTCTGTAACTTATTCCTGCAAATGGGCCACAGCAAACTTTTTAGAGATGGATATAATTATGGGATTAGAGAGGGACATCAGGGTTGTGGTGATTGTGGTTGTCATGTTCCTCATCAGCTACTTTATATCATTCACATTCTACCCATCTATCTATCCATTACAGGGGGATGGAGCCTATGCCCAGCTGTCATCCTGGGCAGATCTCAGACACATTTATTTGTTTATAACAAATTTTATGTGACACACAGCTGTGGTAAGTTAACAGCTTGAGCAGACAGAACATCATGTTTCCTTCTTGGTTTCCATCCCCATTTACTTTCATACCTGCAAGATCAGTAGTTTGTTTTTTCAAATCTTTTTGTATTATATATTTTATTTCCCCAACTCATTAAAATGATGTTTTAGGCAAAATGTGATGTGTTTTCCCTCCATTTCAAACTACTATGCTAATACAGTTAGCTAAGGTGTGGGGTGGATTGTAACTACTGTAAATATTTTAATAGTGTTACAGACATCCTCTCTCATTAAAGCTAATAATTTCTTGATTGTATTAATTTTAATGCATGCTTTGGCAGTGGAAAGAGAATCTAAGAGAGGTGTGCTTGCTCATGTTTATTGCATCTTAGAAATGTTAAAAGCCAATGTTGAAGATTTTGTGACCCCAGATGACAAAAACATTTAACTTATCTTCTAACTCTAACCATTCATGGGTGTCCACAGACTTTAAACCCCATCTGGTTTTGTACCAGTGGATGCAGCTACCTGTCAGAACTGAGGAGGCAAAATGGAGAGGAAGCACAGAAAAACTGTACGTTTAAAAGAAAAAACAATGCTGCAATATTTCCAAAAATGATTGACAGGAGGACCATCATCATCTGCCGTGGATGATGATGATGGTAGAAGCTGTGCTGCATTGTTTTCAGATCACTGAGGTTCTTTTCTGAGTAAAGAGACCCATTAAAGCCATTAAGTCTGACTCATACAAGCCAGCGCTGAACATGTTAAAAGTTCACTAAGATATGACGTGATGATAAAACACCTGTTTTATCACTATGTTGGTTTATCTTCTTAAATTTATAATAGTTGACAATGTCAGTTTTTCCATCAGGAGAAGAGCTGGTTAAAAGGTTGTCTTAACTGGTTACCTGGTTGTGTTCACTAGTTAATACAGCAGATCTTAGTTTTTTTTTTATATCTTCCTGAGCTAAATCATCTTATTGAAAGTGAGAATATGATTTTAACCATGATTCATCAACATGAGTCAGCACATTTCTGATTTTCTTTTCAGACTTATCTGGTATTAGTTGTAGGCTGATAGTTGGGTCAAAATGTGTTAGAGGCAGCCTAAGCATAGGTGTTTAACCTACACTTTAGTCCATATGTTAATATATGATGCAGATGTTTGCCTCTTTACCAAGGAATCCAACCATTCTGGACTTGACCGAATCATTATTATAAAAAATTAAATAAAAATATTCAGTTATTAGTTGAACCTGGTTGAGATAACATCTCCAGACCAGGAGAGCAGGCAGCAGACACAGAGACTCTTTCTACACTTTGTCCAGGAACAGTTCTCATCGGATCCATCATTTTCTCATGTCTATTCTTTCTATTTTCTTTTCCTATCAAACACAAAGTAGGATGAATGCTGCTCTAATATTCATCACTGTGATGGAGTACAGATTTTATTAATGTATTACACTTTTTGGAAGTATTTAATGTGTCTCATCTCACTGATTGCAACTCACTGCATAGCTTTAGTGGTTTTAAGGCACAGTTAATATTCACATTTAAGGGAGTGCAGAGATTTGGGTGTTCATGATCGGATATGGGCCGGTCTGGGCCAAAGTACCAGGGCAGGGCTGATTTCTTTGGTCCCAGTCCACCCCTGGTCAATAATGATGAGTTATTGGGAGATTGTGTCTGTGTAGCTTGGCAGTACATGACTTTTAACTCCATTTAACAAAATGGAACATCTTCAGTATTTTCCACACTGATCAATGTTGACAAACTACACAAACAACACTTACTGTTAGGATCAACATGGCACAGATCACACTGGAAAATAATGTAGCATACGAGTAAGGGGCACTCATCTTCCTCAATTTGTGTTGCTCACTTCATTAAAAATATGCCGTTATAAAATATAATGTCATTTTCTTTTTATAAATCAGTATGCTTCCAAATATTGTTGAAATTTCATGTGCCGTTCTTACCTTGGGGGCATTGTGTAGGCAAACACTTTTGTTCATAGCAACTTTGACTACACATATTTCATCTATGAATAAAAGTTAGGTACAATCTAAAATTGGCACATCCCTTTACACACACACGAAAAAAAAATCTAAAATCATGCTCAGTGCGACAAAAAAGTTCTTAAAAAGTAATTAATAAATACTGTTTCCATCTCTACTCAGGCAATATCAACATTTCAAGGGAATAAACATAAAAGCATAATTAGGTGAATAATGTTTCTTTGTGTAGGACCATGAAACACAGCAGATAATGGGGGCTTTGCAGCAGAGAGGAGTTAGATTTTGTGCGTGTGTGTGTGTGTAGATGTGCTTGAGGATGAAGGGTCTACACAGCAAATAACACCTACATACCTGGAGAGACATCAGCACTGTGTGCTGATACAAAGAGTGGGAGATAAAACACACACAAGCACCCAAGATCACAAGCTGCCGCCAGCACCAAGCCTGGCCGGCGCTGAACCGGCAACTCGATACCTCCTCCGGAGCCCTGCGGAGGGGGAGAGTGGGTGTGGGAGAGAAGCTTCCATAAAGTCTGGCCGGCCGTAACCTGAGATCCCAGCAGACAGCCACGGTGCCTCACAGACAAGCACAGAGGAGTGTGTGTGTGTATGTGTGTGTGTTTTGAGATGGGATTGGTGACATGCTGCCACATGCTTGTTCTCACTCTTGGGATTGGGCCCATGTGCATATGGATATTACAAACACACACCAACATCTAGACCACCTTGCCTTTTTGTCTTTCTCCCAACATATCATGTTTAAATCTCCTACCATAATGTGTTAGTACATTGAGATTTTTCACAACGATCCTTCCTCTCCTTGAAACTGATACAGATCGTGAGATGAAGGGACCTGAGTCACTGAGATTTTCTTTCATTTGGGCTCATCTCCTCCCTCTTCACTCTCAATAAGCTTCCAACGTGACCATCATCCAAAACATAAGACGTCAGCAAGCACATAACTGCTGCCATATTGCTTGCTGTTCCTGCCAGAGTGCTGCCCTTTACAGATGTGAGTGCAGTGCATGTGGTTTTGGAGTGTATTTTAGGGAGAGGAGAAGAAGGGTGGTGGGGGTTTGGGGTGGTGATGTGCTTGTCTTTGGACTGGCAGAGGTACAGGAGCCCTTTGTGTGGTTGGAGCGGGTGAGGAGGTTAACTGAGCCACAGCAGAGCCAAGATGCTGCCTGGGATATTGACAGGTTGGAACCTGAGGGCTCCTGCAGGATAGGAACACACTGCCAGAGGCTTGGTTACCACCGCCGTCTGCCTGCCTCAGAGGGAGGGAGGGGTATAACGAAGAGAGAGGGTTGAAGGAAGTAGGAAGGGTAATTTGGAAACAGTGGGTAAGGACAAGAATCTGAGATCTCTTCCTCCTGAATGGCAAGATTGAGGGTTATGGGAAAGACAAGACTTAAGAATAATTAGTTTTGGGAAAATTATATTTGAAAATATTAATGCATTAATGGTCTATGCAGAGAAAAACAGGAATTTTACAATCTCCTGATTTAACTTCATAAAAATATATATATAAATAAAAACCAGGAAAATATTAAATTTTGTAAATAAACAACTCTGCTGCTCGTATCTCTGCGGAAGCACCATTTTTTAAAATGATCACAGTATTGGTCCACTTTGCTGCTTTTCCTTAATAGGGCTGAGTATATGGCCTGTGTGGTTCAGGGTTATTCACCATGGTAACAGTGGACCGGGTCAGAAGGTGATTGGCTTAGCTGAGGAACGTGCTGGAGGCTGCTTGTTGATTCTCTGATACGAGTGACCTCGTCATGACCTCCACATAGATCAATACTGCCTCCTTAAACTTTCATTTGTCCTTGTTTTACTCACTTTCGCCCCCAATTGGGTCCAATTAAAGCAGGGCTTTTCTTTTAAGAAAACATGTCTTTAGCTCAAACTTAATTTGAATGGAGATGTTTTCATGCAAAACGGTAATAGTTTTTTCTTTTTTTTAAAAAAGTACATTAGTCATATTGTATAGATTTACTTTTTTGTCTACTAGATGTTTCAGGTAAATGTATAAAGGAACTAGTGTGGCCTTTGTTAAAGTAGGTGAATTTGAGGTCAGTAAATTTCCAGTCACAGTAGGATTTCAGAGAATGATCTCTGTGCAGTGTTTATAGAGAATTTTGCTTGTTGCAGGGAGTCCCTCCTACGCAGGAAAGCCTTTGAGAAGCTCCTTCCTGTCTATTTACCTCCTCTTCATTGCACTTTTCTTTCCTTTCCCTAATCTCACCCCCCTATTCTCACTTTCACTACCTGTAATCCCCACTGCCAGGTTACGATGTTCCTCTGCAGAGCAGCAGTGCTGTGTGGGGGCTTGTATTTTTTTTTTTTTTTTTTTGGTAACTCTGATATGTACTTCTCCGTTATGGGGTCACCCTTTTCCACTCCCCCGCTAAGGGAATCACCTCACTGAAGGGCGTTTTGGTTGATTTAGTGGGCTGGTGCACTACAACATTGTACATGATGCAATACGCTGTGATGTTAGTTACCAAATTTCACAAGACAAAAAACTGTCTTAGAGCATTCTTATTACTATCTATCAGACTCAAACTTTGTCATATTACTGTAACTAGCAAGAAACTGACACACAATGACATCAGAACCTTTGCTCAGCAAATGCTCCCTGTGGATTTTGGTCATTACAACATATTTTCATATTACTGTCTTATTTTTTAGATATATTGCCAAACAGTACATAGTTTCAATTCCATTATTATCTTCAATAATGTGTGCGTTTCATCTATAGCTTTTCCTTTACCTTGAAATTCAGAATACAATAGAACTCTGCCCTTTTCTGTTTGAACTTCAAATTTGTTTGAACTGCTAATCTCCTACTCAATTTATCTCTTGGTATGATGACCTTTTCTCCACGCTTGTTTATGATCTATAACATTCAGGGAATCCTTTTCGGCAACATTTGACTACATTACAGTGTGTCAGATTGCGGCCTCAGTCTCTTCTGGTTTGAGTATAAATTGGATGAATGATTGTGTATTTGGGTGTGTGTGAGCTACAGTATATCATCTCTGGAGAGTTCAGCTGTCATAGCCTTGGGAGGGCTGTGTCGTGGCCGTGGCTGCGTGGAGCAGCAGCACAGGAAACGCGTCAAAGCACTGAGAGCTAACTGGAACCAGATGTCTGAGGCTACCGACCGGGGGATTCTCGCTGTGGAACAAGCGCGTCAGCGGGGGAAGTTCACTTCCCTTGACTGCCTTGCTGTCTTCTCTGTCTGTCTGTATCTCTAAATCTTTTGTCTTTGGGTTGTTTTTCTGCTTCTCTCTCTGTTAAACTACTTGAGAAAGAATTAATAAAATGGACACGAAAAGGGGGAACTCATTACTTTTTTAGATGTCTTGCAAACATGGAAAACAAAATGGAGAAAAAATTATGATAACTTTTATGTCCAGAATTATTTAAGATTTGAGAATGTGAATTGGAGTACATTAAAACGGCTGCATCATTAACTAAACTAAACAACAACTTTAGTCTAGCAGCTCATTTCTATCTCCTGTTGTACTGGCCTCTTTCTTCATAGTGGGAGATGGAGTTGGCCTCCTTTCTGTGCCTAGGAGCATCGCCTGCCCTCCTCCGCTTCACTGCCCCCCGTTCTCTCACATATACTGTACACACATGTGCATGTAATCACACACATACACACAACCACACACACTCACATACATGTACTTATTCACTAATGCACAGCAATCATGCATAGGACATGAACATACATGTTGACCCTCGTACTACTAAAGCTTTGTGTGCATGACTCCAGCTGAGCCTCCGGTCTACCCAGGGCAGCTGAAATCTCACTTTGAATCCTTCCCCAGTTTGTTTGCCATTGGTGGATCTCCTAGTGCAGGCCACTAGGCAACAGCAGCAACAACAACAACATACACCCATCCACCATCCTGCGGTGACAACTGTTCTCTGATATCAGCTTTCAGCTGGCAGAATCAATGATGACAAACATCAGTGTGTGACATTTTGAAACAGAAGAAAAATTACAGAAACACAAACACTTGTGCGTGTGAATGCGAGTCTGTAAGTGGCAGTAAGATAAAAATGCCAGTGTTTCGTCAAAGCCGCTTTCTTGGCTGCTTGGAGGTGAATTGACAGCCTGAAGGTCCTGCATAGCTCTGGGTAAGAGCAGCTTTCAGCAGGCTGTTAGACTTATCATCACACGCACACGCTTACACACACGCATTCACACACACATGCTGTCCCCCCTGACCTCAGCCGTTTCCTGCCCCTGGCTGATCTATTGGCTGATTCCTGCCCTGTGACTGTAGAGTGAGAGAGAAAAAGAGGGGAACAAGTGTGTGTGTGTGTGTGTGTGTGTGTGTGTGTGTGTGTGTGTGTGTGTGTGTGTGTGTGTGTGTGTGTGTGCTCATGGCCTGTCCCAGCGAATCGATATCCGTCTCATATCCGTGAGCTGTGCCTGACCCCTGGCCGACCTTGCTCAGTGTTGGCAGTTGGAGTTCGTTTTTTTGTTGGGGGTCTGAAAACGTGAGAGGCACATTGAGTCTTACCCCATCACTAATAAAGGTCCGGAGCTGCTGGAGAGTGTGAAAACTCCTGACTTCAAAGTGACAGTCTGAGCAGGCAGCAGAGACTGATCTGAAAAATAGTGAAATAAGAACTACTGTAAGTAGTTGGTGATGACTTCACAGTTGGTCAACGTAAAGTTAAAAGTTATGTTGATGACATGATTATTTCTTTTACTATAAAAATTACTTTATAAGAGGAGCTTTAAAATTGACATTATAGTCATATTTACCCCTATGTTGTGGTTTTTTTTTTGGGGGGGGGGAGCTATTAAAAAATAGATCTGTCTTTATTTAAAATTTCACATGGAAGACCTGGTAGGGCTTATGGCTGAGAAACTAAGACCCTCTGAGTTTGTATAGTTAGAAATGTGTGTGTATTTGTGAGACAAACCCATAACTTGCCCTGATGTCAGTTTGCTAGTTGGACTCAGCCTTGCGTGTTGCTGTGTGCTGATAGGGGCTCCAGCTCCCGGGCTGAGCTGGGCTACGGGTGCTAGCAGCCGCCGGCACTAATTGAACCCTGCCGCGAAGGTAAGCGGGGGGAGGAGGCGGCTGTCAGCGAGAGAGAGAAAAGGAAGAGGGAGAAGGAAGAAAAAAAATAAATAAAAAAAATGCAGTGAGGGCGAAGTGCCCCTGGGGGGGTTGGGTCCCTGCCTGCCTGCCTTTCCTTCTCCAGCCCCCCACTCCCCACCTCCCCATCTAAATAGCCGTGCCGGCGCTCCAGGGCTTCCTGCGCCTTATCTGCTGATAATTGGGCACTGGAGCTCCACAGCTCGCTTATGAAATATAGATTCCTGACGGAGGGGAAGGATGGAGGGGGGAGGAGGTAAGGTGGTGGAGGGAGTGTGCAAGCAGAGAAAAGCCCCCGGTCGTATCAGCAGAGTGTGGAGCCTTGTGGGCTCCGCAGTGTTGCTCTGGCTCATTTAGCAAACACTGCCCCAATAGTTAGGGCGAAGGCCTCTGCGCTGTGCAGCCCACACTGTCACAGACAATTGAAAGACAATGCTTTGTTCCTATTGTTTGTAATACCTAAAGGGTTAAAAGAGCAATAAAATGAGGGGGTGAATGCTTGTTGTGTAGGTCATATTGGAGCGTGTAAAATCTTCTAAGACAGAAGAAATGTTGCTGAGAATCACCCCATATGGAACAAAATTCTACAAATTTTCCTCACATTAGTTTAAGAATGAAATAATTAAAATAGTGATTGACACTGGTACAGTATAATTTAACCATGTCCTGTCATGAAACACTGTATTCCTCTGTGTGAGAATTCTATTTTGAGGAGTGGATGCTGTCTGTAGTCTCCTGGGATAATTATTGGATCACAACATAGAGACCAAATTCCTGAGAGAGAAAAGCAGGGAATACTTTGTTGGGTGCTCAGCACACCATCATTCTATCAAGTCTACTTGTGCTTGGCTCTGAGCATTGCTGTTCATTAAGAGAAAATCATTTACTTTCAGCTAAGAAAAAAACATAGAATTTGTTATCTGCATTATTGTTATGTCTTAAGTTGATGGCAAATTCAGCTCCATCTAGATGTACTTAAGGGCTGCCATGTTTTGGTGCCCAGAGAACAGTTGAGAGGGGTTAGGGCCTTGCTCAAGGGCCCACAGTGGTTTGCTTCTGTTGGCATACCAGGAATTCAAACGCAGGTTCTCCTGACCAGACTCACCTCTGTAACCACTAGGCAACCTTCCCCCCTGCCAAAACTACCCATCAAAGCAGCTGTGTTGCCATGCAATGCTGGATCTTGTCCCCACCCATTCCCTCTCGATCTCCTGTCCTCCTTTCCGCTGACAGCAGGGAACTGTGGGGGGGGGGGGGGGTTCCTCAACTTGAACCTGATCCCAAACAGAGATCAATGCTGCACTTGCCTCAGTGATAGGATATCTGATCAGGTGGTCATTTGCTGTGCAGTATAAGCAGATGTTCTTGGATGAAAAATCTATTTGAAGTGGTTTGATCTCAGTATGGTTTAATTATATTTTCTTGAGCCCAGCCTAAGGAATTTTGAGGTGTTTGCAAACACACGTGCAGGATACACATTAATCAAATCCCATGCTACCACCTGACTTATGCTCATGTTAACTACAGGATGGACACGTCTGTTACATATTTATAGCTTTTGGGCTTTTGCTGCAGGCTGGATATTGAAGTTTTCTGTCTTCACAGGGAAATGGTATCATAATGAACAACCCCCCCTTATCCTTTTCCTGACATTTGCTTACCATCAGCCTGGGATGAACAGGCCTGTTTTAAATAGTCTGGAAACTGTTTGTGACAGAGTAATGTCTGTCCAGTCCTTTTGTGCTGCGTTGGAGGCTGAGTCATCCACAGCCAGACGTTTCCACTGGGATAATGTCCCAATCCCTGTGGCAATGTTCATTTTGTTTATACTGCACCATCTATGGCTCCGTTGATCTGGCAGCAGCTCGCCTGCTTTCAAAGGATGTCCCACTCTCTGCTCCTTCATCCTTTGACGTTTTACTTCAAAGGCTTGATGTGTGTTTTTGTGGGGCATTTGGGGATGGTAGTGACCGAGGCAAGTGGTACCTTTGTGGAAAGCCAGGAGTGCCAGCTAAAACAGAGGATGGTCTGCTATTCTGGACAGACAAAACATCTGTTCTAAAGTACTGGCTGGAGCTTCCCAATAGTTACGTGGTGTGTAGGCAAAAAGGTTTTTAAACAATTTCTAGATATTTGTTATGTTTAATTTTGTTCCTTGATGCACATTAATAGCAAACTGATAAAAAATACTTTCTATAAGATTTCATTTAATATTTTTTCTATTCATATCTTGTATATTCATGGGAGGAATGAAAAAAAAAACTTCCATTGTTTTGACAATGAAATCATCCTGGGAATATTAGTTAGGAAAAATGAAGGCAGTTATCTGATTTATTCATGGGTTACATTGGGTTAGTAGTAAACAGTGAAATACAATTCTACTATTTTTTCCCATTGGCCAGCAGGGTTAAAGAGAGACATTAAAACTTTTGACAGGACACATTAAACTAAAAACAGGGCCACTTGTCAGTTTTCATATTATGAGTCTTTCATTGTTGAAGGTTTTATGAGTTTGACTTAATTACTTTTACAGTGTGTCTTTTATTTAGTGACACAGGGTGCAGTGGGCCACATATTCCTAAACCATTCAAGGGAGCTTGAAAAATTTGTTCCCTGCATTTTGATTTATGTTCCTTGATTTTGTGCATCCAAGTAGCCCTGTCATGATGACCTTTGGAATCCTATATATTGATAAAATATTTTTTCTTTACTTATTAATATGTTTGAGCTTTGTAATAGCCATTTACAATCTCTAAAAGCAATTTTCCTCCACTGTAGATGTCTGAGCCACTGATCTCCAAAGCTCTTGAAGATGACCATAGAGGTTCCACACTTACCTTTTTAATGACAAACCCATATTCATTAGCTGGGCTTCATGCAAAGTGGAAATTAGTAATTCATATTTGATGGGGTTTTCCACTTTGCAACAGCCCATCAAGCCCTCAGTTCTGAATGTTAATAAGCATTAATAAATCATTGTTGACTGAGATGTTTCTTCTGGAGCCTCGGCCAACCAGTTTGTAGGATCTTTCCTGATTAGGATAAAATTAATCTACAGTATGTAGGTGACACACACACACACACACACACACACACACACACACACACACACACATTCCTGCACTTACTGCACAGTGAGGACCGAGTGAAAAGGTCCACATAGCGAGGACCACCCTTTCTGTTTAAATTAGGAACACAAAAATACCATTTATGGACACAGGGTGGCACCCTTCTCCCAAACACTGCCTTAGATTACATTAAACACCAACATTTAAAAAAAAAGTTTTCAACAGGTTATGTGAGGACCAGTCAATGGCTTTGGGTTTTTTATGATTTAAAATGAACTAGAATGCTTTTTTTTACTGAATATTAATAATTGAAATCTGTATTGACATATATTACATTTGTAAAGGATGGAATTACAAATAACAGGGCAGTTTTGTTTAATGAAAATAGTATTTATTAAAGAGCAAATTGGTTATTTCAGTATAAAGAAGAATTTGAATTACCAGTTTAGCTGTCAAAAGGTAAAGCATATAATGATTTTTTTAAGACATTATGGTATCAGTTAAGCCTATTGTCAATTTTCAAAACAACTTCTTTTTAAGTCATATCAATTCTGTGGCTTTTTTCTATGTAAAAAAGAATTAGAATAGTAGTCCTAACTGATAGCTGAGCTGCCAGTTAAAACTGGAAATTTGTTGATCACATTTGATTAAGATGTAATATGATTGTGACCTTTTGTGGTTGCGCATACATTTAGTAATTAATCAAGTGAACTTCAGAAGTGCATGCTTCTTTTTCTGAAAGCTATTCCTGTTCCACAGTGTTAAACACAAACATGGCAGACTCAATCCATAAATAACAATAACAACTGGTGGACATTAGATTTATAACTTAGTCTTGGCAACCAAAAACGCCAGTAACAAGACTGTTGTGCAAAGTGCAGAAGATATAAACATATTGCAACTATTCAAAATGCAGCTTTTGATTTGAACAATATAGAACAGCCAGGTGTTTCCTGAGAAATTTTCCAAAAACTTAAAAAAAAACTGCATGTGTCAGTTCCTACTCAACGCAAACTGCTACATAAAAGATTTGCTGTGATGTAGGCCTCCTAACAAATGAACAGGCATAACAAACCCCTTAAAACACGGGAATAATCACCCTCTTACTCTCTCCCTTATCTTTTAGCACCTATCATCTCAGTTTCCTCCCTCTGTTGTCCTCTTTTAATTCAAAATGCAAGCTTTTTCTTGATTTTAACAATTTCATTGTAGACAAAATATTTCACGTCTTTCCACGACCGTGTTCTCAGGACTGGAGACTCTTTGCAAATACACATCATGCAGTCTTCCTTTGCTGGAACCTTCTTCAGTGCGATGAACTTGGCAAGTTGTCGTTTTACTGCAGTCCTCTCCTTGTCAGTCCAGGGTCTCTTACCTTGTTTCTTGACTTCCATTTCTGGAACATCTACAAAACAAAAACCAAAAGGTGTTTATTAGACATTGAGCTGATAAAGTGCGACCTTATTGAAGTTTTTTTTTTTTACCTGAACCCTGAACCCTGCCTCGATTGACTGATAACAGTAACATGCTTACGTATTTTTTAATTTGTTCTTTTTTATTATTTTAACTCAAACTCAGCTGCACATATTTATCTTTTTATGTTAGTTAGCTTTAGTTAGTTTTATTATTTTTATATTCCTATCTCTTTTCATTGCTATTTGAATAGGTGCAGCTGCAACATAAGAATTTCTCCCTGGAGATCAATAAAGTATTCTGATTCATATGTTTGTTACAATGTAAACATCTAAAATAAAAAGTTTAAAGAGGCCAATTTGTTTTAGATGGTTAGATGTATCACTCCGGGTGACTGACCTGAATAGTTTGAAAATATTTTTCTGTACATTGATAAATACCTAAAGGTCTAGTTCTATGCATTTGTCTTTCTATTGTATTTTTCATAACATTAAGGCCCGTTTCTACCTAGAATCCATAATGAGATGAGACGATTTTAAGATGTCGCAGGAAGAAGCTGCAGCAGTGAGAACTGTCAGTTTCAGAGTGGCTGATTTTATTGTGAGGAGAATCAAAAGATGTCTCAATTGCAAATATTAAATGTATCAAAGTAATTATGTCTCCTCAACCAATCAGATAAAGATCAGAATACAACAGGTGCACCAAATATTATTGACGGTTAACAAATAAATAGTTAAATATTAAGTATGCTCCGCTTCATTAAATCAGACCACAAAAAAAAAAAAAAAAGAAAGAAGAATAGACCGCACTGACAGACAGAATGATCAGGACAGATAACTTGCCAGATCAGATGGAGAATTAGCTCATCAGCTGTATAAACAGCAGCATTCACTCTGTAACTGTAGTGCAGGTAATTTTGTAACTGAACAAGTCAAATAAAATAAACAAAAACACCACCCTTTGGTCTATTTCCATCATCTTTAGTGTATCCAGTAAGTTATGTCTTTTTAATTAACACTGAGCTGATGTTGTTGGTTCTGGAAACTAGTTGTATATTAAAATGTTAATTTGTTTACTTCATCACAAAGGCCGTTTGAGACATTAATCTAAGATGCATTTTCGCTATTCTTGATCCAAAGGAGAGATCTGTATCAGAGTCTGATTCTGAGGACCGGCGACAGATCTCTTTGCCAATAACCCACTATCAATGTTGACATTTATGTTTAGATGCTACAGTCAAAGCCTGAAAATCTGAGGTGGTATTAGAGTGGACATATGAGGTGATTATTATCAAATATAATACACCATCTCCTCATTTGGAAGAAAAAAAAAAAAAAAAAAAAAGCGAAATGGCGCTGTGCGAGCGGCTGCGTGTTACGGCAGCTCTGCCTCCTCTTTTCCTTTTTTTAGCGTTTTCTATGGTTTTAGATGTGGTTTTCTTTTTTTCTTTATAGTAGTCAGTATCAGGTGCAATTCTGCACATGGGAAGCCTACTTTTATTACTTTTCTATTTGGACTTCTGCTTCTTTTGGCACTTTTCCAGACTTCGGTGGGGGACACCTTTGGTTTCAGCCACGGCGCCATTGTTTACACCAGGGACCAGCTGTTAGCTCTGAGCGGCACTGCTCTTCTCTATGCAGAGAAGCCGGAGATTCCCGCAGAGATACGGAGAAAAAGAAGAGGCTGCAGAGCAGGAAGAAAGCTCCAGGAGAGGAAACGGAGGTACAGGCCATATTTACCCTCTGATTATGGGAAACGTTCGTTCCCTCTCCAACAAGACCGACGAGCTTGCGGCGCTGACCAGGCTACAGCAGGAGTTCAGGGAATGTAGCCTCATGTGTTTAACGGAGACGTGGCTGAATGGACTTATTCCAGACTCTGTGGTTTCCCTGGATGGATTCAAACTTTCGCGCGCGGATAGGAGTGCGGCGGAGAGTGGTAAGAGGAAAGGCGGGGGACTCGCGGTGTATGTCAACGAGAGATGGTGCAACCCGGCGCACGTCTGTGTAAAGGAACAACTCTGCACCAGGGACATTGAGTTACTCGCTGTGGGCATGCGGCCGTATTATACTGTTTAATGTGTACATCCCTCCCTCGGCCGATGCAGCAGCTGCTTGTGAGCTGCTCCACAGCGCAGTGACTCAGATGCAGACTCGCCACCCGCAGTCCCTCCTGACGCTGGACCTACTGTATGCTAATGTGAAGGACGCATACACCTCCGCCCCCCTCCCCCCGCTTGGACGCTCTGATCACAACCTCGTACATCTGCTCCCTGAATACACACCCAGGGTGAGAAGACAGCTGGCACAGAAGAAGTCTGTGAAAGTGTGGACCAATGAGGCCAATGAGAGACTGAGAGACTGTTTCCAAACCACAGACTGGGAGACACTCTGCAGCTCTCATGGAGAGGACATTGATGGCCTGACCCACTGCATCACGGACTACATCAGCTTCTGTGTGGAGAAGACTGTGCCAACCCGGAGGGTGCGGTGTTTCTCCAACAACAAACCCTGGGTGACCCCTGAGCTTAAAGTCCTGCTGAACCAGAAGAAGAGGGCTTTCATTTCAGGGGACAGAGAGGAGCAGAGGAGAGTTCACCATGAACTCCAGTACAAGATCAGGCGGGCCAAGGACAGCTACAGGAAGAAGCTGGAGGAGCGGCTGGAGCAGAATAACACGCGGGACGTGTGGAGAGGGCTGAAGGAGATCTCTGGATTTGGACAGAGTGGTGCCAGAGGGACAGCTGATGGAGACCAGCGCTGGGCCAATGATTTAAATCTGTTTTTTAACAGATTTGATTCTTTACACATCCCCAGTCCAGCATCTACCATCCCATTCCCCCTTCACCTTCACTTTCAGCTTCCCCCCCATCTCCACTTCACACCAATGGACTCCACCACCAGCCCCCCACTGTCCTCCACCTCCCCCCTCTCCCTTACATCGGCCCAGGTGAGGAGAGAACTGAGGCGGCTGAAGAACAGGAAAGCTGCAGGACCAGATGGCATCAGCCCCAGGCTGCTCAGGACCTGTGCAGACCAGCTCTGTGAGGTGCTCAGGTACATCTTTAACCTGAGCCTCAGCCTGGAGAAGGTCCCTGTCCTGTGGAAGACCTCCTATGTGGTTCCGGTTCCTAAGATATCACACGCGAAGGAGCCGAACCATTACAGACCCCTCGCCTTGACCTCCCACCTGATGAAGACCATGGAGAGGCTCATCCTCGGTCACCTCCGCTCCGTGGTGTGGACCGCAATGGACCCGCTGCAGTTTGCCTACAGGCCAAACATCGGGGTGGATGATGCTGTCATCTACCTACTGCACAGGGCGCTGGCTCACCTGGAGACGCTGGGAGAGTCGTGAGGGTCATGTTTTTTGACTTCTCCAGTGCGTTCAACACCATCCAGCCGGCGCTGCTGCGGGGGAAGCTGGATGGAGCTGGAGTGGATGGAAAGTTAGCTGCATGGACCATCGACTACCTCACCAACCGGCCACAGTGCGTGCGTCTGCAGAACTGTGTGTCTGAGGTGGTAGTCTGCAGCACGGGGGCCCCTCAAGGAACAGTGCTCTCACCGTTCCTCTTCACCCTCTACACCTCGGACTTCACCTACAACACCAGCAGCTGTCATCTCCAGAAGTTCTCTGACGACTCAGCCATTGTGGGCTGTGTGTCTGAGGGGAACGAGCTGGAGTACCGGTCAGTCATCATGGACTTTGTGGACTGGTGTGAGCGCAACCACCTGTGCTTAAACACCAGTAAGACCAAGGAGATGGTGATTGACTTCCGGAGAAGGACACTACCCCACACACCGGTGAACATCCAGGGGAAGGACATTGACCGGGTGGACAGTTTCAAGTACCTGGGTGTTCACCTCAACAGTAAACTGGACTGGTCACACCACACAGACGCCCTGTACAAGAAGGGCCAGAGTCGCCTCCACCTCCTGAGGAGACTGAGGTCCTTTGGAGTATGCAGGCCTCTGCTAAGGACATTTTATGACTCTGTGGTAGCCTCTGCTGTCCTCTACGCTGTTGTCTGCTGGGGAGCGAGCAGCACTGACCGGGACAGGAAGAGACTGAACAAGCTGGTCAGGAGGGCCAGCTCTGTCCTGGGCTGCCCGCTGGACTCTGTGGAGGAGGTGGGTGAGAGGAGGATGTTGGCCAAGCTCACATCCATCATGTCACCCGCTGCAATGTGGAGGGGCTGAGCAGCTCCTTCAGCAGCAGACTGAGACACCCTCAGTGTAGGAAGGAGCTACTGCAGGTCCTTCATTCCCACTGCTGTCAGACTGTACAACTTATCTGTATAGTCATAATACTTTATATTTTACTGTGCAATACCCCCCATTATCAATGTCATCATATTCTTCATATGCCACCATCACCATGTAAATATGTATATAGTCTGTGAGGTTGTTTTTCTTGCACTGTCAATTATATATATATATATATATATAAAAAACACTACATATTTTTTGCTTTTCTTAGACTTCTTTTCTTGTAAAATAATTTATATTGCACCTTCTTGTTGTGATGCATGTTCACCTTATTCTGTAATAAGAGCTTCTGTAACGAGTGAATTTCTCCACTGTGAGATTAATAAAGTCTAATCTATGTATCTATTGCTGTTATCATTGTTTTAATTTAAATGTATTATTTTACAACAACAGATAAAATATTTATTGAAATGCCAAATGTAAAATATGTAACCTGTAAATATATTCTTTACGTCCATATAACAACTGACTTAATTTGGGGAGCCTCAAATATTCATTGTTGATCAGAAGTTTGTTTTTTTTAAGTTGGCTTGATTTACAATTGTGCTACTGTAACACTAATTAATTAATTAATTAATAACCTTGTCACAGAAATTGTTACACAATAGAAATTTACGTTTCAACTGAGTATAGACACTCTGCAACACCACTTTAACTACTAGTCTTTTCAAATGCAAGTTAGTGTCTTGTGCAGTCAATTCCACTTATATTGTTCTCAGGAAACATATCTATTGAACAAAATTTAATCTTACCAAGATTATTACGTTCTCTTGTAGCTGCAGTCTTCTTTCGGCCCTTCAAAGGGGATCTGGTGTCAGCAGTCTGTCTCTCCTCTCCATCTGAGAGACATGGCATCTCAGTATAATGAAAATACATAACACTTTGCATTTAGCACTTCTCTTTTGCAAGTCTTTTTAACATGAACTCACCCCAGTCATCATCAACTTGACGCTTTCGTTTGTTTACATTTTCCTTTTGTCTCTTAACACGCCCTTTTCTATCCTTTTCATCTGTTAAAAAAAAAAACAGAGCCATTTGGTCAAATAGTGAAAACATAGATGCAGTTTTACAACAAGGTCAATAATGCATAAAAGCATGGGCCTCAGACAGGTTTAATCAGTGTAGCAATCTTTATGTTGGCATGTAGGCATGTATTAGTAATTTCAAAAACTTTACCTTGTTTAAACAATTCTACATGCATAATGTTGACTATTTGCCATTAGTTGTAAATTTTCTGCTTTAGAAAATCCCCTGAAGGCCACCTCATTTGTCAAGTTGAATGTTTATTTATGTTGAAAAGATATGAAAACAAATCTAATCTTTCATTAAAAATGTAAGATTTGAACGTTGCTAAACAGAGGTAGCTAACCTTTATTGTATGAATGTTAACACAGTAATAAATTATCAGTATTACCAGTAATGAGGTGAAGAAAAACTACCCCATTTAGTCAAGTGTAGCCTCTGTACTACACAGCAGTAATAAAAAAGTACTGGATCTTCACAGAATGAATTTTGTACTTGTGCTTACCACTAATGTTCCAGTAGTTGTATTTCTATTTGTTTTACAAATTCTTAACGAAAGTTATTTTGAGTTTCCAAAAGTACACTTTCAAGTATACCACAAGTACACTATCTACTTACTGCCAGTGTATTAGTTATATACTTCTAGTCTATATTTTAGTTTAGTTTATTGAAGTATACTTTAAGTTGACTTTTATGAAGTTAAAAATGTTGTAATTTAGTCCAAATATGTATTAAGTTGATATATTTTTTAGTTCACAACAAGTACATGGTCTGTAGTATATTTGCTATTCCTAAACTAATACTCAACCATACTTTTGGCTAAAGGGAGCACGACTCATTGACTTCACCTTATTCTCTACTTGGATTAAGATATATCAGTATTTTGTGGCAGAAAGAGGTAAAATGTATACTAAAGTACAAGCACAAGCTTTAGTATTAAAGTATAACTGTGCCCTGGGTATGCCCTGGACAGGTCGACTCAACTCGGACTCAACTCAGAGTTCTGATTCCACCTAAGAGTTTGTTAAACCTCCTTTATGAAACGGGCCCCTTATCATCCAAATTAAAAAAAAGTACGGATAGAAGGAAGGGAAGTGTTAATGTTGCAAGTGGTGTATAGTTCGGGGCAACAGTGCAGTTTAAGGAAGTGCTCAGCTCCAGCCCGTCAATATAATTTGCCCTGTATTTAACAATATGTCGTTTGTTACACAGAACTTAAAGACACCATCATTTGTAATATATAATGTATGGAAAAATTCAGACACACTGTAATCAGTGGGATAGCTGATGAGCTGGAGGGAGGGCTGGTGGAAGGGATGGTAACAACATAAGGCAGGGGTGCCCAAGTCCAGTCCTCAAGATCTACTATCCTGAAACTTTTAGATGCATCCCTCCCCCAACACACCTGAATTAAATCAATGGCTTGTTACCAGGCCTCTGCAGAGCTGAATGACATGTGGATGAGGGAATTGGGCCATTTTATTCAGGTGTATTGGAGAAGGGTTGCTTCTAAAAGTTCCAGGATAGTAGATCTCGAGGACTGGACTTGGGCACCCCTGACATAAGGTTTAGACCAGGGTTACTCAATTTGGTCCTACGAGGGCCGCAATCCAGCAGGTTCTCCATGTGTCCGTGCTTTGACACACTGACTCAAATGAATTAGTCATTGTGCAGAACTTAGATCCATTTAATTTGATGCAGTTGTGTTGAAGCAGGGATACATGGGAAACCTGCTGCATTGCTGCCCTCGTAGGACCGAATTGAATAACCCTGGTTTAGACTATACATTATCTTATATATTGGGTGTATATGCTTTGAGGAAACTTATTTGTATTTGACTGCTGATATTTTGGAAAGTAAACAAAACTAAAAAAGGACTTAAATTAAAAACACTAAGCTAAACTCAAACACTTCACTCATGCCAATGTTACAGACTTACCCCAACCATCATCATCACGTTTCTCGGTAGATCGCTCATTTTGCTCAACAGGTGGTGTTCCACATCTCTCCTGGTACACCATTTCATCTATAAAAAATATGTTTTGATAGAGTTGTAGTCCTTACATCTTCATTTCAGAAATATATCAATAACACAGTGAGATCCAACTCAGACAAAAAAGCATTACCTGTTTTTTCAATGTCTGGACCAGTTTGACCATCACTCAAATCATCGTCATCATGTTTTTGTTTAGCTGTAGTCATCTTTCGTTTCCCTGTGTTTGTGTCTTCTTGCAACTCTCCATCTATGCAAGATGATGTTTTAGTCTAATGAAATTGCTAAAATCTCAGAAACAATGATGCAGTGAAAGAAGATTCAAGTCACAGAGTATTACCTGCATTTTCAAATCCTTGAATGGTGTTATTAATCCCATCATCCTCATCAGCACCACAACCATCTTCATCATGTCTTCTTCTTGCAGTCTGCCATAGTCTCTTTACAGGTGACCTTGCTGCAGCTGAATGTGGCACCTCTCCATCTGTAAAAATTACATTAATACCAAGTAAAGGCCAAGCTCCATTTCAAGGCTCTTGTGTTAATATTGCCTGGAATTACCAGAGTCATCATCATCGTGTCTTTGTCTTGTGGCAGTATTTTTTTGGCCTCTAAACTGATGAGCTTATGATGGACAGCTGTTCTCCATCTGATGGAGCATACATTAGAAAGATGCATATGCATATAGAGTCTATATTATAGACAATCCCTCACAATGGCAAAGTTTTTCTGACAAAAAATTACATGTGCAGAAAAGCTTTAAGCCTTAAATCAGTCAAGCAAATAATTTGTTAAGTTTTTTTTCGTACCAAACATGCTCAAGCTTGGGTGGTAGCTGAATTTCTGGATTTCTTTAAGTATTGTTTTATTACTCATATGATTACTGTTACTGACTTCTGAAACATATTACTACTGTTACTATGGAAAGCACTGGTTCTGTTTCAGTTGCCAGCGGTTGCACTGCAAACTCGGACCTGTTGGTGTTTTACTGATAACTTAGAACCTGGACATCTGGTCAACATTAGGTCCAACTTATCAATATAATTTATTTGAAAGAAAAAAAGATTTTTCAAGGCTTTCAAATCAGTCACAAGCACTGACACTATAGCGTTGACAGTCCTATTCCTAACATAACCACTAATGGTGGGACCTGAACAAACAGTTCAGGAACAGTTTTAAAACCTTTACACTTGTTTTCAGTTTATACTGGTTTCCAGTCAGTCAGAGAAAAGATTTTAAAATCCTACAGATTGTCTACAATCCCAGAATGGTCTAAGTCCAGAATCCATCTTTAAATTTCAGAGAATGTAAACCTAGTAGGACTCTTAGATCCAAGGACTCAGGTCAGGCCGGAGTCTGGCCCAGAGTCCGGGCCGCAGTCCAGACCAGCGTCCAGAATCAACATGGAGGAGGAGCATTAATCTTCCAGTGGAGATTAAACTTTCACCAACTGTCTACACTTTTACATCTAGATTAAAAACTTTTCTTTACTCATGTCTAAAGGTGAAATCTGCACTACATCCTATCTAGACTTTTGCTGCTTGTAATTGTTTTAACTTAATTTATTCTCTTTATATCATTTTATTTATTAAGTTAATTTCTTTTGTTGCTTTTATTGTACTTTTTAATGCTTCCTGAGATGCTTTTAATGTTATATAAAGCACTGAGTTGTCTTATACTTGAAATGTGATGCTCAAATAAAATTGGTTTGTTATGATTTTCATTACATACCATCATGAGCTTCCTGTTGTCTTCCTGCATCCGACGTCCTTCTCTCATTGACACTGTTCAGACCTTTGATTGGGGTGGCTGCATGTCCTTTGTCTATGGAAACATTAACAGTAGAAAATTAGTAAACTTGCTTTTACAATTACATTAAATGAAAGTTGAAAATATGCAGATAGATAGATAGATAGATAGATAGATAGATAGATAGATATAGATGCTGCACACAGTGGACAGAATGACAGAGAATGACAGAGAGATAAAACTAGTAATGACTTTAAAATGGTATTAATATTTATTTACATACCACTGATAACAGAGTCCAGTGTTTGTAGAGTCCTCCCTTTCAGGGACTCTGCTCCATGTTCCATCGCAAACAGAAGTTTGCCAATCTTGGCCACTTGGAATGTTTTATCTGTCTGACGATAATAGTCGCAGTGGACCCTGATATCATGTCCCATGAATCGAGCAACTTGCTCGAGTTCCTGGCTGTCGAGGTTGAGAAGCTGACATAGGGTAGCAACTTGCTTCCTTAATTTTGTTGATCTCAGCAGTTCTGGGTTTTTGGCCTTGCTCTCTTCTGCAAATCTTCTGAGGCAGTCACACCCACGAAGATTGGTAGTTGTGCCAAGCCTTGCAAACAGAAACGGGTTCTCCTCAAGTATGCCAACTTCCCTCCGTTTTTTAATGAGGAAGTCAAGAGAAGCTTTGGTGCGCTCCAGAAGTAGGATGGGAACCTTTCTCCCTCTCTTCCCACGTGTCACCAAATGTGTCAGTCTCTGGCTCAATTGTTTTTCCACGGGAGATAAGGTCTCATATATGTCTTTGTTCATTTGGCCAGTGTTTGTGTTAAGATAGGTCTCAAGGGTTAAACGTGATGCCTCTCCTTCCCGTTTCTTATTGAAAACGATTTGTGCAAGAAGGCTCTCACTTAATTTTTTGTACGCTGTAGTACTCACACGCTCTCTTAACTCTGCCATTGCCTCGTTCTCAGCTTTCCTCAGGTAGTTCTGGAGGGTGACTATGTCCTCTGTCAGAGGTACACTGTCTTCTTTGCCCCACTTGCGTTGCTCAATTGTGCTGTGAGCATTAGTCGACACGTAAGTGGACCAGGAGGTATCCAGCAGTTCCTTGAACTTTTTTGCCTTCTTCTCAGCTTTACCATCACACGTCATCAAGCAGTGGCCTATCCAGGTTTCAGTTGCTCCTTTGAGTGAAAAGCCAATTTTAACAGCTGTAGATGGCTTTCCATATTCATTCTTGTTTACATCATAGTTTGACAAATGCCTGGCTGCTTTAATTGCCAGATTAAAATTGGCTGGATCACAAATGTCTTTAAGACTTGCGACATGCTTGTCAATGTCTTTGGCAGCCAACATAAAACGTCCCAATTCTCTTAGTTTTTGTGCAATATATCTGTGCTGAGATTGTTCTCTGCCCTTTTTAGCAAATAATGCATCTCCATATGCACAAATCATCTCATCATTCCTGATATGACAAGTTACACAATCCTGTTGCATGGAATGAATGATCTCTTGTACTCCACTAGATGATTCTCTGACTGGAATAAGGGACGAGGAAGATTTTTGGATTCTGGCTCTTTTGCCGTTCTGACTATCCTCTGCCCGTCCTCTGCACGATTTATTGTGTCTCCACAGTTCAGTTCTCTTGAACATCGCGTAACAGTGTTGACATGGTAGGTAGCTCTCTATGTCTGCTTTCCCAGGGGGCTGTCTCCATGTTACAATCTCACCATTTCCTTCTTTTAAGACACTGGCATTATGTTGCCAGTCGCCTTTATTACGAAGGCCTTCCAACAATTTCTTCCTTTTTTTGGAGCCAACTGGGAAACTAAAAGCAATGGCGACATCGCGTTCCTCACTATGTTTTCTTTCTAGATGTCTGGCTATTTTCAATTGAGCCTTTTTACAGTACACACAGTAATGAGCTTTGTCCCAAGCCCTGGCACCATCCTTTTTTTTGCTTGTTTTAACAGTAATCTTCACCATTTTTTTGCCATCTTGTAACTTCCTTTTTCCTTTTGACTGCATATCTATTTGAACTGATTTACCTTTGGCCTTCTGGTCCTTAGCCTTCCAGATACTAGTTTCACTGGATGAGTGACTGTGGTGATTCTCAGGTGCACTGTGGCAGGAGGACTCTGACTCTTGTGCAAGGACCTCATCCTCACTGGATGATGGTGATGATGGTTTGTAGTCTGCATCAGATCCACTGTAGCTGGATAACAGAGACTCCTCATCTTCTACGGATGGTGATGGTGTTGGTGGGGGATAGCAGGCTTTATCAGGTTCATCACCACGCCTCTCTTTGACAGGTGTATGTTCACTTGATGAGGGGCAGTGGTCCTTTTTGGCCTTCACAGCAGGGCAGAGGAAAAAACAGGGAAAATAATCATTTATCATCATTACTGCCTAATTCAGTGTGAAAACTTTACATTGCCAAATACATGCCTACACCTCTACATCTACATATCTGTGAAAATAAAAAGAGTATCACTGTCTAAACAACATGTGGCATGTTTCCTCTTGCTGGACTCTGGCCTATGTATGACTGTCTACGTATGGTGAAACTCAATTGAGGTGAGACAATGCAGACATATTTCCTAACATAAAACCCTGATGGCTTCAGATACAAAAAAATTACTTTCCTTAACTGACTACTCCAAATCCAACACAACTGCCTCAAAACTTAAACTACGTGTAGCTTACCATTTACCGTTTAATCCCACACAGACTGTAGCAGAAATGCTCATAATTTCACAGCAGCATCCTAACCACTGCCAGTTGCTGCTTACTCGCCACAATCATGAACTAATCTTTAATTAAACATTTTGGCCAAATTATAGACAAAACAATCACACAGTTTAGTCACATTTAAGTCTTTTTTTCTTACTTTCTTTCAGTTAATTCTCTGTATAAACAAATTTGTTTGCATTTTTTACAGAACATTTCAGGCAGTTTGATCAGACTGCTTTAGGTTGTGCCTACCTACTATATTACCATTACAATCACATTAGTGATTGAACAACAAGTCTTTCAATGTCCTTATATGGCTGAGAGCTCAGAAATCAAACATATAAATCTTACAAACATATAGCTGTGTAATGTAACAAAAGTCTGACTGGATATTCTGTGCTTTGTGAGGCGTAGGGCTTTCATTAGATCACCATCATTAAGAGTGAAAACAAATCAATATTATTACAAATAAATAACTAAACGAACAGACTTTGAATATTACAGCAGCCAAAGGTGATGCTGTGAAGCTAACAACCTGACATTAACAACATAGTAAACCAACTAACATCAGCCTGCATTCAGCCTCATTTATTCATTATTTCTTCATGCAAACTGAAAACTGTTTTACAGAATAAACTGGCCTCTGTCCAGACTGACCCAGCCTGGTTTGATACAGAAACTGAGCAGTAATTAGTTCATATATCTGCTCAGATATTTTGGCTGCTGGAAGTTTAGTTAGCCAGGTGAACTCAACAGGACTTCAACAGCAGCAGGTGCAACTCTCCATATGTTGTCTGCATGTTCCTCACATATTCCACAGCCACAGGTTACCTCTGAGCCTCCATTTAATGCAGTATGTTTTCATTTAGCTTAAATATAGCCTAAACAAACCGTACAGAGGGCCACGGCCACACAGCAGCCTGAGCTGAGCGTGGAGCATTGATAGCAGTTGTCACGTGTTCATGTTGACATTTCTGCATCTCATTTGGGTTTCTGTAGTAACTGTAACGGTAACTGCCTGCTGCATCTGCTTACATGAAGTTTGTTTTTCATACTTAGCAACAAAAAATACGAAGTAATTTCATAGTAAATGCGCTGAAACAGGGACTGAGCTGCAGGAGGAGATTAAAGGAGAGGAGCTGAGAGGCTGGAGAAGTCCTGTCCCTCTCATTTAAAAAAGAAAAAAACAATTTCCTTCCTAATCATTACTTTGGATAACTAAATTAACACTAGTAAATTCTGCACTGCCACTGTCATTGTTTTAATAAACTACACAAAGTGACTTTAAAACCAAAATAAGTGCAAAGAAAAAATGACTTACCCGAGCATTTTCAAATCTCTCTTCGCACTTTTGGTGGTGATTCCTTAAATTTCGAAGTCTTCTCTTAAATCTGTCCATGTTAAATGCTGAATATCGGAGACGAGCTGAAGGAGGGGAGAGACGCAGGTGTCCAGGCAGGTCTTAACAAGCCTGAACTCTTCACCTCGCTCCTCGACCTCTGATTGGTCAAGTAATCAACACACATCAGCGTGTTGGGAAGCACACACACAGGCACAGCTCTCACCCTGAGAACTCAACCTTAAACCTCATTAACCCTTTCATGGTGCTCTCCTTTAAATTGTCACCCTAAACAGAATTTCAAACAAATCCTAAAATTATGAATATAGACACCTCATTAAACAGTTCAGAAAAAACGTTAAAATTTGTGATTTATTTATTAAGGAAATGTATGGACAAATTAAAATAAATTAATTAATAAATGAGTAGAGAAATATATTAAAAGCAAATCATTGAATAAATATGAAAAATAACAAAAATCATGATTGATTGATTGATTGATTGTAAAGACTTTCCAGTCCGTAGATTTCAGTCTGTCATTACACCGCTTAGAGACTGTCGGTCCACTTGTCGTGCCCCACCACCATAACACTAAATAACATAATCTAAACTTCTGTAAAAATGAATCCATTGGTGTCTAACTGTCTATCTGTTCCCGTGATGCCATCTCACTCTACAATTCAGTCTGTCTGATAAACTCTCAGCCATAGAATTAGATTTCTTAAGTAAATGAATGTTATGTTGGCAGAGCTGAGGACCCAAGCACAGGGAGAATGAGGCAGGATGCAGAATGGTGCTGGTGAAAAGGTTTATTTTTCCACAAAAGCAGGGAAAGGGAACCACACAATACAAGGATGAACCACAAGGATCTGACACAGGCAAACTGAAAACCACGGGGTATATATGCACAGAGGGAGTAATAAGGAACAGTTGAAGTGAATGAGTAATTAGACCAGGTAAACTAATGAGACAGAAACACAAACCACAGGAACACAAGAGGGAAAACAGGAAAACTGGACTAAACGTGGCAAAACCCAAAATCCAGACAAAAACTAAAACATGACACAAACGATGATCTAAACAGAAAACTAAACAAGAAAAAAGCCAGAACTGGAAACCAAGATCAAAACAGAACTAAACATGACAAACCAAAACCCTAAACCATGATCAACACAGGACTAAAAAAACAAAAACCACAAACTATAAACCAAGATCAAAATATATCAAACCAAACAACAGACCAGTACCCAACAGAGGAACCATGACAGTCCCCCCCCACCACCAACAAAGTCCAAACTAAATAAATGGTTCAAGCCTGGCGGGCGGAGGGGGTCCGGAGGAGGGACCAGGCCCAAGCACAACAGTCCAGGACTTAGCTCAGGAGGTCGATCCAGAGGCCGAGAAGACTGGGGCAGGATCAGATCTCTGAAGGTCGACCCGGAGGCCGAAAGGACTGGGGCTGGATATCTGGTGGATGACCAGAGGGCTGCACGAACAGGAGCTGGACCTCTGGAAGACATGCAGGCTGGAACTGGATCTCTAGGAAGCGCGCAGAATGGAACAGGGACAGGAACTTAATCTCTAGGGGGCTCTGTATCATCCACATTATGGCAAGCCCAGGTGCCAGAGGCAGAGGAGGAGCAATCTCCTTAACGGCGTGGACCACAGGTGGCGGCACAGGAGCAATCTCCTCGGAGCAGGTGAGGAGATTCTTGACCTGAGACTCCATCAGAGCCATGAACCAAGAGCAGGTGAGGAGCGTCTTAACCTGAGACCTCCTCGGAGCCAGGGACCAGAAGCGGGTGAGGAGCGTCTTGACCCGAGACCCCCTCAGAGCCGTGAACCAAAAGCAGGTGAGGAGCATCTCGACTTGAGACCCCTCGGAGCCAGGGACCAGAAGTGGGTGAGGAGCGTCTCGACCACTGACCTCCTCGGGAACAGGAGCCAGAAGTGGGAGAGGAGCGTCTTGACCATAGACCCCCTCAGGAACAGGAACCAGAAGAGAGGCTTTTTGACCAGGGACCTCCTCAAGAACAGGAATCAGAGTCAACGTGGACTTGGGCGCAGGCGTCAGATGCTGAAGAGCTGGACAGGACCTGGGCACAGGCGTCGGACTCTGAGGACCTGGAAAGGACCTGGGCGCAGGTGTGAGACCCTGAAGAGCTGGGCAGGAGCCTGGGAGCCGGTGTTGGAAGTTGCAGCACTGGCGACGTGGACCTCTGAGCTGGTGGCAACACCGGAAATGTGGACCTCTGAGCCGGTGGATACTCTGCAGACATGAGGTGTGGAGTTGGTGGAGACTTTGGAGACGTCATGTGTGGAGCCGGCAGTGACAGTGTAAAACGAGGTTGTCTACGGCCTAGTCTCCTTCTGGCGAACACCGTGGTCCATGCAGACCCCTGAGACTTGGGTCAGTCTGGAGGTGCCCAGATTGCCAGTCTGGACCCCCAGAATGGTGTCCTCTCAGGTGAACCCTCCATCTGAGAAGTACACCAAGCCAGCTCACCATTTCAGCCTCATCTGAAAGAGACGAGTCCATGCAAGGGAAATCATCCATCCAAGGATCACTCCCCCATAATCATCTCTCCAATACTGAAGATGGAATGTAGGGAGGACCCGTTGGGTTCATGCTGGGCCAGTTCTTTCAACATGCTGGGTCCATTTAAAGTCTGATCCTTCCTACATTAAATCAATCAAGTTACTTAAATAAAGGTTTATGTTACTGAGGAGAATTTACAGGTACATATACTGTGAAGCTACTCTGTAGGCCCAGGGTGACTGCATACACATTGATTTGTCTTTCTATGCTTCTTGTAATATGTTTTTTAGCATGTTTTAGCTATTAATACTACTATTAATATTATTAGTATTTCCCCTAGTGGGCATGGAAAGTGGCTGAAGGTTCCGCGGGTAGGCTTATGCAGCCAATAAGAGCTGGTGGGGCTCCAGATGGAGGCCTGCAGGTCTCCAGTGGGCATAGAGGACCACTAGGTGTACAGCTGGAGGCCTTGGGAAGCCAGTGAGAGCCGCTGGAGTTTGTGTTGGAAATCTGTTGGTCATTCAGCTGGCGGTCCCACGGGTGGGCTGATGCAGACATGGTGGGCCGCAGGGTGTAAAGTTGGAGGCCATGGGTAGCCAGTGAGAGCTGCTGGGGCTACCGTTGGAGGTTAAAGCTACTGAAGATGGGAGTTGAAACTCTTTCTGACAGGGGACTTCACCAGACGTTCCCAGCAGACCCTCACAACACATTTGGGTCTGCCAGGCCGGACCAGCATCCTCCATTACCATCTGAGCCAACACACTAACAGGTGGTGATCAGTTGACAGCTCCACCCCTCTCTTCCCCCCGACACAAAGTTCTGAGCCAATTTTGGAGACATTTTAGCTAATTTTGTCCACTTTACACAGGGTTGAATATTATGACACACCTAAGTTTAAATGGCTGCCATTCAAAAAGTATGGGGTCGATCGGTCCCAAAGTAAAGTCAATCTAGTTGTATCGGGTACCCGAACAACATATTAAAATTTCAGAACTTTGGGCCACCTACAAAGTAATTTTGTGTAAATCATTTCAGAGCAATACTGGGTTAGGGTCGATTGCCCTGACACCCTCTTGGCCTTTGCATACTCATTTGACCAAGTTTTTTTTTCTATACGACATGGAAAATTATTCTCAAAATTTGGGGTCTCTTGGGTCAAATGGTACCCTCAAATGGTATGTTCAAAAACTATTTTGGCATAACTAAGGCATTGTTTTGGCAAGCGGGCTGATTTTTAAAATAGGGCTTGGGGCATGCTTCTGTACATGTGCGCTCAATTTAAAATTTTTGAAAAAAAAATGGCTTTACTAGGCAAAAAGGGCTTCATAAAGGCAACACAAAACCTCCCTGTTTATTAATAACTCTAGATTGCTTTGACTTACCGGCACCAAATATATTTATGTGCATAATCAGGTCATTGCCACAAAGCAGTGTACCAAATTTCAAGTGTCTGGGTCAAAAGATGGCTTTACTAGGCTCAAAAGGACACCCTTAATTGAAATGACCTTTGCCCTAGATTAACCTTGCACTTGCAGGTATGCAGGAAATAAGGTGAGGGATGGGCATGAATCGGGTTTTGGAAACTCGTCATACTTAGATAAATTATACAGAAAAGTCCCCTGCTTGACTATACTTTATTAGATTACTTGCTGCTAGGAATACAAGGCTTAGCAATATGCCCTCAAAACCTATACTGAAGTATAGGACTGGTGTTATATGTTGAATATATACATTTAATAAATATATTTTTGTGCATGTACAATGTACAACATTCTTTAATAAATACCTTAGCCTTCATTCAAGATCATTCCAGTTTCATTACAAAAAAAAACCAAAAAAACAAAAAAAAAAAAAACCCAGATGATTAATAGAATAAGTTTAACAACTCAATCTTTATATAACACCTGAATGAGCAACTACTGCAAGGACCAAATAAGAAATTTTACTGTTACCAAATACAATATAAAATAAAATAAAATCTCTGGAAAAGAAGAAACATTCTAACTGCAAATGTGCAATAAAATTCAAATAATGCAACCAATAACCATAAATTACTTAATGAAATAAATATATAAATAAGCATATCTACAAAGATATCACGTTGTAAATATGATAATATATTAACTCAATTTTGAATTATGTTGAGATGTTAACTTATTCCGGTTATATGATTGGCATTTTGGTAGGCCAATAACATCACTTGATTTGGTTTAATCTAACCAATCAGTAGTACCTTGCAGGCCTCTCTGTCAGCCGTGGGCCTGCTACTGGGCTGTCTGCATCTTTCCAATGCCCATGCTACAGCAGGAAGCCAGAATTGCTCAGAGTCTTACTTGTTTATTATTGTGCTGTGAGGTTTAATTAAACTCTGTTGCCCTGTCAGAGGTCCAGACATTCATATTGTTAAATGGTGAGTACTGCAGATTCTGGAAACTTTTATTAAAAGCTTCATTTTAGATAATGAAAAAAAATGCAACAAAGTGTGCTAGCTGCTATGCTAATGATCACAATGTAAAATTTCATCAAGGTATATTACCACAGTTAGCATGTGGTTTAGGTGGAAATAATCTAAGCAATATGGATTTCTGTAGACTGAAGATTCATTAAATGCACTACTCTATTTGAGTTTGGACAAATGGCAAGCAGACAATGCTGAAAACTGTCCTGATTTAATTTACTCCCTGTTGTAGAGATTCTTTTAATTATTTTTATTTTATGGAAATTAAGCTAATGGTAGTTACAGCCAAGTACTTTTTAAAAAGCTGACACGCTAAACTTTAATCCTTAAATCAAAGTAACTTATTTTGAAAGCACTAAATGTTGATTTAATCCTAACTGTTTTATATACTAAATTTGAACCATAGCAACTTTAACCCGTTAAGCCCAACCCATGAAAAAATGAAAAGTCAATTTTTAAAAAATATGAGGTCTTTATTAGGCCCTTTAACAAAATCTAACAAAAAGAATTAACATTTGGAGGGGATATATAGTTTAAAAATATTATAATGTGGTTTTCTGCTTCTGGGTATCTATTAGGGGACAGAAGACAAGTATTAGATTGTGTTCAACAGGATTTTGAGCAAAGTTTGTACTATAATTTGAAGGAAAATGTCTCAGAAACTGTATGTGACAAATATATCACGTCAGGCTTTTATGGGTTAAATGTACAACAGAACAAATAAGTTAATTGTTATACCAATATCTAAGATATCATAGTTGGTATAAAATGCCATGTTGATGCTTTAGTCTGGATGTTCTCATGTGGCAATATGACCTATATCTATAGGTCATGGTTCGATGTTTCAGCCAAAAAATTTTCAAAAGGAGAAAATCCAATGAAAAGCAGAAATTCCAGTGAACCAATGGCGAGTCGACTCTACTGGACCTTGTGGAGGATAGTTCGCATTGCTTTCAACTGATAATCTGCAGCTGCTTCTTCAATACATGATATGGTAGGATGGATTATCACACAAACCCCACTGATAAACCCACAGAAATTAAATGTAAAGGCTTGACTTAAAGTAAATTGGATATTTCATGAATATTATAGTTTATTATTGTGAAATTTGAATTTGAAGTAAGTAAGTTTTACAAACATGTTCATGCCAATTTCCTTTAGCTTCATTTTTCAAATGTTGAACTCCTGCCATCCAATTCTTTCTGAAATCAGTCTATTATCTTCTTTACTGATGAATAGGTATTCTAACCAGATTATAATTGCATCAGCATTTAAAGGATATATACTACTACTATTAATATGGATGTCAACATTGATAATACAAAACTTTCATCATATATGTCCCGCCTTTTGAGGTGTTGTGCAAATTTGTTATGTTTATTTATTTGTAAGGAGCCTGTGACCAGTAGTGTATATGATGCCAAATGCAATGCCAGCATGTGGATTTAAATTTTGAACCAGTAGGGTCACAAGAGTGGGACTAAGCTTCCACAACTCTTGCTCATTGGCTGAGTGGAACTAACTCTAGACTCTTAATAAAAATTTATGCTGCACAACAGTAATGGCATAACAACATTCTTTGGAGATAATCTGAATAAACAAAATCAAATGTGATGCCGACCGAAAAAAGAGGATCTTCTTTTTCTTTGACTGTTACTACAACATTTACAAGTAAACAAGTCCAAATATATAAATATAGCTATTTTAGGCCCAATTAGATGTCTGGGAGAAAAAGAAATAACTGTGATATGAACATTTCATTAGTAACTATACTGGAAACCACTACAGATTCTTTTTTTTTTTTTTTTTTTTTTTTTTTACAATAGTTCCCAAAGTCATTTGTTCAAAAAATGATTATTTTCTTACAGTTATTTCTATAAATGGGTTGCTTTTAAATTTTTTTTAAAGAGTTGTCCAAGTATTGTACAAAAATGTTAATATATCACAGTTGCCAGTAGGGGGAGCCCTAGAGTCATATTGGCGAAATACATCCCGGCCCCCAGTAGGGGAGCTCTAGAGCAAAATCTGTGTGAATTTTCCTGCTGAAAAAAGCAGTTTTCTAGCATTCTGAGGACAAACTGTGAAACTTAGAGGGTAGCATCTATGTAGCATCAGGAAGTGATTTAGATGATGTCAAAGTGAGGTCCGGCCAAAATGTCCTCACTTTGTAAAAATGACCTCACTATGTTGGTTAAAAACTCACACTGGTCCTCACAATGTATTAAGTACAAGTACACACACACACACACACACACACACACACACACACACACACACACAAACTACTGATACTTATTTCCTTTTTTATGAGACACTTATATATTTGTTAAAAGTACCTAATGAGCCCATTTACATGCACATGGTGACAAAAATCTCATATCATTTATTAGATAACTGCCAATATTGGATTATGAGAAATTGGATTAACACACGTGGATTTCTCCCCAATAATCCAGTGTCTTCATGCATGTAAACCCGTATTTATGATTTATTTAGTATTTTTACATCTGTGCACGTCCAAAGAACTTCTGTCTTTTCAGTGTCTTCCATTAAAAAGATGGAAGCAATGTAGACACAACATGAATCGAACACAAAAGAAAAACATGATGGCGTGCAGCAGCAGGAAGTCCGAGTATTAATGAAGTAAAATATTCATCTGTAAACTATCTAGCAGATATTAACCTCTCACGGCATGGCTTGGTGGGAAGAGTGGTCATCTTGTAGCCTGAGGGTTGCCGGTTCAATCCTCTGCCTGTCAAGCTAATGTCGAGGTGTCCCTGAGCAACACACAGAACCCCTAATTGCTCCTGATGGGTTGTGTTTAGTGCCTTGTATGGCAGCTTCCACCGTCAGTGTGTGAATGTGTGTGTGTGAATGGGTGAATGTGATGTATATTGTAAAGCACTTTGGGTAAAAGCGTAAAATAAATACAGACCATTTACCATTCACATTTGCAGCTAACGCTAAAGCAGTGGGTGTCGCCATGGCCAACAAAGACCAGTGTGCTAACATTTCATCCTACCTATGCATTCTGCGCATGCGCACAACACAAAGAAGTCATTTAAATGTGCAGAAAGGGCATGCCCATAAATACATGCTACCCTCAAAGTCCCATACCTCCGTGGTGTAAAAAATAAATTACTCACTTTCATTTCATATATTGTTTTATATATTTTCATAGAAAATGTAAGCCTATATATAAAATATTTAGTTTTTCAATATTCTAAATGCCTAAGATTAGAAAGTTTCATTAAGTGATAGTGTGGTGTGAAAAACTGTTTCCCTGGCCACACCCTGGCCTGATTACTGCCACACATGTTCTCAATGAAGAAATTACTTAAATAGAACCTGTCTGACACCTAAACCATTCAGAGTTTTATAAAACCAGCAGCGGTACTTTAAAGTCTGTCCTCAGGGTAAAGACCTCAGAGCTGGACTGATGTGTATGAGGACTCTAGCAGCATAGTTCTGAACAAGCTGCAGGTATCTAATTAATTTTTAGGCAGACCTGTAAAAACACTGTTATAATAATCATGCCAACTACAGATGAAGCATGGACTAGTTTTTCCAGATCCTGCTGAGACATCAGATCTTTTACCCTTGATATATTCCTAAGGTAGTAGTATAGACTGAGTTTGAGATTCCCTTAATATGTTTTTCAAATTTTAGGTCTGAGTCCATTACTACACCCAGATTTCTAGCCTCGTTGGTGGTTTTTAGGTGTATAGACATAAGCTCTGTGGTGACCTTTAATCGTTTCTTTTGGCTCCAAAGACAATCACCTCAGTTTTGTTTTTGTTTAACTGAAAAAAGTTCAGGTACATCTAGTCATTAATCTCCTCAATGCATTTACCAAGAGCCTGTATGGGGCCTCGGTCTCCTGGTGACATTGTAATATATATCTGTGTGTCATCTGTATAGCTATGGTAAATAATTTGGTTATTCTTTATGACCTGTGCCAGTGGGAGCATGTAGATGGTAAACAGAAGAGGCCCCAGAATAGAACCTTGGGGAACTCCACGTATAATTCTTTTCTGCTCAGATGTAAAGTTACCTATTGACACAAAGTGCTTCGGTGGAGGGAATACTTCAAAAACCTCCTCAATCCCACTGACACATCGTTCAAGCAGAGTCGGGGAGCCCTCAAGTGGGCTCTCCTATTTTTGAGAATGAGGTCACTGAGGTGGTTAAAAAGCTTCTCGTGACTCAGTCCTGGGGGTGGATGAGAGCTACCCGGAGTTCCTTAAGGCTCTGAATACTGTAGAGCTGTCTTAGTTGACACGCCAACATGTGCAGAAGACATGCAGACTCCACCAAGGATGCCCTTTGTCATTTATTCTGTTCATAACATTTATGGACAGAATTTCTAGGTGCAGCCGAGGTGTTGACGGGATCCTGTTTGGTGGCTTCAAGATTGGGCCTTGCTTTTTGCAGATGATGTAGTTCTGTTGGCTTCATCAGGCCGTGATCTTTGTTCTCGCCGGATCAAATCGCAGCCGAGTGTGAAGCAGTAGGGATGAGAATAAGTACCTCCAAATTTGAAACCACGGTCCTCAGCCAAAAAAGGGTGGAGTTTATTCTCCAGGTCAGGAATGAGGTCCTGCCCCAAGTGGAGGAGCTCAAGTATGTCGGGGTCTTATTCACGAATGAATGAAGGATGGAGCAGGAGATTGATAGGCGGTGTGGCTTCTGCAGTGATGTGAACTCTGAATTGGTCTGTCGTGGTGAAGAAGGAGCTGAGCCAAAAGGCAAAGCTCTTGATTTACTGGTCGATCTACATTCCTACCCTCACCTATGGTCATGAGCTGTGGGTAGTGACTGAAAGAACGAGGTCGTGAATACAAGTGGCCAAAAAGAGCTTTCTACGCAGGGTGTTTGGGCTCTCCCGTTGAGATAGAGTGAGAAGCTCACTGAGCCAGGAGGGGCTCAGAGTAGAGTCATTGCTCCTCCGCATCGAGAGGAGCCAGATGAAATGGTTCAGGCATCTGGTTAGAATGCCTCCTGGACGCCTCCCCAGTGAGGTGATCGGAGCACGTCCCCTGGGAAGGAGACCCCGGGAAAGACCCAGGTCACGATGGAGGGACTACATCTCTCGGCTGGCCTGGGAACACCTTAGGATCCCCCCTGGACAAGCTGGTGAATATAGCCTTGGAGAGGGACGTCTGGGCTTCCCTGCTTAGGCAGCTCCCCCTGCAAACCGACCCCAGAGAAGCCATAGAAAATGGTTGGATGGATGGAATTTATACTTTAGAATCATCTTACCTTCATAAATATACACAGAAGGTACTTTCATAGGTTAATTTATAATGTTGAGCTGTCACAGCTGTACCTCTGTGTTTAAAAATTGTATACTATAAATTCTTGAAACTATTTTGAGTGTTATTATATGTGAATATCTTTTTTTTTCTTTTATGTGTGAATATCTACATCTCTAATCTACACTGTTGAATTGTCCTATCTGCATAAATAAGATAGCATGCATTAATAAGGGCATTTTTACTGTCAAATTATCCTACCTGCATAAATATACTCTATAAGTTAGCTTTCTTTGATGGGGTCATTTAAACTGTCCATTGAATCATCCTACCTGCATTAATATTAGGTAGTGTACTTTGATTACGTAATTATACTGTTGAGACATCCTACTGCATACGATATAAAGTAGCATACTTTGATGGGGTCATGTAAACTGTCCACTGAATCATCCTACCTGCATTAATATTAGGTAGCGTACTTTGATTGGGTAATTATACTGTTGAGACGTCCTACCTGCATACGATATAAAGTAGCATACTTTAATGGGGTCATTTAAATTGTCAAATCATCCTACCTGCATTATATAAGGTAGCATACTTTTATAGGGTAATAAATATTGTTGAGACAAACCACCTTCATTAATTTATCAAAAGTTACACTTTTGAAAAACCGTGATGTTATTTCTTAAGACAGTACCTAAAGGGTACTTCAGTTAGTTTAAAGATCATTATTCCACAAATGTGGATTAATGATCTTTAAACTATTTTTGATCACACAAAATGGTAAATTTTATGAAAAATAATGGTACTCTGTTCTGATAGGGTAGCACAGATCAACAGATAAACCTATAAATTCAGCTGGTGGTAGCACGTTTCGACAGAACTCTGAATCTTTTGAAAATAACAGTGATCTCATATGTACATATATACGCCAAAATAAATTAGAAAATAGACTGGAGAATGTTTACACAGATTTTTTGAAAATCGTTTTTCAGAAGTGAATGAAGACACTTCAGATTAGATTATTACAAATATCTTATTTTTATCTAATTTAAACAGTTCAGGGATAATTATTTGATTATGAGAAATCATATTAACACCCCCGGATTTCTCCGTATTTTTACAAGTCTTTGTGCATGTAGACCACTATATCTGATTATTAGTTCCATTTTTTCTACATCTTTGATAAAATAAAATAAAAAAGACAATAAGCAGAAACACGATGGCAGCAGCAAGAAGGTGGAGTAGAAAGTAAATGATCTCTGTTTTGCAGGCTATATTGCTCCTTCATTAGCAGCTAACACTAAGACCAGGTAACCAACAAGAGTGCAACAAACTCTACTTTTAGGGAGCAATTCCTAGTTTTAACAGGGGAAAATTTGTATTTGGAGGACGGCGCATGTGGCCATGGAGGTAATATGATCTCCAGTTTGTTTAAACACTATACATAATTTTGTTTTGGACCTGTTTTTTTACCTGCTAATTAAGACATCTGGTTAGGCATTAAACATCATTGGTTAGGATATGGAAAACATCATGGGTTATAATAAAATAAATGATCTTTTTTCAGTATTTTATCTTTTTTTGTTGATTCAACAAAAACTTTTATTAGTACTTTGTCCTTGCTAGTCCAGCCTTGCATGCATTTTTTGTGGCTGTGTTGCTGCCATCCATTATGAACTTTCTTATTTTTATCCACTGTGAATAAATCACATTTTCCTTTGAAAGGTCTCCCAGAATAAACATGATAAAACAAGAGTTTAAATTGTTTAAGTTTTCTCCAAATCTTAAATTTCATTTAAGTAGCTAGAGTTTGCGTTCAGTTTTTGTTCTGTATGTTTGTGTTGGAGGTGAATTGGACCTTTAAAATTTTTAAGGAGTAAAAATGAGCTTTTAAGGTGTGGTCACTGTTATTTTATTTTATACATTTTTTGATGTAACATTTGGGGAATTCTTTTGGGATTGTGCCCATTTAAACAAATTCCACATTTAGTTTTCAGGTGCCATAAGTTGTTGAAATTTGACTTCATTTTTCAAATTCTGCCTTGATATAATCTTGGACTTTCAAAGAGTTAAACATGTTACACTGTGCCAGATGTCCACAGCTGACAACATCTGGTATGATTTTGTTCTTGGAAGTGATGCTTTCACCTGACCTTTGTGAGACCTCGTCAGCCTCCCTGCTTTAGCACCTGGACTCTGAGTGAGGAGGATCAGTCTCACCCTCTTCCAGACAGGAAGTGAGATTTCTCTGACTACAAACAGTACAGGAATCTGTAGGATGGGCAGAGAAAGTAGTGCAGCTAAGACTCACAATCCTCAAACACAGGAAGATTATGAACAAGTGAAGGAGAGACTAAGCAAATGTTGCTTGTCTTTCCAAAAGGATCTTCCACTAAGAAGTAATTGTGATTTGTTTTTAGAATTTTTTTTCAAGTGGTCATATTGTTTACAATGAGTAGATTAATCCTTAGTCAGATGTATTATCTGATCCCACTACCTACAGTGTAACATCCCTTTAAACCCGTTTGCATATTGTAGTCAATGTTTATCTTTTATGCAATTACCCATCCAATCAAAGAAATTTCTCTGGATTTATCACACAATCAGTCAGTTCACACAAAACCTTTCCCCTTTGCTCCTGCCTCACCCCCACACCTTTTCATTGACAAACACATGAACATGAAGACAGGCATCACACTCACACAGAATAAGCTGAGAGGGAATGTTGTATTGGGTTTTCTTTAGGAAGCACAGCTCCTACACAGCTCTGGTCAGATGAAAGGCGAAGAGTTGCATCGATCGGCCCAGGGCGGGGGGTGGTGGAGCAAGCGTGTGTGTGTGTGTGTTCTGGTAAGGGTTGGTGGGGGGGCAGAGCCTGTGCTTGTGTGTGTCTGCCTGATGCAGGGCTGCCAGCCAGGCAAGGAGCAAAAGGCCAGAGGGGTATGGGGGGGGCTGTGAAGGGAGGGCAGCGAGTTGTCGCAGTGGCCCTGTGGTTCCACCATAACCCCCTGGCCTTTCAGTGGAGGATGCACAGCACACGCACACAAAACACTGTTGCATGAGCACACATTTCCAACACCAGGCTTCTGTTGATGAAAGCTGTCAGAAAATAAAACAACATGGCTTTGAGCAAGAAAGAGCAGGCTGACAAGCACATAGAAATAACCAGTTATCTTGTCTTATGCTTATGCTAAGGGAATAATTTGAAATGTAATACTAGGCACATGCAACTCTTTTTCAGACATCTGTGGGAAAATCAATACTTATATTACCTTAAGAAAAAAAACTGACTAACTGAACTTTAAAAATACATTTAATGTTCACAAAACTACTGGGAGCTGTCTGATTGCACAGTCACAAGATTATGGATCTTAATCATAACCTGGTTAAAAATATGACCACAGATTCTATGTGATCAGCCAGGGGGAAAACATATGATAATAATTAATAATGATAATGATAATTTTAGTTGTTAAGAGCGCTGGCAGGGTCAGCAGGAAGGCGGGTCTGGATGGATCTAGAAAACAGAAGCAGGTTAGATAGGTTTTCCAACTGATGAAATTTCTTCACTGAATGAGAATGGAGACTCACACGTAAGATGTGTGGTGCAGAACCGGGGATATCAAATATGGCAGCGGCACCAAGTCTGTGAGGAGAGAGTGTTGGAACCAGAATCTGGAGGGAAGCATTTAAGTTCCGGCAGGTGGCTGAGCAGACTAAATGAACGTCTATGGAATAAAACCAGGTACTGGGTGAAGCCAGGGGTTAACTGAATCCCTGCAGAGCAAACAGAGACAGATCTGAGGCACAATCCAGAGCCTGAATCCAGAGAATTATCTAGGTTCAGAAGTCAAAGGAGACATTAAACAGCTATTCAATTCCAGGTGAAGGTGCACTCACAGAACAAAGGTTCAGGGTCAAAACCAGGCAGGCAGTTCGTGTCTAGAAATACCACTACCATAGAAAACTCTATTTGTTGAACTAAATAAAACATAATACTGTTACAAATGACTATTTTCCTTCCCAAATGAAGTCATGTGAGCTGCTGGCAGCTCATAGCAGCAGTGAAGTTTTGTCCTCTCTGAAGGCTTTCGCTGGTTTTAGTTTGTTTGACCTGCAAACATACAAGTTTGTATTTTGTACTATAGGAATGCATCTATATATGGTCAAATAGCCAGCTGACAGCCAGCTGGGGTGTGTATAAATTCTCCCCTCACTGTCTTATCAGATTCATTTGAACCAATACAAGACCATATGTGGACTTGGGTTAGGTGTACCTGACCCTGTGTACTTTGTGCCCCAGGGGAGAGATCGGCCTGGGCGGCTTGCTAATTGAAATGTGTTGGCGACTCATTGACGTCTCAGCTCCAGTTTCAGGGCTATTTCGAACCGCAGTGCTGATTGCTGGTTTCACATCACACACAGAAGAAAAAAAATCAATAGTAGCTGGGAGAGCTAGGGTTTATTCATCGCAAGCAAACATTAATGCTTTGCAGAGGAGAGTTTGATATTCATCATTTGTCATTTTGTCTGCAGATCAAGCTGAATCGTAGATTACATCCGAGACTGATAGCTGACAATATCAGTTTTGATTTCCCGTGAAGAGATTCCCAAAAATGATGCAGCTTCATTGTCCAGATCCACAGCAGGCCTGTTCAAGGCCAAGTTAATACAGATTTTTTTCACTGTCAGTGGCAGCCTCTCACATGTTTCTTTTAGCATTTCCCCCTTTTTAATTAATTAATTAATTTGGACCTCTTAGACCTCCTAATTATTGTTTGCAGACAGTTTGTTTCTTTAAGCTTTACTGATCTTTAGACAGAAAATAACTGTTGTAATATTTATAATCAAAGCCAATTTTGTATTAGTTAAAATATGCGGTTTATTCCATTTTAAAACAAAGAAATTCTAACTTAAATCATCAGTTTCAAAGCTATTCATGTAACTTAATGAACTCCCAATAAAGTCTGGCTTTGCATTGATGATAATTTTTTCCATTGTTTTGATCATTTGTTGCATACTAGAGGCCTAATTTGGTATTAAATTATGGTTATATATGGCACTGCCCGTGTCAATGAATTCTGTGCATATTGCATTGTTTGAAATCAGTAAGTCGGATCTCTTGAAGGCTAATGTAGCCTGCTATCTGGGCTTTGGCTTCTTGCGCTGCTACCCTTCAAACACAGAGTGAGCCCTTTGAAAAATGGATTGCGGAAGAGATAAGAAATAATTTATGTTCCTATCACTGCCTCGCACAAATATGGTGGGGAATACTGTGCCAATAACTCCCACAAACTCAGAGAGGCACGCTATCTTTTACTGCACAAATTATTAACGGCGCTTGGGAGGAAGGGGAGACGCTGTGCATTTTTTGCTAGATAGACCTGGCTCGTTGCTCGTTGAAGCTTTGAGTTCACCACAGAGCTTTGCAGTCAAAATTAAGTGTCCTGAACTTCTGAATGGGTTTAAACACAAAACTGGGCAAAGAATACTAAACTGTAAATTTAAAAATTTTCAGCCACACCAAAATGAGGGAAAGTTTCATTTAGACATAATGAGAAGCTGTGAAGCCAAGATTTTGTGTGTGTGTGTGTGTGTGTGTGCTTGCAGTGTCCATGTCTGTGTGCATGAGCAGGGGATAGAGGGAGGAGGGGAGGGAGTCCAAAGGGGAGTGTTGAAGGAGGATACTCGGGGTCGGGTGTCCGTTCGCCTCTGTCGGCTGGCGTTGACAGCTACAGACGCTGGTCTAAAATGAGAATCCTCTTGGGCTGCCTGCCTGCCCATCCAGTAAGAAAATAAATCCCATGTGGAAGAGCCGCTGTGTGGGATCAGAGACAGCCGCCTGACCCCCCAGATCCACTGGGGGAGGCCAAGGGCGCCGGCACGACAGCATAACCCCCTTCCTCCCAGCCCTTCTCCTCCCCTCTGGTTTAATGTTACGCTGCTTGCTTGCCAACTCTGAATTTCTGGAGCTACAGGACTGTGTTAGTCCCACACTAGTTTGGTTTTAATAAGATTTTGGGTGAGTTTTCTGGACAAACATTTGAGTGAATATTTTACTTAAGGTGCAGGCTGTACCACAGAAACAGCAGAGATGACCCTGTGTGGTTTCAGGTCTAAACAAAGTTAAAAATGTTTTGCAACTTAAAAAGAAGTAAAAGAAATGGAAGCACAAAGAAGAGGAAGAAAAAAATGCTGGTGAGCAATTAAAAAAACACACTTAGAATTAGATTTTTTTTTCTGATGTTTAGCACTACTAGCAGATGGATGGTAATGAAATGCCAACTTTAGTGCTTTCCAAAGACTCCCGTCAGCTTTTCAATCCATATATTTCAACCTTTTTATTTCTGATGATTCTCTATGTCTGCCAGCATGGTACACTCAAGGCCGCAAATCTGAATCCCCTGAAACATTTTCTGATATTAAATTCCACAAATTCCAACTTTGGAGAGCTAAACTCCCTCCAGGACTCCTGAGAAGGTTCATGTCTAGATAAAATGAAAACTAGTCAGGTAGAACCATTTTAAAGGACGTACTTCATAAGAGCTACAACAGAAGGTTGATCTGAAGAAGGAATTCTAATATGGCAGAAAATATGTAGAGCAGCAAGAGATGAAATGGAGCATCATGAGTTAGGATAGTGCAAGTGTAAGTTAGACATTTTCATTGGAGGTTAAGTTACAAACAACCCAGTATCACTTTGTCAATACTGCCAGCTGCATGTAAAAATAATATATTTTAGTCTCATCTGTAATCATTTCTGCCCCACACCAACTGATGTTAAGGTCAACTAGGTCAACAAAAGGCAACCAGGAGCTGGCCAAAGTTACGTCTTAAAGTGTTGTGTTTGCATGTAACCATGGCAACCTGTAAAATAGGGTCCATGGAGATGACGGCTGTGTTGTAAAAGTAATAAATGTAGGTAAGAAAAGGATTTTAGTACAGTATGGTCTTGCTACTGTCAAACATATGTTGGTCTTGATCTCACATCTCAAAATCCCAGAGTTTAAAGCGCTTCTCCTTCCAGCCACCCTTCCTTCATGCATGTGACTTGTTAAAACAATAGACTTCACAAAGACATGTGATCTTATGCGAAACAAATGCAGCTATAGGGTGTATTTAATGCCACTTGTAGAGATGATATTTTACAGGATGGAATAATGAGTCACATTTAAAAGTATAAAGAGATGACATACAGCTGTTTCGGCTGAAGACTTGTTGGAATGAATTATTTTAAACTAATATGACTTGTGTAGCGTATTAGATTATCACTGGCTTTGGCTCTATAGATGTGATATTTAGATAGACTTTCAATGTTTTTGTTTTTATAATGATATAGAAAATCTTTTCACTTATAGTCCGACATTATTTGTGAGTTGTAGTTGTGCAAAATGTGTGTAAGTCAAAATGACTCAGGTGTCTATATGTTACAGAGGAATAAATATGTCTTCCATTACTTCTGATTGGTCTTCGGTTTAAACCTGAATAAAACAGCACTTAAGATGTTACTAGATGTATGTACATCAAGATGAAGAAGATCAGCGGTGTGAAAGTGGAAGTTGAGCAAGGTCTCCAATGTCTTTGCAGCAGCTTCTTTTCCATATAAATGGAGGAACGCCGCTGTCTTTCATCAGTGGTTTAAGCTAAATATGTGTCATTTTACACCAGTTATTTACATGCAGTACTGTGTTTGTGTTAATATGTGGGATTTTAAAGCTTGAATCTGTCAAAAATTACATTACCAAAAAAATTAGTTGGTTTTGTTCAGAGCGACTGTCTTTACGTGTAATTGCTAACTAACTAAAATTACAAGTTTCTATTTGATATTTAGCTGAAACATGTCACTATACTACAGTGATGTCCAGGGCCAACTGGGGCCTCTGGTTCCATGAGCACAGTATTGATTGCTGTTCTAGTACACATGGTTGTAGAGGGAACTGAGCTATTCACCAATATATGCCAGACTCTGCTACGCTGTGGCCTTGAAGTCTGTGAAAATTAGAGCATAAGCTGCACACTTATACTCATTTAAGTCTGTGAGAAGATACATGAAGGAGTTATTTGACCTCCAACCATGTTGTCTAGTATATTAGACTGGTTTTAGTGTTTTGATTTCGCACATTTTGTTCAGACTAACATGTTTGCATGCATTGTGAAAATTAGGTTTTGATTGTACAAAAAGACCCCCCCAAAAACAACAAGCATTTCATATTGTTCTACTATCATCTAATCATGCAGTTTTCCTGGTAAACAGGACACTATGCAGCATGGGTGGTTAAGTTTGCAATGGAGAAATATACATTAATCGTCTTTTTTTTTTTTTTTTGTAACTTTCTACTTGTCCAACCAGTGTTTAATTGTTCTTTAGGTATCCAGTCCATACAAAATGTTCATGGTTCTCAGCAGTTCTCCTTCAATCAGCTGCATCCATTTAATTACAGCAGAAGCAAGGAAATATTTTACATGTTCTGATTATGACAACATGGAGAGTGTCCTCCCCATGACAATGACTTTAGTGGTCAACTGTGCAACACACGCGCAAAATTAGCACATTTAGCACAATGATCATTTCATTGCTAAATAGGCCTACTATTATGGACTACTACACTGTGTATGAATCTGCAAGCAACTAATGCTAGGACGATACACAACTGTAAGAGTATATGTGGATTTGAGGAGATGAATTAAACCAATTGGCTGCCCTTACCACATGAGCAGTGAGGACACAAGATGGTGGCTATAGTGGACCATGTTTAATGGAGATTTATGGGTCTTTGGCTAACAGTGTATGTTAACATGTGCAAGCTTTAACACGTGGTGCAACGAGAAAAATGACTCATACAAAGAGTGGGTTTAAATCTCATCTGTGTCATTTCAAATGTTTCCTTAGTGCACCATCAGTGGTTTAAGTTTGCATGGAAGACCAGATTTTACAAAACAAACAAACAAAAACGCTAACTTGATTTAAATTAGTCACCGTGGATTACACTGAATTACAAATGTTAAATAATCATTCAACAAAAAATGCTTGAGATACTTAATCCAATGCAGTCCTAGCACATCACTCACACAGGCTGTATTTAATAATCAAATAAAAAAATATTACTTTATCTTAGAAAATGGACATCATTGGCCACTTACACTCACCCGACCTCATATTTATTCACACAAATCACAGTTTTTACAACTGGATAAAATAATTTAGCATTGCTTTGAAAGATTCAGTCACAAGGAGTTGTGGGGCGGAATTAAATTATCTTTAAAAAAGGATGCTCTGATGTTTCCTATGCTAAAAGAGACAATAAGGTAAAAACTGAAGCTCATTTCTTTAGAATCCAGAGAATTCAAACTGCTCTTATCTTGGCTGTTAGATACTTTTGGATAATTTCTTTCAGGGAAGACTTTTCCTAAGCAAGAAGGACTATAACCCATGTGTTATGATTGGGTACGGGGCAGCTTATTTAACTAAGTATATAACTTCTGAGGGTAATCCATAGCACCAGATCTTATTTGGGGACTTCACAGTAGACATATGCAAACATTACCCATTTCTTTATTTTTTCTGTCAGGGTTTTTCTTAAAATGGTCATTTCTTTTCACGTTTTTTTTTCTTAACTCTAGTTTGGACTATTTTGTCTGAGTCCTTAAAGAAAAGGGGTTTGCGCTCAACTGGGGGTGAATATTTTTGCAAACCACTGTATCATTTCCTATATTTCTGTGGAAGAATGGCAAGGCTCAAGCTACTCCAACTTTTCAATAGAAATTCATACTCTGCTTTAAATAGTTAATTAGTCTCGGCGTGTCTCCGGCGGTGTCTGGATGTGGATGATGAGGAGGGGGAGAGACGGAGGCTTCTGTCTTCCTTTCCTTTTTTCCAGTTAGGGGCAGGCCTGTATATTTTGCAGCTTATGTCTGAAAGGCTGGCTCCAAGCGCTAGGGGTGGGCTCTCGCTCTCTGATGGTTTTCCAGTGAGTATTTGTCAGGTCAGACTGTGCACCGCCCGGCGGTCTCCACTCCTCTCCCCGGGTTATTTATTACCTCTCTCCCCCGCCGGCAGCTCTGCGGCTCCGGGGCCGCTGCCAACACCGGCGCAGAGGCGGGGGCCGCGATAGGGGGGTGTCCGGTGGACGAGGAGGAGCAGGAATGGCCGAACATTGCCGTTACAGGATGAAGGCTGTAAAAGTAGTTTCATCATTACGTAACTAAGTGGCCATCATCCACATTTTCTGTGGATCTCTTTTAAAATCCCAAGGTTAAGGGATGATGTTCCACAAGGAAATGGTGGGATATTTTTGATTGATACTCTTTAATATTCTCCGACTTATTCTAATGTCAAATACTCTGCATTTTCAATTTGTATTATTAGGTTCTAGTCAGAATTGATGTAACTGAGTAACTTATTTACTAAATATTCCTTTAATCAAGAGAACATAAAAAGGTGTAATACTTGATCCATCATACAAAGAGTCTTTTAAAAGTGTACCAAACAACTTCAGGTTTTTCACTTGTTAAACTTGGGAGTATAAATTGATGGGAAATTCCAATGTTGGCTGTCATTTCATAGATCAAATGCTGATTAGAAGTAAAAATTTAAGTTTAAGCTGTGTTAATAACAACAACAACAACAATAATAATAATAATAATAATAATGGACTAGATTTATATAGCACTTGTCAAAGCAACCATTCATTTGCTCAATTATACTTGGAGAGATGCAAAAGTACAGTTAAGTAACATGAATATAACGGTTAAAGAGGGGGCCAGAGGGGTGGCCATGTGGGTGATGGGCCACCCCAAGAAAAGACAATCAAATTCTAACAAATATTCAGTGTAAACTGGCTGTTACCTGATTAAACGTCAGCTGTCCAAGTGCAAGTGATTTCAGCATGCAATGTAAGCAAGGCAAGGCAGTTTATTTGTATAGCACATTTCATGTACAGGGCAATTCAAAGTGCTTTACATAAAACAAAGGCATTACAGATATTTAGAAATAGTAAAAGGCATCAACACATAATCACACTAAAATAATAAATTACATTAAAATGATTAAAAGCAAGATGAGTAAAAAAAAAAAAAAGTTAACATGCAGATTTCATGCATAGGCGCATGAGAAAAGAAATGTTTTTAACCTGGATTTAAAAATGTCTACATTTGGTGAAAGTTTAATCTCCACTGGCAGTTTGTTCCACTTGTTTGCAGTATAACAGCTAAATGCTGCTTCTCCATGTTTAGTCTGGACTCTGGTCTGGACTAGTTGACCAGAGTCTTTGGATCTAAGAGCTCTGCTAGGATTATATTCTCTGAACATATCACAGATGTATTCTGGGCCTAAACCATTCTGGGATTTGTAAACAATCAGAAGGGTTTTAAAATCTATTCTGTGACTGACTGGAAGCCAGTGTAAAGATTTCAAACCTGGTGTGATGTGTTCAGATCTCTTAGTCCTGGTTAAAACTCTAGCAGCAGCGTTCTGGATGAGCTGCAGATGTTTAATGCTCTTTTTAGGAAGTCCTGTTAAAAGACCATTACAGTAATCCAGTCTACTGGAGATGAATGCATGGATGAGTTTCTCTTGGTCTTTCTGGGAAACTAAACTTTTAATTCTGTTGATGTTTCTGAGCTGGTAAAAAGCTGTTTTAGTGACAGCTTTGATGTGGCTGCTGAAAGTCAAATCTGAGTCTATCAACACTCCCAGGTTACGAACTTGGTCGGTGATTTTAGGAGCCCGAGCCTCCAGGTGTTTGCCAATGCTGACCCTCTTCTCTTTGCTACCAAACAGAATAATCTCAGTTTTGTCTTCATGTAATTGTAGAAAATTCTCCCTCATCCAGATGTTTATTTCCTCCAGACACTGACACAATAAGTCTATTGGACTGCAGTCATCTGGTGACAGAGACACATAAAGTTGTGTATCATCTGCATAACTTTGATAACTAATGCTATAGTTCTGTAATATTTGACCCAAAGGGAGCATATACAAGTTGAACAGAAGAGGTCCAAGGACTGACCCCTGGGGGACTCCACAAGTCATGGCCACTTGCTCAGATTCACAGCTGCCGATCGAAACAAAATAACTCCGGCCTTCTAAATAGGACCTGAACCAGTTAAGGACTGCTCCAGAAAGTCCAACCCAGTTTTCCAGCCTGTGCAATAGGATTCTGTGATCTACAGTGTCAAACGCAGCACTGAGATCCAACAGAACCAGGACTGATACTTGACCAGAATCAGTATTCAACCTAATGTCATTTAACACTTTGACCAGAGCTGTTTCAGTGCTGTGATGAGGTCGGAAGCCGGACTTAAATTTATCAAGATTTCCACTTTCATTTAAAAACTCATTAAGCTGGTGAAATACAACTTTCTCAATAATCTCGGAAATAAAAGAGAGGTTAGAGACGATCTATAGTTGTTCATTATAGAGGCGTCTAGAGTCCTTTTCTTTAGGAGTGGCTTAATAGCAGCTATCTTTAGTGACTTGGGAAAAATGCCTGATGCCAGTGAGCTGTTAACTATCAGTAGGAGATCACTTTCTACTGAGGTAAAAACTGTTTTTAAAAAGTTGGATGGTATCATGTCCAGAGTGCATGTTGTTGATTTCAAATGCCAAACTGTTTCTTGTAGGATTTTTAAATCAACCATTTTAAATTGCGACATGACATCAGAATTATTTCTGGGTTTTAGACACAGACAGACAGTGTGACTGTGTGGAATTAATATTTTGCCTAATTGTTTTAATTTTTTGGCTAAAAAAGTTGGCAAATTGGTTTCATTTCTTAGTGGAAAGGAGCTCTGGGCTTATCTGTATCGGAGGATTTGTAAGTTTTTCAATCATAGCAAACAGAGTACGAGAATTGCTGAAGTTCCTGTTAATCATTTCAGATAAATGCAGCTCTCTGGCCTTGCACAGCAATGTACTACTGTATACCATGTTCTATATCAACACTACCATATTCTTGATCATAATGCAGAATTCATCATCATCTCATCAGCTGTCTACTTGAGGGTGATATTTGTCCGTCCAAGCTGTTTTTTCTGAACAGGATGTAGACGTCATAAAACCACCAGACCTGCAAAGTTAAATGACCAGTAATGCTGAATTACACACTGATAAAACGTGTGATTTGTCTCAAAGCAAATTTTTCTCATCATCAGTCAGGTATAAGTCTTTGTGCAACAATGACAAGGGACACAGTCCAGGATCATCCTAAACAACTGTTTATCATTGGCTGTTTTTGTTTGCAAATTTTGCTTTACAATTCACATTATATGGCTTTTTAGTTGTAACAATCAGTTCAGTATTTCCTAAAATCTTCATTTACATGTGCCAGCCTTTTCCCAGTCTGTCTCTCTGCCTGCCCTGATACCAGGTAACTTCTAATCTAATGGTTATACAAACATGAAATAGAAAGACGAATAAAATACAGTGCCAATATTACACATCACATAACCTCAGTGTATCATCACATGGTCATGTCTTCTCCTAGGATTAACTTTTTTAATCCCATCTATAAAAAAAGCTGAACTAATTTAAAAAATGTAAAAAAATAATTAAAATTAAACAAGCATTCATCATGAGATAATTATAAAATCTCTATTTATATTTAGCATTTGAGAATGGAAGAAGTCAACTTAGAAGATCACTGTTTAAAAAAGACAAAGGATGTACATTTTTTCTTACATACATTATAATTTCTTTTCTGTGACATCATCTACATTAATATTTAGAGTTGCTCGTGTTTCTGCCCTATGTTGAAGTTGCTATTGAAATAGAAGAACTTGCAAAACTGTGAAATAGTCATGTGTTAATGTCGGGGATCCCTATTTCTTTGTAACTTTGTGGGTTTTCAGAATGAGTGTGGGTTTTCTTTTTTTTTCAACCTGATGTAGAAGTCCCTTCTAAACTGTAGGAAAAAAAGTAAAGGTTCAGAGGTGGAGAGGTTAAAAGAGGTTTCCTCAAAATCACAAGCATTTTTATGAAGACGCAAAATGCTGATGGAAAAATATACTCATTTAAAACCAAACCAAATTTGAAATGAAAGCTTGAGTGTTGTCATTGTACAAGTTTGGGGAACTCCTTCGTGATGAGCCACCAAAAATGAGTCACGATCAGGGATGCGTCGTGGGTGTTGGCATGGGTGTCCCCTTTATGACTAGTTTCATCAGGGCTCTCCTTATGGTGCAATCTTCAGCGCCGACGCACTTATCAACGAGGTTTCCACTGAGACATTTCAATGTGGTGAAGGCTGGTTTGATAAAAAAAAAGATTCAGAGAGCTTCTCATCTGAAATGCAGTGTTCCACTTCCTTGAAACAGCTTTGTAAACATGCACCGTAAATGTCAGCAGTTCATGATTTATGTCTGTTTACTGTGCTGAAAACTCAACAACACATTAGATAATTATGAAGTTAAAAAACGTTATATTTTTTTTACATTTTTATTTGGTGCAGTGGGGGACTATTTTTTATTTATTTATTTTTTCTTGAACTAAAAGTGTAAATTCTGCATTTTTCTCCACAAACCCACTAATCCCATGACATTACCTTCAGACATTACAGATTCTCTGATCCAACAGTGAAAAAAGCCAATCTAATGTCCCTCATCATTTATAGTGAGGCAGCTGCTGGCGTGTGTTCCTGCACATGTCTGCTGTGTGTTCGCCTGCCTGGTTCTGGCTGCAGGCATTGTACCAGTTCTGGTCAAGCTGTGGAATCTGGCTGTCTTGTGCACTGCTTCCGCCTGCGGTGTGGTGTACCTCCTTCCTGTGTGTGTCAAAGGCAGTTTGGCCTGATTTATAAGCCCCTGACACACAGCGCTTTGGTACCCTCCTCTGCTCCTGGAATGGCTATTCCATGTGTCGGTGGTAGATCCACCTGGGTGGTTCTCCACTGATGGGGGTCAGATGTGGTTTTGCACACAAGCTCCAGGAGCTCAGGGGACGCTGCCCTGCAGACAGTGTGGAAAGAAAGTGCTTTCAGAAATTGTGTTCAAGGTTTGGACTTAAAGCACCAGGTTTGCACACGTTGCTCATATGGACCCATTCTTCTTGAACTTCTAGAAGCCTGCCTGTAACTTCAAATTTAATCAAATACATGTAACTGAGCATAGTTATCCTTTAAGTTCAACTTTAGTAACTAAACAATATTGGTTAAGAAGTTAATCAAGTCTAAAAGTGGCTGTTAACTAACAAAAAAACATCTTTATGTAGTTAAAATGGTAAAACCTGTGAGTTAGTGATGTAGCTAAATGGCTTATGCTGCATAACCACATAATCTACAGTTTGCAGCAACTTTTCCTGCATGTCATACTCCCAACTTTTCCTTGTCTACATGACTTCTTCTATAACATAAAGAAAAAGATACAAATAACTTAACTTTGAGTAATCTTCATTTCATTGTCATGGCTAATCAACTGCCCATTGTCATTAACCCACAGTATGAGAGACTTATCAAACAAAATATAACTTCTATTTCACATATTGTGATGTTTTTATATAGTCCAATGTACTGTTGAAAGTATTATTGAATATTCCATGTTGAAAAGGTCTAAATCTGACACTTTTGGACTGCAGCAGCTGAATTCTGTGTGGCACCAGAGGGCAAGATGAGGTCAAAGAAGGTGAAGTATAACAAATAGATGGTTGAATTCAGGCTCACGTGGAAAACATGGCACACCCAGTGTGTGGCTCTGTGGTGGCGGCCTTTTTGTGGTTATCTCTAGTGGAAGTCTGTTCCACAGCTGGCCAAATATGTGTATGTTCAGTAAAGAATGGCTCATGGACTTCAAGCTGTGTAAGTATTATATGTGATTATACATTTGCAAGACAAACAAACAAAACAATAAAAAAAGGACTGTTCAACTGAAAAGTGAAAACCGAAGTTAGGGCTGGTGTTACTGGGCTTAAAAAAAATCAGCTATTTTGATGATTTTTACTTGAACTATGAAGTTTCACAAGCATGTTTCAGTGTGGAGCAGAAGAATACTGTGATTAAAGCCATTTATATGATGATGGACTAGAAAACATTTTTAGATTCGTTTATGCAGGTGGACGAGCGTTACTTCCTCATGCTCATATTGTAATGGTTCCTCCATTTTGCGCACTGAGGTGCCGTCCCTCGCAGCCCCCCTCGCCCTGCGGGGCTCTAGCCAAGCCTCCGCTGTTTAAATGGGCCAAGTTGAGAAGCGGCGGAGAGTGCAAAGCTTGTTTGGTCTGGGTCTGTGAACTTCAGCATGACTTCAGCAACATACTGGAAGTAAAATTGAACAATTCGTCCCAGACTTAAACGCTATTAATGTTACAAAAAAGAAACACTGGTATGAGCCTCGTATTTTTACTTATGATTTTCGACTGGTAACATATGTTAAAGTAGCCCAAGATACGTTTTTTTTTTCTTTTTTAAAATTATCATTAATGGCTTTGAAGCCACATATTGGCCAAATTTCCTTCCCGATTCTCAATGACATTACTCTTCTTTGTATTTGAAGAAGTATCGATTATAAATTCGTCCTTTTCTTTGTGAAATTTATATAATACCACTAATAAATCAGAATTCTAAGGAGGGATAGAAATAGGAGATAGGACGTGTAGCTTTGACCGGTAGTGATGACAATAAGTAGCATAATGTAAGGGGCTCAGGGCTTCCCAGCATGTCAGGTATTAACAGAGCGAGTGAGATTAAATGTGGGAGGTAGTAGCTGTGAGGCTGGCGGAGAGCGCTGCTGCCGCTGCGAGCTGGAAACTACTGAATGGGAATCTATCCGGCAACTTCACCAGACCGCTGTCTCACGGCGACACGGGGACTCTGCGTAAAACCAAGCGGCGCGTCTCTAAGTCTGGGTCAGCCCAACTCACACACGAAGAGGACGCTCAAGTTGGATCGAGAGAGCAGCTTTTCACTTGTTACCGGCGCTCGACTCCCACTAACATGCCTGCCATCAAAAAGGAGCGGCTGGATGGAGACGACATGGCATTGACCGCGTTCAACCAGTCCGAATACCTGGCCCCTTTAAATGCCGCCGCCATCCCCGTGGTGACCCCGCATCCGCCGCCCTACGACCACATTTTCGCCCATCACCGCGCGTACTTGGGGCTCCATGACTCGGCGCTGCATCACCAGCACCTTCACCATCACACGGACGACTTAATGCTGGAGAGATTTTCTTCCATCCCCGACTTTCAGCCCTTTTTCGACAACGGAGAGCCATGCATCGAGGTGGAGTGCGGAGAAAACAAGGCTTTGCTTTATATTAACAAACTGTGTCAAGGCAGTAAGGGACCTTCAATTAAATACAGGGGCGAGTGGCTCACCCCCAACGAGTTCCAGTTTGTCAGCGGACGAGAAACTGCCAAAGATTGGAAACGGAGTATTAGACACAAAGGTAAGCACACATCCACTTTCCTCACGGTTCACGGGTGGGAAAAGAATAGTCTGAGATTACTTTAAAGCTTTCTGGGAAGCATCTTCTGTGGGGACTAACTTGGGTCTGGTGGTTCGGTTCTGAGTTTTGGAGTGAAAGGGTTACAGTAGTGCAGTCAGTGCGTAAAGAGACAGCTGAGTAAGCCGCAAACTCTGCACACATCTTCCGAGTCTTTGACACAGAGTTTGAGCTGCGAACAGACACCAAACGGCGGCATCTGGATTTGGCTGCACGCGACTGGGGTGAAAAGTTAGGCATGGATAATTAAATGTGAGAGACTTCAAATATTTTTTCACTATAATGACGTGAATCGTGAACTGCAGCTAGCATGTGTGCGTGGATGTTGACACTTTTACGCACTGCATGTCGGGTTTAAGGGAACTTTAGACGATAATGTTTGCTTTCAGCTCTTACAGCAGTTAGTGCTGAACTCGAATGGTTTTTATTTGCTATTTCAACCATTTAAAGAGAAGCTGATCTTCGAGACGCATTCTGCAGGTGTTTGGTTGGTATGTTCTAGAAAACAATCTTGAGAGCAGTCATATGTACATATACATATATTTATATTATCTTGAGATGTGTAACAGTATATTTGTGCTGTAATTAAGATTGATACGCGGACTCTCGCCACACACATGCACACTTAAGGTTAGTCAAGCAGAGCTGACACGCGTTAAGGTGTGTGTGTGTGTGTGTGGAGGTGGGGATGGGGGGGGGGGGGGGGGGGGGGGGGTGTCGCCCCCAGGTCAGAAATGATAGCCTAATAGTTTATTATACCGTTTCCTATAGACAGATGACAGTAGGCTTCTGTCTCTTTAGCTGTCTGTACTGGACTGTGGGCCCAATTATTGACAACATTATAGAGGTAAGCTAAGTTTATCTGCAGGGACTTTCTTCTTAAACGTTAATTCTGAGAGGTTTTTTTTCTTTTAGATTTTGCATTCTTAAAAGTATTTATATATATATATATATATATATATATATATATATATATATATATATATATATATATATATATATATATATAAAGTAAAACAGGTTTAAGCAAGTTTATAACATCTCGTGAGATGATTAGTCATAGAAATGAGTTGATAATATTGCACACTAAAGAGGGTTTATTTTGTTTTTTTGGGGGGGTTTCTTTTTTCAGGAAAAAGTCTCAAGACGCTTATGTCCAAAGGAATCTTACAGGTGCATCCTCCAATCTGTGATTGTCCGGGTTGCAGAATTTCATCTCCAGTGGTAAGAATACTTTGTCTGATGATGCTACTTCTTTGTCCTCCTCTATTTCTGTGTCCTTGTGTTACAGAGTGGGAGCTACTTAAAGATATTCATTTGATCATATTCAAGGGCAGCTTCTTTGATCTAGACATAAGAGGTTGAAAATTGTTGATTGGCGGGGGGGTCAGGAATCAGTTTGTCTCATTTATGTTGAGCAATAAGTTCTGAAAGATTACAACGCCGATAGATTTGATGTAATACTAATATCTGTACTAAAAAATGACACATTTTTATTTTTAATGTTATGCATAATTTTTTTTTAATTTTTGCTTCACCTTAAGTTAAAGTAAAAATGAAAACTTGGTCTACGTTTGCTTTTGAATGAAGTCACATCAGATTTTCTATATTGCATAATCACAGGTCAGGTCAGTCTAGTGAACATCCTCCTCTGTTGTTTATGATATTTTTAAAAGGTGAGTCTTTCTAAAAGCTCAGCTAGTACACTAGTGATATACTGTGTGTGACCCTGCCCTTCTTAGGATGGGGGTGAGTGTCTTAAGACTATGTGCACATTTTAAAGCACTGCCTTTGTAACCTTCATGATGAAGACCCCACAGGCACACGTCAACTTTGATGCTAATTTTTCTCAGCATGAATATCAAATCCATTTTCAGCCTTTCGTAGACGCACATTATCAAACAGCTTTTTATTTAGAGGCGATGAGCTGCGTGGTATGGCCGCTTGACGTTAGGTATATAGTCGGTCAACCTCTTCTGTCTCACTGAATCAGCTTCCTCACCTGGCCGTTGAACTCATGTTTGCTAGTGCTTTCCTCAGGGCTTGAACCAGGGGCATAATGCCAAACCTTGAGGCCTTGCAGGTGTGTCACGATTATGGCATCACTGCTCTGTGTTTTTGTGTGTCTGTGTGTATATGTGTCAGCTCTGAGCAAGCACACTGCTGCCAAATCTGTTCACACAGGTGCAGCGGGCTGTGAGTGTGTGCTTTTGCATGTGTGTGTGTGTGTGGGTTTTTATCACCACAGAGCGCATCTGTCGTCGCTCCCAAGCACTAATCTTGAGGGAAGGGTGTAAGAGGCTTAGCGGGCTACTGAGCGTGGCTACTGCTGATTATTGTGTGTGAGGCACGCAAGGCAAAGGCGGTTTTGATAAGCCGGAGGTGTTTGAGTGATACAGGTAAACTGGCGACATTTTTTACAGATGAGAATGAAGACCTGCACCCTGACACGTAGGTTTAAGCCAAAATAACTGACACGAGAGAGGTCAGGGGAAGGAAACAGACAGCAGAAATGATTGTGTCTTATTTTTTTACAGAAGGATTTGAGATCATGAGTGTGTTTGCTTATGTTTTGGCTCATTACAGATATCAGACTGATTGGCTTTTGGCTTGCCATGACTTGTACAGTTCCACTTTAATTACGGCAGTGACTGAGAGAACTTTGTTACTGACGTAAGCAGAGATATGAGAGCCTTAAGGTTGTTGTTGTTCCAGTCTTCTCTCCTGCTCTCCCTTTTCTTGTGTGGTGGTGAAGCTTAAAGCCTAACCCACCAAGTGAATATCACTGTGACACACAAACACAAACACACGCACACATACACACACACAGGCTAAGTATGCTGGCAGTTCCATGCGAGGCTGAGAGGGTTAGGCGGAGGAGGGAAGGCAGCAGGGCTTGTATGGCCTGTACTGGCGTCTCCTTCTCCCCATTGACTCCCCTCAGGGCATAGCAGCCAGCACTCTCTCACTGATGAGCTCTTACATGCACACACACACACACACAAGCACGCAAACACAAGCCTGCCTACCGACACAAATTACCTCATGCAGGCATTTATTTAGAAAGTTTGACGGCTGAACTTTGAGTGATCTTGTTTCGCTCATAGGCATGAGGCAAGCAATCATAAAGTACAGCAGCTGGTGGGGAGACGTTTCACCTGGCTGCTAGGAAATCACGGGTGTTAATTTTCTTTGTGTGCCTGTGGAAAAGCCGTGTATTATGAAACAAACTGTTGCAGAGTTTAAAAATCCTGATTGTACATAATATAATATGAAATCAGTTGATGCTGTTATGTGATAATCAGGTGCTTCTACTTGTACAATTCCTGTGTGATGGCAGCTTGAACTGTTATTGCTCATTAAAGTTGCTAGATGGAATATAACACCCAACACTGTGTGTGCTTGTTGAAGTTTATTGCCAGCATCTGTGTATTTGTATTTTTGCCGGTGCATATGTTTGGGTACTTAGTAATTGTGTCTCTGTCTGTGATTGTTTGTGAGCCTGATGCTGACTGACTTGCTAGTTTGCCAGTGTGTGTGCGCATCAGTGTGTTTGTGCATGTGTGTCTCCTCCCGGGAGAGCTGGGCTTCCTCTGCTCTGTTATTTCAGCGGAACTGGCGGAGGCCGGGAGGAAATTACACTCCCCTCCTCCGGCTCGTAAAGACCTCCTTCAATCAAGGAGTGCTCTTGCAAAAGTGGAATTAAACACACAGTTGCACAGATCTACACACGCACACACTCAAACATAAAGTACAATAAACACTTTTTACTTAGAACTTATGGTTTCTATGACAACATTTCCATGACTGAAGTCATATTGGGTGAAATTAAAGATGCTAGTCTGTTACTTGAAGGACTCAGCTTCAAAGATCATTCATTTACTCTGCGATGTTTTTGCTGTGTGTTTTGTGTGTGTACATGTTGCTTATGCTACGTTGCCATGGTAACACCGGAATTGGTCATTGGCCCAGAAGTGTGCAAAACTGAGGTGGTGCCAAGTGCATCTGAGCATTTTGTGTGTCTTTTTGTGTGTCTAGAACAAATTAGACATTGCAAGAGTCTCAAGCAATAGGTGCGACACGTCACTGTCTCATAGAGACCAGAAACAAACTGGGAAGTGTTGCAGAACATAGGAAAATAAAATTTACACACATTTGTGAAAACAGTATCATACCTCTTCTTGTTATTTATTTTATTTAATTTTTTTTTTGTGTGACTGAAGTATTTGTCAAAAACTGTTTTTCTCAGGAAATAAGCTGTTAGCTTCCACTATTTCAGCCAGATGCTAAAGCTTAACAGCTAAATATGTCTGTGCTCCGTGTGACACTGTGTGAGCGTATGTGTTTGGGTGTGGACCCTGTTAAAATGCAGTTAAAATATGTTGGAGCATCTGTCTATTACTCAAATGTGGTTAATCGCAATGACGCCTGAGGGGTTGCTTCTTGAAAACCCTCCTCCCCAACATCTGTGTGTAAGTGTCTGCACAGAAATATGTTTTACTTATCAGTCCTACTATGGAGTTTACTCTGTCACTACAGACCTTTACAGTGAACAACACACACATATATGTTCATAAACATGGTAAAGTTTTGACTACCAAGCATTTGGTTTTGCTTTCACAGAGGTTTGGGACCTGCTCAGACGGGACCAATTCTACCAATTTATCATCTCTTGCCACTTCTAGGCCAAAATCGCTGCTGGTTAAGTTTTTTCACTTCATTGGTCTCTGAAATTTAACTGAAGTTCTTCACTGAAATTAAAATAAATATTTCATAAAGGAAGCAAAGATGCAGGTTTAAGGTTGTGCATTATGAACCCTTTTTAGGTTCTTGAAGTTAAAATAAGATTCCTCTACCTCGATCAAAGTAAACTCTTTTAAAGACCAAAATAAGAACCAATTTCAGTTGAATTTGTAAACCACAGCTTCACTTTTGCCTCTACTTCCTGTGAGTTTGTCAGCAGAAAGAAAGGCACAGTCTTTACCTGTCTATAAAGCTTCCCTGTGGCAACCTCAGTGGGCCTACACAAACACAGAGAGAACAAGAATAAGGGAGGAAAGAGGTAAGAAACAAGAGGGAGAGGGGAGTGTGAGAGCCGCACTTGCACGCCTGACTGCACCGGCGCTGACCTCCCAGCGCCGAGCCAGCAGCCTCCCCTCCACCTCGCTGCCTCTCGCCCTCTGTGCAACCCCCCCACACATCTCGCCCCTTCAGCCCCTTGTGCCGCTCCACTGGGCTGCAACTGCCCGCCCGACTCTGCGCGTGGGGGCCGGGTGCAGGAGAGCATGCACATTTGTGTGTGTCTGCATTGGTGTATATGTATGTGCGTGTGTGCTGGTGAGGCTTGGGTCTTGGTCGCATGCCTGTCTGCCCTACAGCATTTTCTCACTTTTTTTCCACCCTCTTTTCTCTCACATGGCTTCAACAACTAAGTGTTGCCTTAAGTCTTAATGTACACCACACTCACACACACACACACACACACACACACACATACGCACGCACGCACACACACACACGCCCAGTCCTATCTGGAATCAGATTTTTTCTTTGCCAACTCCATTTATACTTTATAAAGTTTGTTCATTGGTGCTTGATGTCATGGGTCACCTACAGTAGCATTTCTGAATAAAGACGTTCTTATTACAATATGAGTGAATCTATGCACACTCAGAAAACATATTAACATACATCCAGAATCTTAACCTTGAATGTACACAGTGTTTCTATGTTTTAATTTATCTCTCACAAATATTATTAGAATATCCAAATTCTCCATGTTTTACGTTTAAAAAGTTAAAAAAATCAACTTGTCTAACACTGGATAGTGAAAATGATGTCACTACTGTTTCTTTAAATCAGAATAAATATATTTGAGTTAACATTATTCACTTTGCAGAGGAAAAGAATAAACAGCAAGCAAAGCACAACAGGGCAAAAGTCCTGTTAAGTGTGATTTTTTGTTACTTTTCTCTTTTCTTGTGCAGCTTTACATGAACATGTAATCTTTTCAGGCATGTCTAAAGTCTGTCTCGGTGAACATTAATGCAACAGTATCATTAGGATATGTTTAATGAGGAAAGTTTACAATGTTATACATTTGGAATATGAAAACATATAGAAACAGTGTGATAGACAAACATAGAATATTTAACTTTATTTAACTAACTACAGTGTCACCAACAATGTCAACAATGTCAACAGCACCAAGTTTCAAGGGTTGAGTTACTAAAACAAATTAGGAAAGTAGGAACAAAATATTGTTTGCTTTTGCACGAAATAGGACATAAAAAGATGGTCAAGCAGGACCGATGTGCTTCCTTTCATTCAGTGTGTTTATGTTTGCATGTGTTTTAAAGGAGCTACATTCTTGTCCCGCACACATCAACATGTCTTATAACACTGCTTATCTGTACACAAGTCATTTGTTTAAAACCAGTTTAGGCAAATATAAAGTGTTTCTTTAGCTTGTACAGAATAGTGAGTTTTTGTCTTGTTGTGTCGTTCATAGCCGCTTCTGAACATGCACCAGAAGGGTCATGGAGTACAGTGGATGTGAACTGGTGATTTTTGTAGGCATATACTGTCATGGCTTCTGGTGAAGAGTAAGAAAATGCTAAAATTACTTTAGGATGACAGTAAAACAGCATCAATGTCACACATAATGCCAGAAGGACATAGAGCTTGGTTTTTTTGTGCTCTGTAGAATCATCTTTTTGTCTTCAGCAGACATTATCCCCACATAGTCATAGTCAAATAAACTTTGTTATTGAGTTACGATGAAAATCTGATTATTGTCAGGCTTGAACACATAAATCAAACCATTACTTAATTCAATTTTTCAGGGTAGCCAGGTTAAAATGGCTGATGCTTGCATGCAGCCTGATCTTAGACAGAAGATGACAAATTGGGTCAAATCACCATTAGCAGCTGCACCTGTAGAAATGTCATGTCCATGCATTTGATTCAGAGATGAGGAGGTGGAGCTAAACAAAGTTAGATTTTGGGATGAGTTGGATTTTAGATCATTAGCACACAGCAAACATGCAGTTTATTTTGGCCTTGTTTCAAATCTTTTACGTTATCACCGTAATGACCAGTTCTCCCCTTCGTTCCTCAAACTCATTTTTTTCCCCTCTCTCCTTCTCTGTCATCTCATTCCCCTCCCCCTTTCTCCTGGTGCTCGCGCCAAGTCGGCCCGCCATCCCGCCTCCACACACACACAAGCACACACACACACACAGATGCTGCGAGGTAACGGCAGACAGGCGCGTGACTCATTAGGCATCCGTCCCCCAGGGAGATCGCTGGGGGGACGCGTGCGAGGGAGAGAGAGCGCCGCAGCTGCAGGAATGTCACGGGCAGCTACTGCCTTGTGTGTGTGTGTGTGTTTGGGTGTGTGCTTGCTCATGTTAGTTTGAGCCAGCGGCAGGGCATTGCACCTTTCAGGAAATAATGCAAGGAGGAAAAACAAAACAAAACAAACAAACAAAAAAACAACCCACACACACACTCATTAGTCTACTTTTCCACCAAGAGTTTTTTTATAAGTCTGAAGAAAATGTAGAGAGAAAACATTAGATTGTTTTACAATTTCTGCTTGAATATAAACATCTTTGCAGGCCTGGCTTATCTGTGCTGTACCTCAGAGTTTCTTTCCCATTACAATGGCATCTAATTAAGACTCTGACATTTCCAAATTTTGCTTTGATTTTGTGGGATCTACAGCAAAAGCCTCGTCAACATGACTTTCAATGTAGACTGGGACCGTTGACTTGTTTAAGGTGTATGGAGAGCTGTGTCGCAAAGTAATTATAGCTTTGATGTTTAAATCGGACTGATTTTTATCAACTACACCCCTAATTTAAGCAGTGCTTTGGCTATGAACTGATGCATTCACATCAACTAAATGAGTTACTGCTGCACATATATTGTATATCTGAACATTTTTCACTGGAAAAGCCAAGCTTCATTACAAATGTTCAGCTATTACATAAAACCGCTTTAGTCGAGCTTTTCTCTTTTGTTTTTCCACCATATCTCAAGATTTTCAAAGAACTTTAAAAAACCCAGTACCTCAGGCGTCACCATTAAGCGGCATTCATGTCTCTAAGAGATTTTAATTTCTTATGACCCTTTACGTAGCATGAATCAACGTGTCTCCTTCTTTTTGGTTTGACATGATAAATCCTTGTATGGGGTACTTTTCCCAGTACTATCTCAACATAGGTTCCAAATGAGCTGAATCACAGGCTACAGTATTATACTGTTATTATTAATGTTATCATTTAAAATGATCCCTATTGAGGAATGAAAACAAAGACTTTGTTATAATTGCAACTTCAAAATACTTATACAGTACGTTTGCTTATTAGATTCAGTTTATCTAAGTTCAGTCATACTTGCTTACAAGTGAATATAGTACAATCTAGTTTTGTTGACTTTTGAGTGCTTACTTAAGAGGATTATTGTTAGGTCTTCATATTTAGATTTTCCTGAGGTTAGTTTTTGTTTTGAATCTGTGTATTTGACATATAATTCTCGAGTTAACTGTATTTAGAAACAGAGGTTTATAGAATGAAATGAACTGAAAAGTCATCTGCAGACTGCAGAAATGGAAACCTCACTAATAATCTTCAGTAAACCTGAAATATGAAGTCTAATCAGCTGTTTTGAAATACAGAGTCAGATGTAACAGACTTGATTTTTTCTCCAGTTTTTAAAAAGTTTTTTTTTTTTTTTTGACAAACATCTGCAGCCTATTCTCAGTTTCAGATTGCATCATTCTGCTGCTTGGTCAGAACCTACTGCATCAGTTTTAGACTTAGGATTTCCCAAGGTGGTATACACTAGCAGTCAAGGGATGTGTTGCCATGGCAACGTGCAAAATGTTGGTAAAGCTTTTTGCAATAAAATATATTTTATTTTTTATATAACACCAAACCATGATGCTTTCCTTACCAAGGACGTTTAAGGAATAATGAAATAGTAGAGTAGAGGAGCTAAGGAGTGAGAACACAGCAGTACCTAGTTCAGACTCAAACATAAGTCCCAAGCTTAGGTGTCAAGTTCCCTTCCTCTGAGCTCCCTGCACCATCTATATTACTTGTTGATAACTCAGCACTAGAGAATCATCCTGTCACAGCCAATGTATGCCATCGCAATAGGATAACTAGAAAGAGTAATTTAATATCAGTTTAAAATCAAGTATGAACTCTTAATCAATCATTAATGTGTAACTAGTTCAAATTGAAGATGTGTTGGTTGAGGTTGGTCCCAGCAAACACAACATAGGAAAGTGATTTCAGTTTCTTTACGACAGAATTAGTGTAGCAATGTAAAGACAGGCTTTAAACAGTCCACATGGCCATACTTAGAACACACTCCAACATCTTCAAGAAACACTTTGTCATGAGTGGGTTCCTACAGTTTTTTAAAACAATAATTTTTTTTTAACTTGATATTTTTTTCTTTACATTTTTAACTTTACATAAGTGGAACCAATTATTTTATGTCAACAACCATGAGTTAGAGCAGCTTATGGTTCCATGTTATACAAAATAAATGTATACATTCAGAATACATTAAAAAGAAGATTTTAGTTAATTTTATCTCAATTCTTGTATGATATTCTCAACATAAATGGAGGTGGACACAGTTGTGTAATGTACTTTGAGATAAGCCAGTGTTGTATAAAATACTGTGTTAAAGATGGCTCTGGGTTGATACAAGAAGTCAGCATGGTTGTTTTATATAGAATACATCTCTTTATATGTTTGACCTGTAATAGGTCACATAACTATAATAATTGCCTGTGTTGTGTTGTTTTTCCTGAAAGCATTAACATGCAATAATTGGTCTGAGTCATTTAGAGTGTTGCATTAGTCTCTGTGGATTAATACGGTAAATGGACTGTGCTTATATAGCACTTTTCCAGTCATGTTGACTACTCAAAGTGCTTTACACTACATGTCACATTCACCCAATCACACATTCATTCACTGACAGACACATCGGGAGGCAACATGGGGTTCAGTGTCTTGCACAAGGACACTTCGGCATGAGGTCAGGGGAAACCTGGAACTGATCCACCAGCTTTCTGGTTGGTGGATGGCTGCTCTTCCAACCGGCCCCTATATCAAAGACAGTGATGAGTTGTTATAGGAATGTTTTCTGGATGTTTAAATCATGTCCTGATATGATCATTTTACTTCTCACTCTAGATTGCGTAAACAGTTGATCGGTATTTCTCTGTGCATGTGTCTCCATATGTGTGTGTGTTTTTCCTTTTTGTGTGTAAATGTGAAGCCCAGATATATTTCTTGGCCGCCTGACTGTCAGACAGAAAGCGTGGGAGGTGATATTCATAGAGGTGCTTTTAGTGGGACTTTTATGAGACACTTTTTTCCATGGCTGAAAGGAGGTTGACCACACACAGTAAGGTTGCTTCATCTCAGCACACACCCGCGTGTGTTTGTGCGTGCTCGTACGAGCCTGAGAGCTCGGCACCCTTCCTTTGAGCACTCCTACGTGGGCTGCCAGGGGTGTGTTCTACTTCATGTTTTGTTTCAGAGAGCCCTCCCCCGTGCTGCGGAAGTGTTGCCGGAAGCAGTGGGAGCTCACCCCCAGTTCTGCGTCAGTGCCACTAAAGAAAGGACTGGGGCTTTCCGGGAGGAGAGAAGAGGGAGGAAGGGATGGGGGCTGTCAGCCTGGGTATGTCACGGCCATGTGGGTGGTTGTCTACATGCGCACACACAAGCGCAGTCACGACTGCTCATAGACAAGCTATTCTTGTATACTCTACTTTGCTGGCCTGCTCCAAGTAAAATCCCCAGCTTTGGAGGGGAATTCTAAGGAACATGAACAGGTGTGTGCATCTGTGTGAGAGTGCATGCTTTTATGTGTATTGATAGTGAGATTAGTTCACGTGAACTTGAGTGCGTTCCATGTGAGTTAAGACAGAAATAATTTGACTTCGAGGAGGAGAATTTGTATTGAACAGATGTGTTTGCCTGAAAGAACTGTGGTTGTGTCCATAAATGAGCGTTCATTCGCTTTGACATGATGTTTCGTTCCCGGTTGCCCTTCCATCACCCTGTTCAGGCTCCAGGACTAAATTCCTACATTGAGGCCTTGTGTGGAAGGACCACTTCTTCCAGAAAGTGATTCACAGTCCTCAGATGCTGGAGTACGGCTTGTAAAAAGCTCCAGCAAGAAAGAAAAAAAATGTCTTTTCTGGCAAGACACAGGAAAAGAAAAGGGAGAGAAATGTGCAGAACCCTGTGGCCTGCTCATCCTGAGGGATGTTTTCATCTTTCTCTGCTCCCCCAACTCTTTTTAATGTCTGCCATTTGAGAGACTCCAGAGGGGCTGCACCTGTTTGCCTCTTGGCTAGGAGCCCCCAAATCCCTCCTCCTGCCCCTGCCTGCCACTCAATCTACTGCACCTCCTGGGATGGATGGAGCAAGAGAAGGAGGGGATGGGGCTGAGTGGAGGAGTGTGGGGTTGCGTGTGGTGGAAGGGATAGCTGGAGGGCTTGAAGGCGTTTGGGAGTAAGAGCAGAGATGCAGGCATGGAGAGTGAAAGAGAATATAGTTTTAAATCCAAGTCCACTCTCCCACACTGGACAGACCTTTCTTCAGTGGAGGTTTCTGTCTTTCATATTTTGACCCACCACATTCTCTTTTATTTCTGCATTTTCTCTCATCTTCTCTCTCCTGCACAAGCCCACATCTGCTCTCCCTCTCCTCGGTGTTAGCCTATTGTTCCCTTGCTCTTCTCCAATTTCTGACTCATTCTCTTTTACACTCTCCAGTTCTCACTCCTCCTAGCTAGGTTATTCCTCTGCTCCCCTTTCTCCCCTTTGCCTATTTCTCTGTGATAGGCCATGGTAATCTGCAGTGACCCCTTCAGGTCACATTAAAGGTCGCCCAGCTTCACTTCTTCGCTCCCTGAGGGCCACACTCTTGTCTTAATCCCTACTTTTTTCTGTTTACTCCTAGCAGCTTTGGAACAAAATAAACACTCAGAGTATCTCCCCCATTCATTTATTTTAGACTTAAAAAAGAGGAGGAATGGGACTTCAGTCTCTGTTACAGTAAATCTACTTTATTATATCATTAAAACTTAATATTTATTTTGGTTTTATGTGTAACTCAGTGTGGGTTATATACACGTCTCCTCTGAATCAATTTGTGATATTTTTCAAATCAGTTTAGGTACTTAGCTTCAGCTATGGTAATGGTATGGTAAAGATGTCTCATCAACAAGATAATGGAACACAGAAATCAACTTGTAATGCAAAATAACACATGAATAACTTAATCTGTGCCTCCAAATTTTAAGCAGTTTAGAAGAAAGAAAAGGTTTTCTCTTTAAGGAATTGTAAAGTTGTGTTTTTTAACTTTCGTGTCGAAGAGTGGCGAATCCTGTTGCTAAAATGTCCTCTGTTCTGTGTGACATGGTCTTCAGAACCGCGGGCGCTTGGCAGAGAAACGCACCATCCCCCTTCCACCTAACCGGGTTCCCAAGAAGGAGCTGGCCTCCATCTTCAGCAGTGACGACAGCGAAGGCAGTGAGCGGGCCAGCGGGGATCATGCCCACATCAAGCAGGAGGACGAGTTGCATTACAGTATCATGAGAAAAAGGTAAGGCACTTTTGATTTTTGTGACCATACCTTCAAGCTTCAGGCAGTTTTACTGGCTTGTTTGACATTTGGGACTCATGGATGTTCCTGTCATGCTCTTATAGAGTCTTTTTTTATTGTACATGGAAATACATGTGTTGAGAAAGGTTGAAAATAGCATGTTAGCCTCTGAGTGATTTTTCTTTTTGTTTGCTACTCTTCAGGTACCTGAGACGTGCTTAATGTTTTCATCAGAAGTTGTTTCAGAATAATTTAAAGTTTTAAAGGCTCAATTTTAGACAGAGAGCCATGCCTCAAAACATGTTTGCTTTGAGATGTCAAATGGAAGTTTTTGGGCTTTCAGAATGTTAATTGGTTTGTTAGTTTGTATTTTGCTGTTCCTTCCACTTGGTATATCTCAGTATAACTATCTTGACTTGGTATTGAGAGACTGTTACTGCTTGCTTTGATCAGAATGTTGAATATAGATTTATTTCTACTATGGTTTTAGTTGTATTTTTTCACACATAACTGATGAAAACATTTGATAAATTATTATATAGTTCTTATTTTAACACAACCCTACTTTATTGTAAACATAGATTAGATTTTTTCCCACAACCCAATGGCCAGTAGTGCCATTTCCTTCCTTATTGAACTTTTAAAAGGCTCAGCAAAATCACCAAGTCTGTACATGGAAAGGGAAACCACATTCACCAAAGACCTGTTTAAATCAAATAGTCATGTTCACACACCATGCTTTGTTAGGAACTAAAGCAAAGGATCGTTCTATCTATCTATCTATCTATCTATCTATCTATCTATCTATCTATCTATCTATCTATCTATCTATCTATCTATCTATCTATCTATCTATCTATCTATCTATCTGTCTGTCTGTCTGTCTGTCTGTCTGTCTGTCTGTCTGTCTGTCTGTCTGTCTGTCTGTCTGTCTGTCTGTCTAATTCCCATGTGAATAATTCTCACATGGATTTTCTTATTATGGTATGTAAATAAACTTATTTGTATTATTCAGAGAGCAGACAGCATATTGACAGTTATAATGCAGAATCTGTTCATTGATTAACCTCAGAAAGTCCCTAGCTGCATTATAAGCAGCTTGTGCAAACTCATTACAGGAGGGGATGTTTTTCATGTCTTGAGACTTGCGTGTGACATAGCAGACAGCACAGCAACTGTGAAGCTTTAAATGGATCCACTAACCTCGTTTAAGAGGGCCTCCCCTCCCCCTGACACTTGTGCCGCTGGCGTGTTAAGATGATAATGAATTTAAAGAACACTTATGACTAATATGTCAGGCTTTTACCCTTTGAAAGGCGACGGACTCGCTGGAGCCGCAGCTCCGGTCTGTCGTGGGCATCCGTCTCGGCCCTGCTTTATCCCCCAATGTGGGTCTGGACGAACGGGATAATGGGATGTCCAATCATGGAAATGTGATTTCCATTGACCGCAGCTTCGTAAGTGAGTCGTAGAAGGGTCTTAACAAATTGGATTTAGCCAATGGATGTGAAAAATACAGGGTCTCTGTATACATGTGTGAGTGCGTCTGTGATGTCTCATCCTCACATCATCAGGGCTGGCGGCAGGGGTGACACACCCACTTGGTTGTAGTAACCTGTGTCATGTGTCAAGTTTTTTTTTTACAGCATAAGTTAATAGAGCAATTTACTGTACCTTTGTATATCATTAAAGATGTATTTTTTCTAATTAATGTAGGTAACTATTGTAATTAAAAAAGATTTAATCAGTGTCAAAAGTCTTGTTTTCATAGGTCATAATTGTTATTTAGATGCCTGGATGGCTTACTATAAGATAACCCATATTCTTTTAAACAATATTGAAAATTGATGATGGATTTTTAGGCATAGTTCTGGATTTTCCCTTGCTCAATAAACAAAAACCACATACAGACTGAATTACTACCAGACAGTAAAATCAACCAAATACTTATAAATACAATAAAATGCATATGGGAGTCTCTACAGGTGTCAGAACTTGTTGTAGTTCTTTGGAAACATATAGGAGCTGGACTATAGTTTGATGTTGTGGGAAGTGTTTGTATCTGATTGATAAACTTTTTTTATGAATATCATCTTAGGAAATTTCCATTATTTAACAGTTCATAGTGAGAAATGATTAAAAGGGAGATTGACTCTTGGGTTTGGAATATGCAAAGGAGCAGCACTATATCCGGAGTTTTGTCCTTCATCCCACGCAACTTCCTCCCAGTGAGGACTTTGTGGCAGTGTAATTACTCTACCTTACTTCCTCCTTTTTTCTCCTCATAATTACTAAGGTCACTGTCATGATGAAACAAAGTCATGGGTTGAATAAGCTGCTTGCACAAACAACACATTTGTTTATGGTTTTTGGCTTTTTTCTTTTTTTATGGGAGGACAGTCTGAAGATTTCAGTTTTACTCAAGGGCAAAACAAAGCCTTCTTTAGTTTGTTTTAGTTGGCCGTAGATAACAAGTTTTGATTGAGAAATGCTGACTGAGAGTCTGGGTAATTATCTAGCAACCACTGTGTATTTTATAACTTACACCTGCTGACATCTGCCTTTCAGCCTGAGCCTTCTGGAAATAAAACTTCATTGTACCTACTATTACACTTTACTAGGACAAACATCAGGACAGGTTCTCTAAATTTAAATTAAACCTTTTGCCTCTTGATCACTTGTATGCAAATGTTTAATTTGTGTCTTCTTTCTTCTTCTACTGTATGTATTATTGCAGTCTTTGTGGATTAAATCATTAAAGTTGTAGTGCCTGATACCAGGGCTGTACTTTATAAGAGCCATCTTTTCTGATGTTAAACAAGGGAAAAAGTGGTGACTGAAATAAACACTTTTTCAAATGTCCTCAAATCATTTAAAGCTACAGTGAGAGCTGCCATAGCTTTTTCCTATCCTTTGTTATCATTCAGCGAAACACTGAGACAGTGTGAGCGTTTGTGCTCACTCGGAAAAACAAAACTCATGACTATCGAAGTGTTTGTAGCAGGTTGATTCTGATAAAAAGCTGTTTACTGAAATTAGAAGCTTACTCAGACTTACTGTCAGAGTATTTGATCGTAATGGGTGCCAATGCTGAAAGGCATTGGGCATGCTGGAATTTTGGCATCTAACTTCGCCTGGAGCTTTGACTCTACCCCCACAAAGGTTATTCAAAACCAGGACTTGTGTGCTATGACTTTTGTTGTACAAAAGTGTTAGAGTGTTAATGTAATTTGCGTAAAAAAAAAGAAAAGAAAAAAAAGCTACTTTTTTTTCCCGCATAGGAATAAATGGGATTCGTCCCAAATGAGCCAACAACCTAGCCTACGTTGGAAACTTACAGCTGAGGCCTACTTTCAACTAGAAATATAATTTAAAGTTTAAATGGGTCATGAAAAATAAAATTTTGACTAAAAGGAGGTTTTGATATCTTTTATAGATTTGACACAATCACAGGTTATGTTTTAAGAAAACTCAGAAATCCTCCCCACCCTAGAATTCACTCTAAATCTGGCCCAAATTTTTTTCTTAAACAAGAGTGTGTAAGTTTTCCCTGTACTTACACAAATTATATATAAAAACGGAGGAATTTAAGTTGGCTTCAAATGAACCTTGCCTGCGAAAGAGCTGGGACTTACAGATTTTGAGCTACTTTCTTCCAAGCGTCAGAAAGTCTACCTTTTCCTCCCATTAACCCCCATTCAACAGAAACTTGGGATTCTCAGAGCTAAACGCAATTCTCATGTGTGTTTAACTTGCTACCATTTAAATCCTGTTCACATTAGGGTAAAATAAATTACATCCATGAGTTCCTTCAACCCATCTGGCGCCCGTGATTCAAGATTTCTTTTTATACAACTTTTCCTTTGCAAACACCGCTTGGTTGTTTGGGGGGTGTACTTTGAGCCCTCACTCATCTGTGAGCTCCGAGTCTATCTGTTTCAGAGTGACTCAGGAGCAACAGAATGTCCCTGTCATCATAGCAATGCCAACTAGCAGGCCAGAAACAGTTGTGTGTGTAAGCTTAGAATCATGCAAACACCACCCCAGGACTCAGAGGAACAGGATGTATTTAATGAACAATCCACAGTTTTTATTTGTTTATAATAGACGTCAGTGATTTAGTGCAGTCATTCAGTACACCTCTTATGACATTCTTTTTTATACACCAATACACACAAGCACACACTCTACACATCAAAGTGTAGGTGTATTTACATGTCAGACAGTCTGTTCACAGCCCCTTCCTTACACTCATAATGACCTTTGCTGTTCCATTAATAACTTGTCTTTGCATGAAAACAGCAAGGCGGGGAGTTTTATAGCCTTTTCAAGAAGCTTTCTACTTCAGAAATGTTTGAATACATTTAACATTATAACAGAGTCAATGTACTTTAGTAGTGGACTGGATGTTGGCTAGCAAAAATATGTTTATTGTGTCCACATAAAAAAGCACTTTTGTATTACCTGCCTGTCAAAACACAACAATAACAAAAACATGGCCAGGAATGTTCGACCAGTTTTATCTCATCATTTTGACACACACTGGTTATTGTTCACCATTTCCTCTCTGCTGAAATCAGGTAAAAATAAGGCTTTTGGCGTCATACTGCAATTTGTGAAAGCTCAGAGGAATTACATCATATATTGTATATTTACAATGTATATATATATATATATATATATATATATATATATATATATATATAAAGTCCTTTTACTGGCCAAATGTGCATTAAAATTTGAAGGTCTCTCCAAATTAGAAAAATGTGAACAAGATTAGTGTCTTATGAAGTGTATTTCAGATGAGAAATCAGGAGTGAAACTACTTAGGTATTCAGGAGAACTTCAGTTCAACAGCGTTACTGTATATCCTATTTCCATTGTACTTTTCTTTCCTCCCATGGCTGCTTTATCGACCTCATGTCAGCTTGTACAGCGGAGGAACAACAGAGAGAAGTGAAGCAGGGCTACTCTTACTTATTTATGTATCTATTTCTGTATTTATTCATTACCCCCTGTGCTTGCAGGGTTCCCAGTTGCAAGTTGCCTTCTGATTTAGCTGTGAGAAGCATGACAATTGTGTGGAAGTTGCTCACAAGAATTAGATAACATATAAAAATGAAATGAAATGCATCTACATTCCTGATTTACACTTGATATATCCAAAAGTGCTGGTTTTCTTGGATGTATTCTTTTTGAGCTGTAAGGAAAGGTCGGCGATGTCCATATCTTGCTGTGCTCTGGTTGTTGAAAATTACATCTTGCTTGGCAGTATTTGATTGCTGCTGTGGGCCACCTGTGCAGGTTGTAGCAGGGTGTGTTCAGGCTGTTGTCTTGAGCAGATGAGGGTAGCAAACCTGCAAGCACCAGATGTTACACAGCAATCGCAACCCTTTTCCCTGTCTTATGTGTCTCTCTTTCTCCTCCTCCGCTTTTGCTTCCTTGCCGTCTGTCTGTCAGCGCTTTCCCAGCGGTGGTGTGAGACATGGCGTCAGGGTGCCTGGGCCGCCAACTTCTGCCAGCTCACACTGTGACTTCCAGCTCTGTTGCCTCAGCTTTATGTGCCAATGCCACAGCAGGGCACTACTGGACATTTATACCAAGTGAACTCCCATTGCTATACCAGCAGAGGACCCTTTTCATGTTGTTTGGACTATTAGAATAGTAATGTGTATTATACTGCATAAGTGAGCAATATGTATTTTGTTAGAAAGCATTAAGTAAATTAATTATTAGAACGTTTGATATGATCAGTATCGTTCGATACCAGTCATATCTGTGACAGATTTTGAGTAATAACACATATTTGTTGCCCCAGTGTCTGAGGTCAGGGTGTCTGCTCTGAATCCGCAGATGGAGGGGCAATATTGACCAGTTTAAGGATGAGCTGAGCAAGAGATGATTGTCTCCGGTGTGTACCTGGGTGATAAGAAGGCGGCTCATGTCCTTCCTAGCTATCAGGCCCAACAGTCACAATATAACCCCCTTTGTATCCTCTTCGAGGCCCCCGTCCTTCCCAGCTATCCCTTAGGTGCTCCTCGGGGAGCGCTGACTCAGGTGACTGGGTTTTACACAACGTGCCCAACCCCCTCTCCGCCTTCCATGGCTTGAGTGTGACCTTGCCTCCACCCACAGGAAAGGGAGGAGGATTTGAGAGAGGGCAAGGGTGGGGATAGGACTAAGCCCTCATTAGCCCAAGCTGAGGCGGGACAGCTCAGGAGAAGTGCGCTAATTACCCAACTAACAATGTCCTTGCCGTTCATGGCTTAGAGCGGCCACTTCGCCACAGGATAATAACCCCATCACCTCTCTGAGAAGTTCAGGATGGCATTATCATGATCACTTTAAATGATGGACAGAGGGGGTGTTATAATGCAGCAAGCTGACTGATGGGTTTGGCTGCAGTTTCTTTTGCAGTGTGTGTTTGAGCTGTAGTTTGTTTGCTGGAGTCACTGGGTGGAATATATACATTATTTTATAACTTTTAACAAACCTTTCCTATATCTCATTTTCTTTCTGGAGAAAATCATTGGGCTTTCAGACATAAATAGCTACCAGTTTTAGCAAGTTACACGTTAAAAAGAAGTCTATCATTAGTTTTCAGCTGCAGTCCAATCAAGCGTCTCCTTGCCTAGCAACCGATGGGAACTGTTTTGTCTGGGACTTATTTCTGAGTCATTGGTTCTCTGTGACTGAGAGGTGACTGGTGAGGCCAGCATGAGGCCCTTAGCACTACCCTTCATCTTTTCTGAGGAAAACAGCTTGGCGACCGACAGCCTGACATTACAGCAGGAGTCTGTAATCATGGGACTGTAAAAACCCCAATCCAGCAGCCGCAAACAGTGTGGCCTCGTCACGGTGGTGGCAGTTAAGAACCATTCACCGCTTCTGTCCCATAAACTATGCTTGCCGTGTCATACCAGACCCCCTTCACAGATTACTGTGCTTTCAGTAAAGTTGCCAGTTAAACCAATAAATGTGATCCCTGCTTGTAGGAGAGCATGCTGATGTCATGAAGCTGAAACACACAAGTGCTGCAAGGTTTAAGACAATACAACAGTGTAGATGAGCCTTCACATGCTAACTGACTTTGGAGCATCGTCTTAAAAAATTGCATGTTCTAGTCACATAACAGTAAATGATATTTAGACAATAAGTAAAATATTTGGCTTTATGGCTCTCCTACCATACATTACTCTGATAACACTTTTATCACGCAACTGCCATATACTCCTCTCAAACGCTAAGCACCTATTTCCCATCATTATTCCTTTTTAATGCGATCAGTATGGTAATCAGATTGCACATGAAATACCTCCATGACACACTTGTGTGGTTCCACTGGTGTGGGGAGTTTAGAAAGACAGAGAATGGAGGATTTGGAAGGGCAGAGAGGCTCCAACCATTTCTAGGGCTAATCTGTAAACCCTCCTCCTCCTCCTGCTCCTCCTTTGACCGCTGAAGGGCAGGACAGGGTGCTTGAGTGACTCTTATGGACTTTTTTGTGAGGGACGTTTGGTTAAAGTGTTGAAAAAAAAACCTGGAGACCTGTTATTTTAATAATCAATGTCTTTAAAGCACAGAACATGTGTTTTTGAAAAAAATATATTCTTCATCTGTCTTTTCATATTATTTAGTTGTCATATTTAGCTAAAACAGCCATGTATAGCCACAGCTGAAAAGGAGTCATAATAAGATTTTAAGCTGCTAAACTACTTATGACTTGTGAATATGTTCATTAATACATCTTAGTGTGGAAGATGAGTAAGGATGAGATCTGAAAGTGCTGGATGCAGTAGTCTGTCAGAGTGTATTACACACCTCAGAGCTAAGAGCCAGTTAGCAGGACAGACACTTGTAGCTGCTAAGTCTGTGTGAAGGACTACATTTTATAGAGATCAGATCTGTCTGGATGGAGGATCTCTGTGGTATGTTGGTGCAAAATGATTTCAGTTAATACATCAATGCTTTTTCACATACTGCTTTCAACTGCAAAATGTGAATGTGATTTCCCTGTAGTTGATTTTAAATATCTTGTCTTTCCTGTGTGTGTTTACAGTCGTGACAGTGACCTTTCCACAATTATCTCCAACCTGCACCACACCAGACAGCACGGCATGCCCGACGGCCAGTCAGCTTCTGACCACAGCACCAGTACTGGACACACAGGTAGGATCCCTGCAATGCTGTGTATATGTGTGTGTGTGTGTGTGTGTGTGTGTGTAGTTTAATTTATTGGTTTGTCAGTGTGCAGGTAAAATGCAGCTTCCGATTTCTAGAATTCCCTTTCTTATTTTCCTAGGCTGATGATATATGCCACCTTTACATCTGCTGTAACACATATAAATGTTACATTACCCATAATTAGCTCTAATCTGTGTGATTTGGGCAATTTAACAAAAGCTTATTAGTCATTCCTAAAGGTTTCGCTCAAGTTGATTACTTAATGTTCTTCCCACATTCCCTGCCGCACTCCAGGATTTTTGTTAAACCCCCTGTTTTAAATTAACTCTGAATAAATAGCTTTGTTTGTCTTTAATCCAGTTTCATGTGAGCAGAGGAACCATAGTGTGTGCATGTGCTAAGCTAAGAGCTTTTCCTACAGCTTACCATGAGAACACAGACCTCATTTAATCACAGCTACTTGTCAAGAATCCTGTTTAAGGATATTCGGCAGCCATCTGTATATCACTATTCAGCAATCACACCCACTATACTGGATTTGCTGCCGCATTGAGTTGGTTGTACATATTATAATGACATACATTACATTTGGTTGATGCGCTATATGATACTCAAAGTGTATGACCAATAGCATCAAGGCTTCATGGTAAAAAAAAACCAATTTTATATATATATATATATATATATATATATATATATATATATATATATTCGCTGTGATCCAAGCAAATTTTTCATTTTATTACATCAAAATCTGACAACAAACTCGCTCAGTTTTGGTTTTTAACCTTAATTCACAAGACTATCCAGTGAAATTACAAATAATTATGTATTTCTATTTGTATAAAAGTACAATAATTATTATTGTAACATTTTATCTATGCTAGATATAGAAAAGTGTTGATTGAAACAAATCCATCCCCTGAACTGAAAACACCCATAAGCCAACCTCTTTACCCTTGATTAATGGTTGAGGTGAGCTGGTTGTACCATTGCTCCAGTGTTGCCCGAAGTTCGACCCTGTCCATTCTTATCCCATTAGCCAGAGGCACAGCAAGTGGCATAATCACCCCAGACCCAACACCTCCATACCCTATCCCTTTATGCTCACCTCCTATGTCTGCCAGATTATTTGCCCATACGGTGTCTTTGATATCAGGTAAGGTGGGTGGAAGAGGAGGACGGTATTATAGACTGTTCAACCGCCAGCTTTGCCAGAGCCTTAGACCCCAAGTTTGGGACAGATTTCCTCCAATATTCCAGTCTAATCAGCTGCTAAACTTAATGGAAAAGTCAGAGCCTTGAGTGTTCTTAATGTGGGAGGACAACAGTGGATAGGAGTGGATAAGTGGGGTGGTGATGGGGGAGGGTATGAGCGCAGTGTGGTCTACGCTATAGGGGGTCCAAGACCCTAAAATCTGTCCGTTTGAGCATTAAAGAGAGATTTAACAGGCTGCCTAAGCAGCTCGCTTCGTGTCTGTAAACAAGTCCAATCCGATCAGCCACTGGCTCTAATTCTGTCTGCCAGTGAAAATAGACACACACTTATACTCAAACACACAATTACACAAATAACACATATTTATACAGATGCATGCCTACGCTAAATCAACACCGGTTGAAATTTGCATCCAAACACTTAGGTGGGTGAAATGAGCATGAAGTACAGCAGTGGATAAATTTGACTTTGAGATGGATGAGACGTTCAAATCAGCTTTCTGCTATCATACAATGTGTATTCTATTCTGTCATTCAACCCTGCTATTTGACTTATCCTCCTGAAATGTTTGCCAGTGAACTGTGGAGGCAATGAAGAGTAGGACAGGTGAGACATTAAGGAAAAGTCTGAAATGTGAGAAACAGAGATATATTAATGGAAGAACCATTTGGAAATCAAGGCACAGAAGAGAAATAGATGAGTGAATGCTTTAATAGTATCAGAGGAGGGCAAGAAACAACTATGGCGGCGGATGGTTCTGTGTGTGTGTTTGTGTGTGTGGCGAGGGTCAGGAGCAAAAGGAAGCAGACTTGCTGGGTTTTCTCTGTGCCAGAGTGGGCCGTTAATTAAATTTGAGGGACAGACAGGAGGGCTGCCTCCCTCCTTCTCTTCCGTGCTCCATCCGTCACTCCCTCCCTCCACAGCCACTGGCGATTCAGAGGCTCTGTGATGGAGGGGGAGGGGGTGGTGGGGTTGTTCAGGGCGCTGACGCTGAGAGTCTGGCAGCCTGTGGAGACTGTAAACCGTGGCTCTGTGGTCAGACCGGAGACTCAAACAGGCAGATAAGGTGTTTTTTGGGCCGCCACTCTCTACCTCTCCCTTGCTCCTTACACTCAGACTCCCAGAGGCAGTTACAGCCTGTTGGCGTGTATGTGTGGCTGGGGGTTGCAGCAGCGGTTTGTGTCTTGAGAACATTTTTGTGTGTGTGAGTGCATGTGCACCTTTCCGTCTGTGGTTTAAAATTTGCTTGGTTTACTTGCGTGTGAATCTGCAGTCTGGCATGTTTGTGCAGGACTTCTTCTTTTAAAGTAATTATTAGTGAGGATGGCTTTTAAAGTAATACCAGCTTGTTATTACATGATTAGCATAGAAAGGAAACGCTTGCAGATCAGCTCTGATATGAGCTCTTTCCTAAAGAAGCAAACAGGTAAACGTAGTCATAAATAACAGGGATGTCATTACTCTTATCATAGTAAAGTCGCTGTCACTTTTGAAATTTTTATCATATCTGCTGTTATTTTGTCTCCTTTATCCTTCAATTTTGGCTTTATTTGACATCACTTTTACGATTTTTTTGTACATTTGAACAACATTAATATTAGCTAACAGTGGAGTAATGCAGTGCATACCATTATATGTTCTTTACATCCATCTTATGAAATTGTGAAAATGTCACTACATGTGGCATATAATTATTTGATGATGCTTTTAAAACATCAAATGCCTTTAATAACCTGTGAATTTTGAGATGATTGACAGGAATATTGCACAAATACTGGCATGAGCCGTTACCTAGCAACAGTAGCTGTAAGCGGAAGAAGATGGATGAAGGTTGGGATGACAGACTGAAGATTTGACAGAGAAAGCAGTAAATGGATGAATAACAGAAGACAGGAGGAGAGTGTTTCATGATATATAAACTTATTTGTCAGGGCAAAAGTTTTTTTTGTTTTATAAATTTTAATGAGTTTAGAAATATTGAAGTGTTTAAATGTTCAAAGGGTATATAAAAACATTTAAGTTTGTCTATAATTTTAACCACAGCTATAAAGAGATAAAAAAAAACTTGGGCTCTAGAACCAATACTTCAGAAATAATTTAAAATACCACCACTGCTGAAGTGCAAATGCTCCTATACATACAAGCATTTCCTTCAAATCCAAATTCAAGCAACAGATGCAATGAAACTAATTTATTAAAAAAGTTTAGACATCTGTTTAACAACTCAATTTTAATGTAATATTAAAATTTCTATAAAATACATTTACCAAAACAGAAGACAAACGATATTTCCAACAAAACACATCATAACAAAAAAAACAAAACAAACAAACAAAAAAACAACAAAACAACAACACACTAACAAACAAGAAATATGGGTTTTTGAATCAAAGTGGTGAAACATACTTTACCAAGTTTTCCTGTTTTTATTTGACTAGTTATGCAGTCCTGTTTCATAAGAAGGCCATGGCAGGGCAGACAATGATATGTATATTCATTATTCTAAAATCCAACAAAACTCTTCAGACCAAAAGGACTTCACTTCAGGTCAGTGCCACAGCATTAGAAATCAAAAGTCCCACTATTCACTGGTATTCCAGCACAAATCAGTAGAACTGTAGTTTTTATGTTGGGAAGGAGTGACTTTTGAAAGAAAGTCAAAAAGTAACATAGTTGTATGTTTTATTAGTGACACTTTAAGCCCATTCCAGTTAAAACTAGAAGCACTCATATGTGCAGACCTCCGCCAAGCCATTGTAATTTGTTTTGCTAATGACTGTGGACATTATTTTGAGTTAGAAGTTCTAATTGCAAAATTACCCCTCTCTCCCCATAGTAAAGAATCCTTTAAATAAATTCCTGGATCCAGGTGGTGATCTGGATCACCCTCAAAATGTAATCACTTGTTCCTTATTCCATTTCTAAGATTTTCTGAAAATTTAATCAAAAGCTGTCCATAACTTTTTGAGTTATGTTGCCAACAGACAGACAGACAGACAGATGGACAGAGAGACGGACAGACAGACAATGCCGCTGAAAACTTAACCTCCACCACAACAAGCCACAGATTTTAATTTTAAGATCAGTCAGTTTTTGACATTTCAGTCATCTCTGTCCATCTTATAATTCATTCCATCCTGTCTGAAGGAATTAGACAGTAGAGGTGCTCTTTATTTACCAGTGTTACTGTTTCACTGGTGCATCCTCTTCTCAGCATGATCAGAAATGCCTCTCGCCTTAGCTCCATCAGCCACCTCTATCCATCCATCCCCCCAACCCCACCAACCCTTTCCCAGCTGCATCGGCCCGTAAGCCAATCAATGACAGGGCTTTCAGGGCCGGCGGAGGCCCCGGCACACGGAGGGAGAATCAATAAGTTATTAGCACCATTCTGTCAGCTGTAATGTGGAGATTGATCGGGGGGCTGCGGCTGGCGGCCTACCCCACATCCCCACCTGTCACGCCCCCGCCCCTCAGCTCCTCTCTCCACACGGCCCACCCCCCTCCCTCCCACCGCCCCAGCCTGATAAAGATGACAGATTAACGGAGTAAGGGAGGAATTAAGGAGTCTGGCTGTCTGAGCTGTCAACATGCTCCATGGGATGGAGAGAGGAGAGGGGGACAGCTGAAGTTTGAGGGAGAAGAGGAAATCAGAAGAAAACAGAGCGCTCTCCTGCCTGATGTTTTGCCCCGGTGGCATCACTTGAAAGACGTTTAGGTCCCGCTGTTTCCTCTTTCTCTTTTCATTCCTCTGTTCTTGTCCATCTCTCCTCTCCTCTCAGTAGGGGGAAAGAGAAAATAAGAAGGAAGTAGTAGCTAGGAGAAACTGAAGGGAATGCTTGAAAATGATGTTTTAAAAAAAGTTACTATATAAACTGTAGTGACCACAAATGGCAAAAATATGGGGGAATATCATAGCTAATAATGCCTTTTTTGCACTATGTAATTGCACTGTTTTGACAATGAAATTCACAACCTTGAAACTGAAGCAAAACAGCTGATTCCACAACCTTAGCAAAATTAACAAGCAGGTGATAGAAAAAGGCCTGGGGTCGTGAAGATGACTGTAAGGGGAGTTAGTGGGAGTAAAAGGGTTTGCATAGACGCTAGCAAAGCTCAGGGTTTGGCATTAAAAGGGAGCGCCGGTACTCTAAGAAGCCCCATTTAATTGGCTTTAAAAGCTTTCCGCCCTCAAATCTCTGGCCCTCGGGCACTCGCTTAGGAGACGCGGTGTCTTGAGTGAGGTCGGCTCAAGAGACATCTCGAGTGTATATGTTTGATCATGAGAGGCTCTGGGTGTGGGTGTAAGCTTGTGTGTGTTTGGTAGAAGAGGGGGTTTAACTAATGGGGGTTCACTAATATGATAGATGGAGTCTTCATTTTTTGAATGGGCAAGTAAAAAAAATGCACTGGTGGTTTGAAAATGAAAACAGAATAAGAGATCATAAAGGAGAGGACAGAGAAAGTAGAAATCGTGAAAGGCATTCAGTGTGTCTATGCATGCTCTTGTCCATTAGTGCTCCTGCCCTCCTCGCCCCTCTTGTCTCTTTTGGATGGTATAGGAAGTATATCTCCTTAGGACCTTAGAGGCAACATCAAACACTGGATCATTAGTGAACCTCCCTCCTTTCTCCCTTCCTTTCTGGTTCAGTCGGCCTCTCAGTAACACCAAAGCTGATGTAGGAGCACAACAGAATCCTCTGAGTCTCGTCTAAGTCGCTTTGTCTTTTCCTGCTCCCTGAGAAGTTTGAATGATCTATCTTCATCAGTAATGTTTATTATTTGAGATCTCATCAAAGCACCTTTTTGTAGGTATTGTTTTGGTGAACAGCAAGGAAAGTAAACAGAGATATTATAAAGAAGGTTCATATAAGTTGTCTAATCCATTTAATTGTCCAATTAAAATTAAAGAGGATGCCATGCTGAAACAAATCCAACAATGATCCCAGTGATTTTTTGGGTTAATTTTTCGTCTATAGCAAACACTGATCCAAACAACCTGACCGCAAAATGTTAGAGTGCTGACACTGCATTCTTGCTTTCGACCAAAATCCAAGAAGTCCTTATAATGTTCCTGCTTCAGCCTTATACATGAATATTGCTGTCTTGTTTTGGTAGAAGTAAGAGCTGTGAACATATTGTAAAGCCCCTGAACACATTCGGCAATTAAACCCAAGATGCACTTCTGTTAATCTAAGTTTCACGCCATCTGTCATCAAGACTGATAGGTTGAGGGTTAAAGAGCAGATGCCAGAGTTGGACACATGACAAAAAACGCCAAACTTTTTTTTAACCATCTTTTCATTTCTTTCTTTGTGCTGTTTACACATGCTGTGTAAATGATGAAAAATTGCTTTGTTGAAAAGGAGAGTGAGCAAGAGAGGAACTGTTCTTCTTGAGGCTGGAAAAAAAACTCCCCCATCCCTAAAAATATGCATTGAGAAGTGAGAAAGAAGAGAAACAGTTGCTATTGTGGGTTGGCTGTTTATGTGCAGGGAGAAACAGAAGAGCTGGAGAAAATCAGAAGTGTGTAAGACAGAAATAAGAAGAGATAGATGGAGCAATGACAAACAGCTCTTTCCTTCCTGCCAGCATGATGCGCTCTGCATCCCCTCCCTTTGCTGATTAGGCCTGTATTGATTTGAGGCGTGTTTGAAGGGGTGGAGGCAAGGTGGAGGGGTGGGAAGGAAGAGAGAGATGAGAGGTGGGGGGGCTGCAGTTGGGGGCTCTCTGTAATTGTACACTAGATGCTCCTCTTTGGTGGCAGAGGTGGAGGCAGGGGGACAACAGGGAGGAAGAGAAGGAGGGTGTTAATGGCAGGAGAGAGGAGAGCTCCTGATGGGAGAAGGGCTCAAACACATCAAGGTGAGAGCAGAGGGAGTCGGGAGCAGATGGAGAAATTAGTGTTTATTAGGGGAGGACAAGAAAAAACTAAAAAAACACACAATGTAGCCATGAAGTCTGCTTATAGAAAAATATCAAGCAGAAAAAAAAGATGCTGTCTTGTGCTTTAGTTCAGTTTTAGGCTGAAAACCTGGAAAAAGAGGAGAAAAAGAGACAGAGATCGGTGATAACACTTGAGGACAGACTGGATAGAGACATTGGAGGAAACACAGGGAGACAGAGCCCATCTCCCCGCCTCAAACAGACAAACACACATGTGAATTAAATGGGCAGGTCTGTCATCCACAGTGGTGCAGGCTTCCTCCTCATTGCTGACAGAACAGGCACATCTCCAGATGCCCGTGGCTTGCTTCACTTGCTCTATTTTTCTTTCTCTCCAACTATCACTTTCTCCTTTGCATTTCTAAAGCAACAGCCGTGTATACAGGTACAAAAAGAGCAGGGTGGGAATATCAAACCCTCTATTTGGTCTTTTTTTCTGAAAGATCTTTCTCCCTGTGTTTGTACATTTACAGATGACCTTCTAGGCAAAAGGAGAAGCTTCTCTCCAAACAGCAGCAGCGAGTGTCCCTCTGACAGCAAGAAATCACGCAGTGTATCTCCAAAAGGTAAGACTGACTAGTGCTTGTATGTTGTTACATACACAGTTTGCTTCTTCAGAGATAAAATTGGTTCAAATTGCCATGATGACCATGGTACTGAAATAATAGAAAATATAGAAAATGCATCTCGTCCAAAGATGCTCAAAACATATCTGCACACCTGCGCTGAACCTCACAGAGTAACCTTGTGCAGAGCTGCTCGTCAAGCATTGTGATTGGTTGATCCACTTCCTGTTCAGAAAGAAGGCAGAAACATGCAAAGGCTACAAGTTTTTTTTTTTACTTACATACAAATTACACAAAACATGGAAAGGTTTTTACATAAAAAACACTTGTAAAAAGTTTGAAGAGCTCTCATTTAAACTTTCTTTCAAAGATAAATAGTGCCAAGTAGTATTACGTCTTAGGTAGTATTACATATTACGTCTTTTTATGAAAAGACTTACATTTTTATGGATGCTTTTGTAAATATAACCACTACAGTAGGTTCAATTATGGCAAACCTTGACAAGAAGCATAACGTGGCAAAACATCGCCCCTGTGTAGCGCTGCAATCCCACCGCTGTTCTCTATTATTCATTTCTCCCTTGTGTGGTGTGAAACCGAGCGCCTGACATGGGGCCGGCATCGCCATTGAGTCTGTCCCTTTGGGCTCCTGAGGAAGACTTCCTTAATGATGCATTATATAGCAGGCAAAACCTACAGCAGCTCACCACACAACCAGTCCTATCTCTGCAAACAGCATGAACGTCCACACACATCTTATAATCTTATAAAATGTAATGTGATGACGGTTCCATTTTGCATAGAGTTCAGCATGACCCCTGTTCTGACCTTTGCCCCATGGATGACCTGTGACCGGAAGCAGCCCTGCCTGGAGCTTCCTTCTCTTTCTCTGTGTATAGAAGCACTCACTCCTGACCATTATCGTTTTACTTAGACACAATCCAGCGTCTAAAAAATGCATGGGTTTGTTATTGGTTGAGAGGGAGCCTGTGTGTTTAGAAGAGTGTGTGCGTATCTGCTTGTATACTCTGCTTGAGCTTCCTTTTAAAGCCAGTAGGCAACTAGGCTGTGTGATTTCATTTGGAATTTGCTTTTAAATGAAGCACCCACTCTATATACTTTGCATATATTCCTCTGTGGATGTATATTTACATTAGGAGCAGTGTTTAAGAAGACGTTGTGGGTTTGTGTGTGTGCAGCATGCTGCTCACAGAAAAGCCATTTCAAAACACTGCTGATCCTGTGTCTTAACCTTGAGCTCTGTCCACACCCAAGGCCTGACTCGGCACCTGTGTGTGTGTTTACGTTTATGTGTTATCTGTGCTGGTTACGTCTTCTTGTAGTCTGGCGACAGCCACTCTCCTGTAATGACTAATACAGGTGGAGAAATAAACTATAAGAGAGCCTGCGAGAGTAGTGTTTGGATGGAGCCAGAGAGATTGGATGCCGCTGTTTAACTGATGTTGGTTTTGCTTTCAGCTGCAAAATCGGCACCAACTGCTGTGTTTAGAGAACAGGAAAACTTTAGACAAGCACTGACTGGTTGCACACACATACACACACACAAACACATACACTTTAGGACCTTGGGTGGATTAGCAGGAGCTCGGCGGCGGAGACAGAGATGCTTGCTATTTGCTTCCTCCCTTACCACCTCCACCCCACCTCCGCTCCTCAGCGCCACTCCTGCTCGCCTGCCCGGGGCCAGACTCAGGTTTCAATAAGGAGGAGGTGGTAAAAATAACCCCTGCTTTCCTCTGTTTCTCCCTCCTCCACCTCATCCTCTATCTCCCTCTTCAAACTCCTGAACCAGCTCCCAATATATCCCCCACCACCCTTACCTTAGATCATGTTACTATTGACAGAAAGGGGGAGAAGGGAGGTCAGAGGAAGAGATTAAGGATGGGGACTGACAGCTAGATAGATATCACACACCACATCATTTAAACACCACATGAATGCAACACACATACTGTGTACACACATTTTACCCCTTTGTTTTTATTTTTCTACTCTTCATTAAATACAGTCAAAGTACAGGATAGCACTGTTATTACAGAAAGTGCTGCGCTTTGCGTCAGAGGAATTCAGAGTTCATGACAGGGTCAGGCTCTTAACATTAACATTGCATGGCTGCACGTGTATAACTTCATGTGAAGAGGCTTCCATTTTCTTAATGAATAATCTGTGCAGAGATTGATGCCAGAGAAATGTTGTAGGTCGAAGTCAATGTTAGTTTCAATAGTCTTAGACTGTGGAGTATAAAATGCATTTTTTGTATTTTCTTGTTTCATGTGTAACGCGTCTCTATGTAGTTTTAAGACAAGATTTTGCAAAAGATGGGATTTTTATCCTAAAATTAAATATTACCTCATCTCAGATTTTTTTTAATAAAGTTGTTTAGTATAGATTTTTTGCAGAGGAATTAATCTGCAAGTACTGCAAAATGACTCTTTGTATTTCCACCACAAGGTAAATGGTACCGTTAGCCCCAGGGACTTTTTCCAGGGAACTGAAAAAATTTGCTTAAACTGTCTGCATTTCCACTAATCCCAGGAAGATTAGGCAAATTAGCCTTGAAATCTGAGCTGCAGTAGACACAGAACAGAGACTATAATAACTGAAACACACATTAATGAAAAAGTTTGAACTTTATACTTTGACTTTATAAACGACAAAGACACACAATGCCAAACCAAAAATGTTTAGAACTACAAACTTCACCCTGAAAGTACCAGTGACTTTCAAAACTACTACTTCCTGATCAGGGTTACTTTGATGGATCAAAATAAACTGAGTTTGAAATCCATGGTTCCTGGTGGAATTGAAGGGGATAAGGGAATGCAAGAGCCCACAGTTAAAGAAAGTTGGATCAAGGTTGCATAATGCTGTGTTTTGCAATGATACATTCTCATTGTTCATGACTAATCTATTAGAGTCTGATATAATTTATAGCTTCACATAGAATTAACCAATGTGATCTTAACAAAAAAAAAAAAAAAAAACACTTAAGTCACATAAATAACAAAACTCTCGTTCAGCATTTCAAAAATGTTTAATTTTTGTTTCTCTGCACTCCCCCCCGGAGTGATTCATCTATTCTGAGTAGATCCAGTCAAGTAATTTTCTTTTAATACTTTTAATTTTTCCAATCGCAATATATGTTTATAAAAATTATAATATTTCATTATTAGTTTGTTCTAATTCAGAACAGCCCCTAGCATCATACTGGTATTCCAGGAGTCCCATCCCTTCTTTGGCATGATGTCAAGGTTTGCCACAACAATAAGTCTATATAATCTATGTTTTGTGATGCTTTTAAATCCTAATATTTAGTTCTTCAACAACAGAACTGTGGTCGCTGGCAGTCATTTTGAACTACTGATGGTTTAAAGCTTTGTACAGGTGAAACTCAAAAAATTAGAATATTGCGCAAAACTTAATTTATTTCAGTAATTCAACTTAAAAAGGGAAACTAATATATTATATATACTCATAATACATTACATGAAATTAATATAAAAAAAATTATTTTGAATACACAAATTTTGACCATCTCATGCATATGAACTCAGTACTTACGCATAAATTACTGCCTCAATGCTGTGTGACATGGATGTTTTCAGCCTGTGGCTCTGCTGGGGTGTAATGGAGGACCAGGATACTTCAATAGCAACCTTCAACTCTTCTGCATTGCTCGGTCTCATTTGTCTCATCTTTCTCTTAGCAATGCCCCGTAGATTTTCTATGGGGTTCAGGTAGAGAGAGTTTGCTGGCCAATCAAACACAGTAATCTCTTGGTCATTGAACCAGGTTTTGGTTCTCTTGGCAGTGTGGGCAGGTGCCAAGTCCTGCTGGAAAATAAAGTCTTTTCTGCTGAAGGAAGCATGAAGTGCTCTAAAATATCCTGGTAGACGGTTGCGTTGACTCTGGACACCGGCAGATGAAACGGCTCCTCAAATCAACACAGACTGTGGAAACTTCATGCTGCACTTTAAGTGTCTTGGATTGTTGCCTCTCCATTCTTCTTCCAGACTCGGGGACCTTGATTTCCAAATAAGATGCAAAATTTGCTCATCAGAAAAGAGCGCTTTGGACCACCATTTTTCATTGGCCTTTTCCTGACGATCCTCTCCAGGCTGCAGTCATCCCTGCTGGTTGTTCCACCTTTTTCTTCCACACTTTTCCCTTCCACTCAACTTTTTATTGATGTGCTTTGATGCAGCACTTTGAGAGCATCCAACTTCTTTTGCAGTTACCTTTTAAAGCTTTCCCTCCTTGTGGAGGGTGTCAGTGATGGTTTTCTGCTCAACTGTCAGGTCAACCACCTTGCCCATGATTGAGAATTCTACTGAAATACAATGAGAGATAATTTACATAATCAGGAGTCCTTTGCAGGTGTGTTTAATTTGCTGATTAGTGTGAACCACCATTGAACCTTTTCACACTATTATAATTTTCTGAGATTTTGATTTTTTGGGTTTTCATAAGCTCTAAGCCATAATCATCAAAATTAAAACAAAATAATGCTTGAAAAAAATTCTCTTTTCATATAATGAGTCTATATATTAGTTTACCTTTTTAAGTTGAAATACTGAAATAAATTATGTTTTGTGTGATATTCTGATTTTTTGAGTTTCACCTGTATAGCTGTTTACAGTCAAGACTACTGGAGAGTGTGAATGTAGAGATGTGTTTTAAAAGACTAAACTAGTAACAAGTTGACAGTTTTACTCTGTTAAGCTAGTGTTTATTTTCTAAAGACTTGGCTGATGATTGTCACGCCTTACTTTTGCAGAAAACTCCCAGAGCCCGGTAGTGGAGGCAGGCGGCAGCCACGGCCACGGCCACATGAGCCCTGAGGAGCATTACAGGCGAATGATGTCAGCGCTCAGCGAGCAGGGGTCCTTTGAGGAGCAGCAGCAACGCCTCTACCAGCTAGCAAGCAGTATGGGTCTGCCTGGCCATGGTCAGTTTAAAGCCTCTGTGTTATGTGGACTATGTATCTGTATGTTTACAAAATTTACAGCATAAATACTTAGGTGAAAAAAATGTTTTTTTTTTAAACAGTAACTTGAGATTTAATCATATTTCAAAGTAACTTGAGAATTAGAGGAGTCCCTTGGACCTCTTTAGCTGCTTCTTTAAAAAAAAGAAGGTAAAAAAAAGCTTCTCCTATCACCTGTCACCAAGTCACTTAGGTGCAGAGCTGCTTTGTAACCGCAGAGCGTAGCTCTGTGTTCAGAGTACCGTGTTAAGGTGTGCCACCCTGCTGCCATGGTAAAAACCCTGCCATGGCGACAGCTGACATTTCTATTTGCAGTGCTTGCCCACCCTGTGTCAAAGTGTCACTCCAGGTGATTTCTGACCACCCTGAGTCTCGGCTGTTAACAACACCCACATGCATTAATGCCATGATTGATCCGGGAACTCTCATTGGCTGCCTGCCAACCCTGTAAATCTCTCAACACCCAGGAAACCGCCAGCGTGTCACACATTTACTCAGTTTTTGCAGACATGAAATTTACTGACTTTGGTTGAGAATCGTAGTTTGATAGGAGAAGAAAATGAGAAAAGTTTCCTCATTTGGGATTTTATAAGTTGGCATTACATTCATGTCGCTCTTCCTGCCATTAAATGTGAACATTTCTCTCATATTTTTCTAAAGAATGTTAAGATTAAGTCCTACCAGCTCTTATGAGCTCTGTCACAGTAGCATTAATCCAATCGATGCTCTGCCTGAATTGTAGTTTTAGCTACTTTGATTTTTATTTGATTAGTAATGATTTGTAATTGCTGGCTGCAAATCTAAGGGCGAAACCCATAAATGCTCTAATTGCCTTTTCCCTGAGTCTTACAGAATTTACAGGCAAAATGCGGTACAATGTGAAGGTTTTATGACAGAAGGCTTGCTCTGATTGCTGGCTTATTTTCCCAGAAGCCTTGTTGGTTTTTAGGCACAGCACATACATGCTTTCTCCTCTCCTTCTCTTCCATGCTTCAAATCATATGGTAGCTTACACTCTACTTCCAAGCCACATTTAAAAGCTGTCTATGTGCACAACAAAAAGAAGCAAAGGTGAAGAGACACTAGGAACAGGGCTGGGAAAAAAAGAAACTAGAGAGAGAAGTGGTCATAGAAAACAAATACATTGAATAAATAACTTTTCATGCAGCAAGAAATCAAAAGAACATCAAAATACATGCATACAACTTTTTTTTTTTGTCACAGGTTTAAAGACAACTTCCTGCTAAGATTTACATATAGTGTCATGTAGTATGTTTAGAAGTAGTAGAAGAGCCCCATGCAACACCCAGCAGCTTCCTCCAGATATCCACAGACTGCAAGTTTATTTGCAAAACATGTTATAGCACTACCTCCACATCTTCCCTTCCTTCAGTTAACAGGTGGAGCTTGTTAAGAAAATGACACTTTCACACACAGTGAAGGAAATGAGACCAGGTTTGAGAAGGGTGGTGGGGGGGTGCTTTTTCTCTAAAGAGGCTGGTGTGAATCTCTTCAGTGAGAACCCCTTGACACTGACCTGGTGTCCAAAGCCCCCCCCCCCCCGTGACATTCCCATCCCTTCGCCCTTGGGCCCCTCATCTCCTCTATACATCTCTCTCACAAGCTTCTACAACCATCCACCCTCACCCCCCTTTCCCCCTCCTCCTCCTACTTTCCTTAGCACCAACTCTCCCTTTAGCCTTGGTCCCTGCAGAGCATCCTTTCATGTGTTTGAAGTGTAGGGCACAGAAAATGAAAGTGTGTGCGCGGCAAAGAGGTGGGGGTGAAGAGGATCTCAGTGTGTATGTGCATGTGTGTGTGTGTGCGTGTGTAAGCATGTAGGTGCAAGGTGTTGTTTGAGAGGCTCTCTCTGGACCTGATGGGCAAAAGAAGAGTTGGGAAAAGAGTTGGGGGTGGGGGGGTGTTGAGGGGGGTGGCAGGGTTGTAGAAATGGCCAGGAGGGCTTTCCCTCGTCCTCCATATGATGAAAGGAAACTGAGGGAGAGGAGAAAGAAAATGAGAGGTGGGGGTAGAGATCCAGATGAAAGTGAGAGGAGGAGTAGGATGGAGGTGCATTTTGTTTTGTCCGCTGAAGTTTAGTTCACACTGAAACATCTCCAGTCTCTCTTTAGCATCATAAAAAAGTAGGAAACTCAAGTATATGATTAAACAAAGGACAAAAAATATCAGGGAGGAAGACTTGTTATATATTTACAGCTACGCAAGTTTAGAAAACCGGCTAAATACCACTTCTGAAGAAGAGACCTAATTTTCTGGTGTATGCGGCACTTCACCAGCTGGATGTTGCCTTTTATGTACCTGCTAGTCCACAAAATCCATCATCAGGCAGGCCAAGCTGTATCGTCGCAGCACTCGCCTGCATTCTTGTGTTGAGGAAAAACCGGCTTAACTGAAGGGGATTTAGGCCTAATTCCAGGAATGATTATGGTGAGAAAATGGGAGGGCACAAAAAAAGGGATTGAGTCCGAATGGCAAACTGGGACTTCCCAAAACTTAAAATAACTCATGCAAAGTAAGAAGTATGAGAGTGTAATAGTGTTTGTGCATCCTTAATTAGGATTGTTATTTGTAGTCAAAGGGACTATCCTCATGTCCCTGTAGCTGCAGCACGAGACAAGAGTTTTAGAGGGGAAAATTCTGAATCCATCTATCTGCAACGTGCACACAAACACACACACACACACACACAGAAGGGGAGAGCCCTGGGTGGCCCTGCTCCTCTCAGTTCACATAAAAGAGAAGTAAAGAGAGGAAGGAACAAAATATGGACCCACTGCTGCTGTGAGGTTTTCCAAGCTCGGGCTGAGTGAATAATGAGAGGAATAACTAGAGAGATGGAGGAATTAAAAGGAGAGAAATTAGTTTTACAGGTATCGTTTTGATTTAAAGAACTTCACCTGTTTTACTTGTCGAATCCTTGTTTTACTGTGACATTCACAATTTAAAACAAGTTTCGTGTACACGAATTTCTGCATTTACAGCCTACTCTAAATACAAATTAAGTCATAGAAACTATTAATGAAAATAAATAATAAATTAACACTATTATACACACACTGAATTATAAAAAAAACAAACATCAGGTATTTGATTGTATGCAAGTGTTTAAAGTTTACTTTTTATTTTTAGACTTTGACCAACCATTGAAACAGCACTTAATTATTTTATTTAAAAAAGAAAATATGATCAAAAATTAAATGATAAAAAATATTTGGTTTGTTGATAATGTCAATTTGGATGAAAGGAATGAGTCACAGGATTTCATGGTTAAAGCTCTGTCAGAGAGAGAGTACCACGACTAAGGATGTAGTATAAATTGTACTATATTGTAAACTAAAATATAGGAGGGCTGTGCTACACTGGTCCTTATAAATTAGTGCCCTGCAACCTAGACGGATACACATAAAATGGACAAAACACACAAATATTTACCAATTTCACAACATGTGAAGCCTTTATGAACCACAGCCAAACACTAAATTTGTAACACTTGAATCATCAAAAATTGTGAAATATAAAAACTTAAAAAAAAAGCTCATTCACCAATACCAATGTAGATTTAAATAATGTCAGTATCTTCATGAGTCACCATGGCAACAGTTACATGGATATCCAGCTGCGTTCATCACTTTATAGTCCCAAAAATGCTGCATGTGTTGTGACATTGGTGAAGATGTTTTCCTAATTTGTTCATGTTTCCAAAATAGCTTTGTATGTCTCTTCTTTTTAAAGTTTTATGTCAAAAGTTAGCCTTTGCCTCTGCAGCATTGATTCTTTTCAAATCTGTTGCTTTGAGGTACCCACACTTTGTGAAAGTGCCATATTAAAAATTGCTAAAGTGCCCCTTTAAACTTGGCCAGTCTTACAAAATAATTGGTGAGGTGGGACTGTGACCACAGAAAACACAGAGGTCAACCGTTCCACCCTGTCACAACTTCACAACACAACCTGTGTGTTTGGGTGTGTGCTTTGGGGCTTCATTTCCCTCTGATCCCTCTCTTATCTCTCACAACCCACCCTCACCTACCCCCCACTATACCCCCCCATGCACACACACACACACACACACTCTTGTCTGCCGCCAGCCGAGTCCCCTGCGGCCTGGCGCTGCAAACAGATCGATACACCGGAGCTAGGCCGCATTAATATCTGTCGCTTCACCCCCCCACCCCGGCGCCCACTCAACTGCTTCAACACACACACACACACACAACACAGTCAGGGACGCACAAGCAAGCACCTAAATCACACAGACACACAGAAACACACATCACACCCGTACCGGCGGCGGAAATGGCCCCTAGCTCCCGAGGGATCTGTCTAATTAAAAAAAGGGTGGTGGAGGGTCGGAGGAGTGTGTGGTGGTGGTGGGAGGGGGGTAGATAGATTGAGGCAGGGAGTGAGAGGGAGGAGAGAAAGAGCAGGATGGATTTTTCTCTCATTAGAAGACATGTCTCCTGGTGTGGCCTGGCCTGGCTGATAATGATGAGTCCTTCTCCTATGAGGGTGAAAGGGAGGATGAAGGAAGGAAGAGGTGGAATGAGGCGAGTGGTTGAGGGCAGGAGGTGGAGGATGAGGGCAGGCAGAGATGGGGGGAGAAGGCATGATGACTGTGGTGGTGGAGGGGGTAAAAACACTGCTCTTGATGTCAGAACCTGCTTTTTGCTCATTTGTACAAAACACAGTGGGCACAATTGGTTTTGAACAACTTTTCTTGGTATCTTAAGAAATTATTTTGTCTTTTATTTTCACAGATCCATTTATGTATGTTCTCACATCTGCATGCAGCTTCTCAGCACAGTTTAAAATGAGTTTGAACATTATATGCTGATCTCATGTCACTTCTTTTTCTTTATTAAGGGAATGTACACAGAGATAACCTGGATTAGGATATTCATGACCAATATTTTCTGCGTTATACCTGAATGAAACCAATAGAGCTTTTTTTAAAAAATGACTTATAAGGGGGTTTTAATGAGCTGTCTGCATTTCTTAGCTCTTCCATTCGTCACCATAGTTAATAATTTCTAAAAGTCTACCAGACCTGTGACACATCTAGCTAAGATATGGTGCACCAATAACAAGCTGTTGAATGTGTTATTTGGCTATATGTTTTTCAATAAATGTTCCCCACCTCTGTGAATATCTTAGGACAAACATGAGGAGATGGGGGCTAAACTTGTTTTTAACTTTGCCCTCAGCATTTTCTCTGTGAATCCGTTATTTCTCTGTTTTTGCCTCAACTATAAACCCATAATTTCTTATCGTGTCTCTGTTTCTCTGCTCTTAATACAGACATGCTGCGTGCTCGTCAAGAAGCATTGGCTGCAGTGGTGAGGAATCCAGCAGCTTTAGAAGCTCACCTGCCCACAGCAGGCAGCTCTTCATCATCCAGCCAGAGACGCAAGCAGGGTCTGCCGCAGCATCGGGACGCACATTACACCGACAGGTAAGAACCTGCCGTGGTGAACTGTAGTTGGTGAAGCTGCTTCCCTGCTTTGCATGCAATCCCAGCTTTGCTCACCATAAAAAAAAAGAAAAAAACAAAACAAAACAGGTTCATACTGTACAAAAACTGAAAGAGTTAATCACCTGTCAGTTTGCATCAGTACACTGCTGCAATCTTCTTTTCATTCTTTCAATCAATCCTCGCTTCCTGAGCAGGATCTGATCTCACATTGAGTTTTTCCCAATGTGCTGCAGTGTGCGAGTATGTGCATTTCCACATACATGTCTAAACCAAAGATCCAATAACCTCTTTGCTACCAGTGTGGAGTTGCACGCCTGCACGCCAGCTCCTCCTCCCCCACTCCAACCCACACCCCTCCAGCTCTGGCCTGTGCGCCTCCCAAACAAAGCTGGGGGCAGCGGGAGTGGGCGGGTAATTGCTTGTCGATTATTTATGTGGCGCGGGGAGAGGCGGGGGATCGATAATGGGCCGGCGGTGCGGCAGCAGGGGTGTGTGTATGTGTGTGTTTGTGTGTGTGTGTGAGAGACAGAGAGGGATTGGTGAGGGGTAGGAGGGGGAAATAAGCAGGAAGCAGAGCGGTCAGGCGCTGTGTGATGCAGCTTTGGGAGACAGTGGGGGTGTATATATTTTGTGTTGAGGTGAGGAAGGGGGGAGAGCTGAGTGTTCATGTGTGTTTGTTTGCTCCATTTTTCAAGCTGGCGGTCTGCATGCGCGCTCATCTATGCGGACTGAATGTGAGTTTGTTTGTGTGAATATGTCTGCTAATTTGTGTGTGTGCGAGCGTGAGACGCCAGTGGTTCAGTGTGAATGTACTCGGTGAGCCGTGGCAGTTCTCCCACAGCACACTGAGTAATTAGCCGCACAGGACCTAGGAGAGTTAACCAGGCTTTGCTATCCATTCATTCATCCATCCATTTCTATCTCATTCTGCCCTCTTATCTCCCTGTGTGAGATCTTTAACCCTTTCCCTATCAATATGGGTTTTAAAGTGGGAAAAAAAGATGTAAACAAGACAAATATGTTGAAGAACTCGTGAAATTTTAAAGTGAAAAGAAAAAAAGGGAAATGAAGAATAATGTTAAGTCTGTACACAGATGCACCTGTACGCAATCATGTGTACATTAATTACATGATGGTGTGTAGAAAACTGTGACAGCGGATGACTTCAAACTTGTGGAGGGCAGTAGAAAAAAACCAAACCGTCATGCCATTAAACATTACTGGCCCTATATCTCAACTTCATGTTTAAATTTCCCTTTGCTTCAGGAGTCACTTTTTTATTTGAAGTATGTCCTAACAAGATTAAATAGTTGCTCTTGGTTTGGTTGTAAAACAATTTGTCTATGTTGCAGAGTTTCACTTCTGACCACATTCCAAAATGTCTAATGTTATCAAGATATTTGATAGATGGCACATTTCTGTATCTTAATCCCTGTTTTGCCCAACAGACTTCAGTAACATTAGTCCTTGCTCCCAAGTTTGTAAAAGTTGAGAGGTTTGTTGAGGCCTCTGCACATCAAGTTTTTATTTTCCATATGCATTCTTCTTTTTATTCGTCACCTGATGGAAATCATTATGAACATAAAGTTTGCACGCAGAGTCTAAACGGAGCCATCAAACAGGAAGTTTTTCAGTGTAGTCCAATCTAGTGTCACAATCAAAAGAGTCCCATCATCTGCTAGAAAAGTAGTTATAATAATTACTAATGACTAATTACAATAATAATTTCCCCGATTGCTAGACTAGTTCCAGTCAGTGGTCGAGTCTAAAATCCTGCTGGAATTAAACCTTAAAAAGACAAATATCTACAATCCAAAAAAGTCTGCATTTTTTACATGGTTATAATGTTCTTGATTCTAAGAACCGAAATGAATTCACTTTGAATCATCACTGTAAAATAATTGTCACGAAGAATTTTATGGGAAAACACAGCAGAAATAAATCTCTAACAAATACTTTATTACAATAATCTCAAAATTGTAATACATAACGTTATGGTTACATTTACACACTTACTGGTGCAGCAAACATTGATTAATGTGTGAAGTTATAGCAGATTAAATCCATTCATATGGCAGAAGGAAGTTTCTCCATGTGTTGTCATCTACGCTCCTTTGCGCTTTGCTGTGGCAGCTAGTCTGCATCAGATTGCTTTGTTAGTGGATGTGAAAACTAACTGATTTTCTTTTTCTGAATCAGCCATGTTCTTCAGCCATAAAGCATCCAGTGTGGTTCCCAAACTTTTTCTGCAGGACCCCCTTTATATTGACAACAGTCAAGCCCTCCCCAATCCCACCACCACTACCATGTGCACCCAAACACTTAGAATAAGACTTAAGAAGAAATGTGCAGCAAAATCATATTGTTTGGCAGAGAAATAGTCAGCTTTAGATTATTGGCTGCTACTTCAGTTAAAACCAGTTAATTACCCTGCTATATTGTGAGGCTTACTTAGATCATTAAACTCTGCACACTAGTTTGTATGAAATGAGTTGAGCATATGACGAGGCGGATGTTGCTTAAGTAAAACAACTCTGCTATTTATGACAGTTGTTTATTTTTTCAGTAATCAACAGGCTTTGCGTTGTTTTCAGAATAAGAAGTCTAATCATTCTGTTAGATACTAATATTTTGAGACACGTGACATTGCGGTCTCTCTTCATTACCTATCATTGTACTGGTCAAGACCAGAACAAGATGTCTTCTCATATTTTCAAAAGCTATACCTTTTACTTAGCCTAGCTGAACCCTGCTTGCATTGCTCTGGGCCCCCTGGAGGAAATTTCCAATGTGTCCAAGACACACACATATACACAAAACTTGTAGAAAAACAAAAAAGAACATCATTTTTAAGTAAAAGCAAAAACTAGCAATATAAAATGAAGTTAGTTAAGAGATGGAAGCTCAACCCCTCTTCTTCTAACTCTCTCCACAGCTCACCTTTCCATCGACCCCTCATCATTGATTATTTGGGGCCCATTAGGGCCCATTGTTAAAAACAAATCATTAGGGCCGCTCGATGGGCTTAGAGCCTGGCGCTCCATTTGTCTGGCCTTAAATGGCACTAAGCTCACCAAGCATCTGCAAGGCAGATAGGGAAGAGATGGAGAAAAGGAAGAGAAAGGAAGAGACAGAGGAAGTGGAAAATATGGAGGCTTAAAATGGGGATGAAGAAAGTGAAGCAAAAGGGATGGCGAGAAAGAGAGAGATGAACTAAAATAGAGCGAGGAGATCGAGAGAGTGTGAGATAAGGGGAGGTGGGGAGTGGGGGCAGGGAGTGACTGAGATAGAGGGAGGAAGAGAGCAAGCGTGGAGGGAGCCTCATCCATTTTAATGAGCTTCCTGTGTAAATGTGTTCCTGCGGAGAGGGAGCCGAAGGCGGCCGCGCGGCGCTGCTAATCCCCCCCACGCTTCAGTCATTAGGGGCAGCCCTGTCTCTCTCTCTCACACATACACACATGCACACAAACTGCCTGGGCTGTTGCGGGACGGGACCGCTGTCGCCACTCTGACAGGTCGCCACACACCAGTGAATTCCCCAGGAGCCCGCGGCCTCACTGCAGGCGCACAGAGACAAAATCCAGTGATGGAGTTTTGTGTGATTATGAGTCCACCTTGCATTTGTGGTTCTGTCTTTTTTTCAGTTTCATGCAAAAATGAGGTGAATGTTTTCGCCTCATCTTTTTATAGTCTGTCAGTGGTTTTGCCAACAAAATGCACAGAAAGTGCAAAATGAAAACCACACAGACACAGAGATAGATAGACAGGCACCCAACACACACATCCCCAGAGCAAAACGACAAATGTCTGCAACTCCTCCCTCAAAATTGCCTCCTATAAAAAAGAGAGAGAGAGATGGAGGAGGAGGAGGAGGAGGAGGGGGGTGGGGGCGTCAGACGCACACTCTTTCTCTGCTCTCCCTCTCTTACCCGTGATTAGGCCTAATTATGGTGGCGCAGACGCCTGGCAGCCCCAGTCATGCAGCTTTAATTGACCGTTATTCATCTGCGGGCTAACGCTAGGCAAGGCGGTGCAGGGAGAGGGAAGAAAGAGCGAATATCAGAAAGGGTAGGGAGGGGGAGCGTGTTGTGTTGGGAGTTTGGCATGCAAGAGCAACGCTGGGGGTGGATGGGAGTTTTGCGGACGCAGTAGCGTATCCTGGTGGAACTGTGCGTCGCAAAGCTAATTGCTAGCCCTGAGGGATTAGGCCAGGTGATTACACACTAGGTGGTGTAATTACATAAGCAGCGGCTAGCGGGGCCCCAGCTAGTGGCTCCAGGGTCACGCGCCACAGCCCTCACCCAAGATTAATTGGAGCTGCCACTGGAGTGCAAGGCACCGCCGGAGAGAGCGGTTATACGATTAGTATTAACATTTCAGCTGCGGAGGCGATCGATGATTGCACACACAGACGCACACAAACGATCACCCTCTCAGTTCTGGCTCCACAGCCCCCCATCTCATCTCCCTGCTCTTGTACATGTGCCCTCCCTCTTTGCAGTTTCTCTGTCTCCCTCTCCGGTTAGAGAAGTGGGAGACATGCAGGCGCTAGCTAATTTGAACACAGTTGCAAAACAATATTTGCGGTTGCACGCGTCCCAGTGTTGGTTTTGACTTTGTTTTCCTCAGCTTGTTTCCTTGTGTTTTCTTTTGTGCGGCGGCAGTCACACACAGCCTGAGCTCTGATTGGTGTGAAAGCAGCAGCAGAGCGGGTGGGGAGAGAAACAGGAGAGGCCAGAGTAGAGAGCTAGAGGGGGAACCCTCAGGACAGCTGTGGACAGGAGGCAGACAGCATCATCATCCACTCCTGGCTCAAAACTTCACAAACTTTGACACCTGCAGGGGATAAAGGTGCATATGCCTCACTCTAGTGACATCTTGACCCCCTCACATTGTGCATGAAGCTAAGAGAATGAGAGGAGGAAGGGTTAGTTCGCCCTTACAGAGGCAATGTAAGGATGGGGTAAAAAGACAGGATGACGAGATGAAGAAGGGGCTGAAAAACACTTGAAGGCAAAAGAAATAATAGTGTAGGGGGAGAAAAAAAATCAGTAACCACGACAGAGTTTTTCAGAGGTCACAAAGAAGTATAGAGATGGGAGTAAAGAACACAAAAAAATGGTTAAGACAGAAAGACAAAGAGAAAGGTGAGAGGCACCTTTCCCCCTCGAGGAGGACAAAAGATGGAGCCAATAATGGAGAGGCCCTTTGAGAAGCAGAGGTTGCAGGATGCTCCATCTTTTCAATACAGCTGAGAGGGTGAGCGGGAGGGAGATGGACAGAAGAGAGGAGGGATGAGTGTTAATTAGAAGGTCCTTCAGCCCATGGCCCCGGTCAAGACGCAGGGGCCGCCCCAGCTGTCGGAGCATGACACACTGGCATTGTGCATTCAGCCCTCATTATGTGTGTGGGTCTGGGATTGTGTGTGTGTGTGTGTGTGTGTGTGTGTGTGAGAGAGAGTGAGAGAAAAAGAGAGAGAGGCGACAGGGGAAGGAAAGGCTGCAGTCCAGGGTACAGCAATGGCCAGCGGCGCTTGCTGCAGCGTGACAAGACTGATGAGGCGCTGGGGCGACATGGGGGCCTCCAGAGCACCAATGATAAAAATACACTGCATACATTGGTGTTGCAGTCAACACACAGAGATATAGCTGAGATGTGCTGAGAACAAAAAACTATCTTGTGGAGAAACTATTCCACATAGTGAGTAATTTTTTGTGTTAACAACCAAAGCCCAAGTTTTTACTGTTGTCTTGTTTATTTTTGTATCCTCAGAGAACTGACCCATCCTCCACCCCTCCTTTCTCCGCCAACTGCTCCTCACATTGCCTTAGGACCTCACCTGCGGCCTCCATTCTTGGGCATGCCCTCTGCTCTTTGCCAGGCCCCAGGTGAGTCTTCATTAATAATAAGGATTTAATGAATTATCAGCTAAGAAGCAGCCAGTAGCTCTTTGTCAAATAAAAATATTTCTTTATAAATATTTAAATTATAAAAAAATGGGGTTGTAATCTCATGGTCCCAATTTTTAAAAGTATATTCTGGCAAACTGAGATGTATTTTCCCACCATGCACCAGCATAGTATTTTGGTTACTTTTTCACACATTTGCTCACAGAGGTGCATCATTTCCTTCATTTCCGGCAGCAATGACGTAATTAAGCTTATTTATGTAAGTAACAGCACGAATACAGCAAGATAAAATATTGTGTGAATTCTAACATAAAAATGTATTTGTATAAAAAAAAGTCTTTAAAGAAAAAAAAACATACAAAATGTCAAGTAGTTGTTCTGCAGTAGAAATAATAGTTTTCTTCCCTCTGAGAAGCTGTTTTAAGTGTAAAGCTCAAGTACTTGATAAAGTCTACTTATACTTTCCACCACTCATTTTCTCACATTGTGGGACTACATGTCACTGGTGTGTTTTTTTTTTAACAGGTTATGGTTTCCTCCAACCAGCTCAAGCCGAGCTCATTGCCCGACAACAGGAGCTCTTGAGGAAGCAGAATCTGGCTAGGTGTGTATTGCAGTATTTAATAATGAGCAAATTATAAACAGCTAAACTTATCAAGTAGAACAAGAGTAGATTAGGGTATGGGGGAAACTCAGCAGCATCTTGTTAACATATGGCCTTCATTGTTAAAGTACTTGTATGTTTCACTGCCTCAGACTTGAGATGTCCGCAGAGCTGCTGAGACAGAAGGAGTTGGAGACTCTCCACCACCGACAGCAGCAGCAGCGTCTCCTGGGCTCAGACCCTCTGGGGGCTCTGCCTCCTGGCCTGCCCCCTGACCATCCAGCCCTGCGAAGTCTCCACGACATCCCAGAGGGACATCCTCTTCGTGAGGAACTGGCCCGCCGCTCAAATGCAATGTTGGTGCTTCGCCATGGGGCTGCCACACCCCTCTTAGCCCTCAACCAGCAGCAGCAACAATCAGTGGCGCCCTCCACACCCAAAGATACCCAGGTGCAGAGCTCCACTGCTGGACCAGACGGTGAATCTAGAAAAGCTGCTCGCAGGGAACCCCAGACACAGCTCCGTGCTGGGGATCACAGAGGAGGGAGAGAGGACAGAGGAAGGGAGGGAGATGTGGAGGTGCACGACGAGGAGATGAAGAACTCAGACAGTGAGACAGAGACTTGCGAAGACAGACGGGAGGGCGCCCGTGCAAAGACAAGCAGTAAACACAGGGACAGGGAGAGAAGCAGGGGCAAAGAGACTGGGAGCAAAGGAGGATGTGATGGTGCCAAGGAGACAGGAGAGAGCTCAGGCAGACTGAGCGCTCCTTGTAGTTCAGCAGGTACAGAGTCACCCAGTCGCCACCTTTTCACCCCTGGAATGGGCAAGGCTGATCTCAAATACCACCTTCCGCCAGGGTTCATCCCTCCGCTGCCTGCTCTTCACGCCCAGTCACTGCCCTTTGGATTCCCCTACGCCAGCCCTTACTTTCACACGGGTGAGACACTCAAACACACACACACAGCTTAGAACTGACATGTGAAACCCATTAGCGTCACTTTGTATGCGTGTCTCTAGTGTGGAGACCTCTCCTTGTTAGGGGCCCTGCCTCTGACCCCAGTGTGACCCAAAGGCACACTACCAGCAGCATAGCCACGAAGGCAGGATGGAGGGGGTTGTTCACTCACACACACACAGTACACAGACTTGTCTATATGCGGTGCATTGCTTAAAGACAAAGAAGAGTCCTTAATGGCCGTGTTTCTGGAATGCACAAAAAAAAAAAAATCCAGTTATGTCCGTTTTCATCTGCTGTGTGGAGGGTGTAAGTAATGGGAGGACTGCTCCCATTGCTTACTTACAGCAGGGAGGACTGTTGCAGTAGCACATTTGTTTTCTAAAATCAAGGAATGACGTTTACCTTGCCTAAGAAGGATGCAAATTTCAAATACTCCATCATATCCAGGATGCATCCTTTACTTTGAGGACAGTCATGGTCTAATGCAGCTTCATTTAGAAGATTAGCTAAGCTTTGTGCAAAGCATAAGAAAACATTCACCATGAGCAAGATAATGACAGAAGATTAGAATTAAATCAACCATTAATTTCCCTGTAAATAAAAAGATATCATTCCATGAATGTTTGTAATAGTTAATTGTTAATAAATAGTAAATTATTTAGGGAACAAAATACTTCCAACTATCCACTTATTTCATCTCAGACTGATATGTTGCAGGGTTTCCTTTCACAGCTCTGATTAACCAGCATGTCCTAAGCAGTTACTAAAAACACTGATTTATTGATCTTTCATGAATCAGTATCAAATAATGTACTTCTACATCCTCCTGTTCATCTCATTAATATTTTAATTCAAACTCCCCACAGCTAAACACGATTTGATGTTTTCTATGAAGCAGCTCCAAAGAAAAAGTTAAAACACTACGAGGCTTTGTACCCACCATTTATTTATTGACATCACTTTTACCCACGGCTGCTTTTTCAGGCTCTTTGGGAGGTCTTTTCATGGATGGGGAGGACTCAGCCACAGCCAACCCTGTGGAGGACATCAGCAAGTGGAGTGTGGAGGATGTGTGCGGCTTCATAAGCAGCCTGGCTGGATGTGCGGAATACACACAGGTGAGAGAACCGGGAGAGGGAGGACAGAGAGAGAAGGGGATGAAGACCAGGGGCAGGCTGACAATTAATCATAGAAGAGGAGTAGTGACAAAGAAATGTTGTATACTCAAAAACAACTGTATTGTTTAGGGGGCATAATTATGTTTAGATAGAAGAACTAAAACTAAAGTTATCACGTGAGATTTTAATGTGAACGTGTGTGGATGGACGAATGGTCACATTCAGAGTTTCAGCCATATTTGTGAGCTTTGTGTGAATGAGTGCGAGTTAGCAATGCATGCAAGTGTACATGTATAGCTTGTGTGAATGAAATATGTAAAGCCATTGATCAGAATGAACTAGTCAACATTTGGGTAAAGTCAATCTATTTTATATCCAAACAAATATAAAATTGTTGCTACTGAGAGAGGAATGTTTACAGTATATGGGACTAAATAAAGTCCCTGTTTTAAGTTAAGTTTGATTTGACTGGTTCAGTAGACGCTATTAAAGCTTAAATTGTCATCGATTTAGACTTTTTATGCGTTTATATTTTTTTAAAAGGAACCCTTCCCAGGGTGAAATTCCCTCCAATTAGCTTTATATTAAATAAAACAGAATAAATAATCTTCTCCAAAGCCAGTGTGGACAGTTATTAGCCCACACTTGGATCATGCATAAGGTAAAACACTGATGGGGATTCACATTTTTGGAATCGAGACACTGTTTTGTAGTCAGTGAGTGTGTGTGTGTGTGTGTGTGTTGGGGCTGTAGCTGAAGCGGCTGTGTCTCTGCCAGGTGTTTCGGGAGCAGGCCATTGATGGAGAGACATTACCGATGCTCACTGAGGAGCACCTGCTCAACACCATGGGACTAAAGCTGGGGCCTGCGCTCAAGATCCGCTCACAGGTACACACACTGCAGACCTGTGTGTGTTTTTGTGTGACTGAGTGGAGCTGTGTGTGTTTGAATGTGTGTTTCTGTCCTTAGGACAAGTGCAATCTACTAGCATAGTGTAGCATAGCTGATTCCCCTAAACTAGCCTGCCCCCACAGACTACAGCTTCTCTTCTTCTCTCTCTGAAATACAGTTACACATTAGCCTGCTACACAAAGCTCAACAGGCTGTCTTGACAGTCATATGGTTTCTTCTCATGTCCTCAGGTGGCACGTCGTGTTGGCAGGCTTTTCTACATGACAGGATTTCCACTGGCATTCCCGTTTACACCTTCTGCTGGCCTGCGCCCTCCCGAGCGGGATCGAGACCCCCTGCCCCTCTCTCTGTCTCTCCTGCATCGACCCACTTCCACCAGCAGCAGCTCCTCTCCATATAGTGGCCCCACCCCAGGATGCTCCTCCCCCAAACAGGAAAATGGTAATGGCTCTGCAGTGGTGGGAAGATACGAGGCCAAAACTCCCTCATAGGAGTGAACAGTGCGCTGGGGGGTGAGAGGGGCAGACCTGTGTCATCCATGGGCCTAAGAAGGGTCACTTGAAAACCCTTCCTCACCTTGAGAACTTTAATTTTAAATTTAAGAGAAAATATTGGACTGGAATAAGAAACTATTGGACAGTCTCTGCAGTAGCTGGAGCTGAGCAGAATCCAAAGAAACTGAGTTGGAAGGGAGAACCGTGAACTGATAAAAGAACAGAGAAGGAGAAAAAGGAGGAGACAGCTGGTCACAGACTGCCTGCCAAAAAAAAGGAACAGAGTCCTGCCACAAATGCAACATTCTTGCAAGTCAGAGAGACGCTGGCGGAAACTCTTCTTTCCTTCCTAGGCAGGAGGAAACTCTTCTCAATTACTTTCTTTCTCTCGTCTCCATCTCTAACTGTGCTCACCACAAGCCCTACAGAGCCTAGACATTAAAGAGGGACGCCTCTCCCCTCTTTTCTTTCCCTCCCTTCCTTCTTCTCGACTATTTCCCCAAGACCAAACGGTAGCGTGGCGCTGTCTTTATACAAGCTGGAGTTGAAAAACATGCTGAGCAGCACTAGATCTGACCAGCTCTTTCTTATATCACTGCAACTATGCATTCCACTGTCCTGATACCAAAGATGACCGGATGTGTGGAATTGGAACCATGTTTCACAATGTGTCCGTTTCTTTTTGCATTAATGGTTTCAGAGAAAGACTGGTCCAACAGGGAAATGACAGGCTAGTGCCTCACACAATGGACTCGTATTTGAGATGACACAGGTAGAGTGGTCATTTACTGACATACAAAAAGCTGTACAACTATCAGAAATGGGGGGGGGGGGGGGGGGGGGGCTTCTCATTGTATACTTGTGTTGACTACTGTGGGAGGTAGGGCAAACATGCTAAATTGTACAGAATCACGCTTAAGATGAAAATATTCTGATGGTTACATACGTGGTACGTTCACTTTTTGTTTAATGTAGTTGCACGAATAAGGATTTCTTTACTGAAAAATGTGACTTGCTGAACTTTGGTGGTACTTTTGTTCATAATTTTTTAAAAAAGTGTAATATTAAAAAGAAGACGCTTCAATCTCAAATGCTACTCCAGCATATAAATATGAGGACAAAAATATTTATAGGACTTTTGATGTAGTAGATAAAGCAGATTATGATATGTATTGAATTTAGCCCTTAACTCGATTCCAAAGATACTTTCACTTTGTTTTCTCTTGGTTGCAGGGAAAAGAAAAGGCACAAAGCTCTTAATGCAAATGTTTTGAATTTGTTATAGATTTTTTTCTTTAAACTACATAAGCAATGAATTAAAAATGGTCTAGATTTCCCTTCAAAGTTTTGTCTTCATCCTATTTTTCTATTCACCACACAGGTGAAATAAATCCTAAAGAAATAACTCTTGTATTTTTTCTTTCATCTGTCTGTGTACTTTCATCAGACAACGTACAAATGGCTTTTCCTCTCCAGGTGTCTGTGGTTTTTTTCTATAAAAATGTGCAGAGATGGGGGAGTTTGTGGTCTCCTGGTGTGTGTGGAGGAGGAGGAGGATGTGACCCTTAAGGGGCACAGTTCAGGTCAACACCAGCTGTTGAAGTGTGAGGTTCAGCCGCAGGCCAAGTCCTCCTTGCCTGTGGGGGCCAACCTGACCCTTCTCGTATACCCACACAGGAACAGAACCAGGAGCAACTCACGCTCACCTTCCTCCTTCAAAGCACTAAACTCTGCATGCTCTGCTGGAACATCCCGTCGCTTCAGGGGAGCTTCTGCACCTGAAGGTTCTGAATTTATAACAAAAACAAACAAAAAAAAAAAAGGAAAAAAAGTGACAAGACCAAAGTGTTTCTGTTTGATATCCATTGGTGATTTTAAAAACCATGTTCAACAACTAATTCACCCCGTGTTTTGCACCAGTAAAATAAATGCAATGATCAACTGCCCAGGAAAAGCCACATCCACCTTCAGTTTAGTTGTCAATTCTAGTAAAACGTGCAGAAAAGTCAAGAAAGAAAAGAGAAGCTTGAGCAGAAACGCTGTCGGAGCATGTAAATACAGAGACTGAAAAGACGGCGGTCTGAGCAGGGGGTGGGTGAGGAATTGGCACAGAAACAGACCAGCCTGTGTTGCTCTTCTACCACCTGGGCAGAGTTTTGGCACAGCATCAGACATCACCCTGCCAGCCTGGCACAGCACTGCTGCCTCAGGGCTCAACACCCGCCTCTTTGTGCCCATCCTCTTGGCTTGGCTCGGCCTGGCTCAGCCAGGCGCAAACCTTCCTCCAAATAGCCAGCTCTTACAAAGCCTGAAGGTACCTACAGGTGCGCACATGTACAGACGACACAAATTTCATGTTTCAGGTGCATGCATTTCATGCATGTGCACACTGCGATTAATCAGCATCAAGGAGAAAAAAAGAAAAATCAAGGAGACATGTAGAGTCTTGAACTTGTTTTTAAGTTTCAATGCCATATAAAATTACATGATGACCTCATTTGTGCTGTACATGTAAATCGGTCAAATATTGTATAGCAAAGAGCCAAAAGTCAAAACAAAAAATAGCTGAAGTATGAATATTGTGAGAGAGTGTTGACAAGCTCCATGAAAATCAGTCATCGTCAGACAGCTGAAGGTCTTCCACCACATCCTCATCTCCCTCTGCCAGCTTTATCAGAGCAGCAGAGGACAGGGGCTGAGGAGCAGTGGAGGCCTTTTCATCCCCTTCCTCTTCATCCTCGCCATCATCATCACCTAGGATACAGACAGGAATAAACTTTACACGGTCATGTCAGAAAGCACATAACATTAATTTTTTTACAGTGCAGTACTGTAATCTCTATTAAAAACATTTTACATCAATAGCATTTTTTAACTTTTTTCATTCATTGATTTGTAAACTTGCCTCTATTCATGTGAAAGGTTCTAGTTGGCAAACATAAAAGCAGTAAAAAGGTTAACTAACCTCGCCTACAGAAAAACTACACTTGAACCACTTGTGTGGTCCAGGCTTTTATTCCTTTACTTAATGACATCACTTTGAAGCACATTTGCCTGATGGGATGTGTTCACTTTAAACAAAGAAAGTTGTGTTTGACCAGTCAGAGTAAACTAGGGTTTCTAGGAAGTATCCTTTAAAGAGACAGAAGCTAAAACAGAGTATTTCAGACTATAGTATACTTGAATTAAGAGAGGATAAAGAATTTATTTCTTGAAATTAGTTATGTGTATTTTACTCCCCCCTAACCTTCTTGCTCAGTTTTAACATTGCATTTGATTTTGTGCAGAAGTACCCTGACCTTCTAATCTGAACACTGTCCGTTTGCCGGTATACAAGCATGTCAACACTGGACTTACTTTAAGCTAACTGAATGGTGATTTTGTCAGTTGATGCTGTGGTTATAAAATCACAGCATCAACTGAAAAAATGTTATTAGTGTGCTTTAAACAAGAGAGCCTTAATGAGCTGGTTTTCCATTTTTAGTGCTTCGATTTTATACAATATGGGTTAGACTAAAATAAATTTGCATGCAATTTTAAAAGACCAATTTTGGTCAGACCAATATTTTTATTTCTTCAAATGACAAGTAAATGTGCTTACTGTTGGTCAGATTTATCACTCATTTTGTGGCATTAAAAACTGATATCACAGGACCACTAAAAGTCTTGTTTAAGAAGACATCCTCCATTTTTTCCATAACAAATTTTTTCTGTAAATTTGTAAAGTAATAAAATAAAATGAAAAAGTTTCAGTGACTGAATTACATGTGGAGGATTTCCACACAAATACTGATGTTCTGGTTGCACTTAAACACAAAAATCTAATAGTACCTAAATAAGCCTAATAAATATTTCCATTAACAATTAATCTTTTCCCTTTTTCCACTGCTATTAATAAGATTAGGAATTGTGTCAATTATGTGTCATTTCAATTATTTGTTTAACTTTATCAATTTAAAAACTCTGGACATTCACTTGACAATATGCAACCCAAGATAATCCTCATTTTAGAGCCTATCTTCAAATGACACTTGGCTTATGCTTGAAGCAATTTTAAAACAGGCTTTTATCATTAAAACCAGCCTGCCTACATATGAGATGCACTGACTGCATAGTTTCTCTTTTCCACAACAAATATAAAAAACTGTAAGGAAATCTAAATTGTCTGAAAACTCCTGGTTTGTTTCTGTTTATATACTGATGATTGGATACCGACCTGAATCTCCTTCCTCCATCCCCTCGTCATCACTCAAGTCAGAAGTATCTTCAAAATCATCGTCGTCATCTGATCCAGCGCCGCTCTTCTTACCTGAGAGGAAACAGTGTAAAACATCACACCCCACTGATTTTTGTCTAGTGTTACATTCTTCAGATATTCCTAAGTTTGCACTCGTGCATTGCTGACGTCTTTTAGACTTTGGAGACGTGGATATGTGGGCCAGGTATCAGAGGCAGCTGGAAGTGTCTATTTCCTCCTGAGATGGAACTGAGAGTCGATTACAGGCACCGCTGCTGCTGCACAAACACCCATGACAGTTTACTACTGGCAATTTCAGAAATCTTATGCTCACGGCCTAAATATAGCAAATGGAGATAGCAGGCAGGTTCCAGAGCTGCAATGATGATGGCAGAGTTGGTGTGTGCCTGCTGGTGTGTGTTTGTGTGTGCTAAAGAGAAGTTGGGAGTTTGTCTGAACTTGTGTTATGCTATCCTTGGAGTAGTGCGAAAGAGTGTGTGTGTGTTGCATAGCCAAAGGGACAACTGGGGTCCACAGGCTTTGAAGTTGAGACGCGATGAGAGGCTGACGGTGTGATGGAGAGAGGCAAAGCAGAGCTACTTCCTGTGTGCAACACTAACACACACACAGTTTACAGTTAAGTGCACATGCACACACACAAAGAAGTAAACAGCATCTATTAAAACATCGGGTACTTCTCCTCCCATCTGAATTTAAGACAACAAACATTTTCTCGCAGCTTACACTCTTTGTAGCTCACACGGTACGAGCAGATTTTAGCTGTGCCTCTGAGGTTGCTCCTAAATGACCTAGATGACTTATTACCACCACATGGACACCACAAACATATACTCATCAATCTAAATCAGTGCCCTCCTCCTCTTAGACTCCCCCTCTTTCCGAGAGCGTGTGAGACCACAAACAGCTTTGGTGAGCTGTGCAAAAGCTTTAGGCTCTACAGGACTAGTTGACGAGATGGTGGCTGTGCATTTGTGCATCATCTTTGTGATGTGTGTATGTGGGTGTGGGAGAGAAAATGCGGGGGGCGCTAGTTGAAGCCCACAGAGCCAGAAAGAGGAAACAAAAAAAAAAAAAAAAAAAAAAAAAAAAAAATGGAGAGGAGTAGGAGCGGCCACCTCTGGCTGTTCCAGTGAGCTGGTTTGAATTAGGAACCCCCGCTGGGATCCAAGCCTGTACTTCCTGTTGGGGGGGGTTTCAGCTTGTGTGCGTGAGCATTATGGGTGGAGGAAAGACGAACGAAAGATGTGGAGGGCGGGGGAGCCGCTTGCCGGCAGCTGCCCATCCGTTTGTGGGGACTCTCCCTACAATGAAGTCCAGATGCATTAAAAAAAAATCCCCCTGCCGCCTACTTCTTTCCTCTGTGGCCTTGGAGCTTTTTTTGTCCGAGCGTAGAGCTATGAAAGAGAGGCTGCAGCTACCTATGACCTGTGGATGACCCTGAGTGGACGAGACAGGTAGAATTTAAAGGATGAGCTGGTTCCTTTTGCTGGGCAGTGAACCAAACTGTCTGATAAGGAGAGATTTTTTGTTTTAGTTTCACTTGGGATTTAATTTTAATTTCCAGACACCCCCAGAATGTATGTTTGTAATATCAGGGCCTCGTGGCAATTGAGCTGCAGGTGATTTGCCTCATGAAGCCAAAACATTAAGGCAGTGAGCTGCACACACACTCACAAAGTTTTAACTTTACTTTTAGCCTGGTGTGACAGAATACAGCCCCCTGGAGGCCAGAATGGGTAGTATATATGAAGCTGTTATATCTATATTCAGTTTCAAAGCCTGGGGAAAACCTGTATGCCAGAGTTCACTTGCCTTTGATTTTGAGTCCTGTGTCATCTTCATCTGAGTCACTGTCAGACTGGAAAAGATCCTTAAACTCCTTCTTGTCCTCCTCCTTCTTTTCTTGAACCTTCTTTCGTTTGATCTCAGGCAGATTTAGATCCTCCATCTTATCAAAACAACACAAACTTACTTTCATGACTTCTGTGTTGATCATGAATTAACCATCCTGCTAGTAAAATGTGGAGCATGACTGCTTTGTTATTAATGTAAAAGAACAATTCTGGTAGGAAATGTTAACATTTTTACCAGAAGTGATTAATGATGAGTGAGATGAAAGATGGTGTGTTTCATCAGTCAGATAATTACCCTTTCTTTCCCAGATATCTCCAGCTGGATCTCCTTCTCCCTCAGCTTTTTCCACTGGCTGTAATACCTGCTGAGCGGAGTTCCCTCCTCCTGGGTCTGCTTCTCCCAGGCCGCCTGACAGAACACAGATGTAGAAGTTATGTGGAGGTGTGGACAGGTTTCTATTAGATTTAATAACAAGGATTTCACACAATCTTTTAAACCTTTCAGCAGGTTTATTTGGGCTCTAAAATCATCCAAATAAATGTGGCTTTCAACAGCACATCAAGCAAAAAGAGAAAAATTGATGATGGGAGTCAAAAGATACAGAAGACAAACAGATTGAAGAAGCCTGAAAGAAGAGATCTTCTACAGCCCCTAAAGGTCTGTGAGGATGATATTGATTAGGTCCAATCACATTATCCGACCGACAAATCCAATAGACCAAACAGACCACGGCCTCCTGCACCCGTTAGCTTTACACATATATCACAATTTGCTGTGCAGCTATTAAGATGGCTGACACCCCCCCCCCCCCCCTCACGCACACACACACACACACACACACACACACACACACAAACACAGAGAAACCATAACAAAAAAAAACAAAAACAAGGGACTGTCTTTACCCTTTAAATTCAGTCTAAGGCAAAAGAAGATACTTCCATCAACAGATGAAAGAGTGCCAAATGAAACCAGAGCATGACCTCGGTATAAACGGGGCATCATTAATTAGGCTTGCTCTCAGCTTGGGTGACATGTCAGCAGGAGTCTGGTGGCTGGAGGGGGGCCGTGGCCTTTCCACAGCGGCAGCAGAGGGGCCGTCCTGTCTCCCTCGCCTGCAGTGACACCTCTAATGCTGCCCCGATGAGAGGGAGTCAGTGCCATGGCGACAGCAACAACCTCCGAGCAGAGAGCCGAGGCGACAGACGTTGGCACGCTGCCGTCTGAACTGTTGCGCTTTTACACACACACACACACACACACATCTGCCATTCACATTAATTTAATCCTTAAACGATATTAAATATCAAACACTACATGTAAAGTCAAGGTGCATAAAAAAAAAAAAAGTGTGGGGACAGGTAACATAATAAGAGGCCAATAGAGGCCCACACACACACACACACACACACACACACACACACACACACACACACACACACATACACTAATAGCTACTCATTAAGAGAGCATTGCCTCTGGTTCAAAAGCCTTTCAGAGCTTCAAATAAGCACAAGGCCCTTCTTAGCCCAGCTCAGAGTTTAGACAGTGAACTGTCTACCATTAACAGTTGTGCCTGCAGCACCTTCCCTAACAGGACTACAGCCCCAAGGAGAAATTTCAGGTTTTAGTATTTGCAATTCAGTAAAAAGTATTATTGTAAGGATCCTTCACCTCCAATTTGGCTCACGCTCTCCCAGTTCACTCCTTATTAAAGCACCTGGGTCAAGTCTAGCTTAGACAACAAGATCTTCAGTGTTGTCATATTGGTGTGTTGTCCACACTACGCAGCTGGTCTGCAACAGGATGGAGGTCACACAGTCCAAGATGTGCGAGACAAACTCCTGACTTGCCTAATTCATCTTTATCGAGTTACTCAAGCCGTCACGCAAACAAGTCTCTCTCTGGTCATGACCGTGACACCATGAGACAAAGTTTCAAATCTGTCTTCTTCTTGCAAACTGGAAACACCATATATGTATGCTCTATATTCTTTATGTTTCTCTCTTGGTTTCTCCATACTGTTATCCCCTGACCCGGTCTCTTGGCTCACTTAATATCAAACAGGATAGGTATTCAGTCTGGGGACCGGGATGTCTCTGCAAGCCTGTTAAATAAGGTCTTTGAATCGTTCAAATACAGTGATGGATAACTGCCAATCGAACATCTGCTTTCCTTCAGATCTGGACCATTTCTCTGCAACCTCCAACATTTGTATTCCAAGTGAAAATTGGTCTTAAAATGTAGTAGTTTGAACTATGCTTAATATAGCTTTTCAGCAATTTGTTACGGTGATGAATCAAAAGAATCTCCTCTACAAAGAGTTTTGTTCGGGCACTGAAATGTTGCTCTTCAGCTTCTCAACTTCCTTATTGTTTTTCAGAACCTGTATTGTTACTGAAATGACAGCAGGAGAGCGTAGGATAGACATGTACAGAACATTAATATGACAATGTTTGTATTTCTAATTAGTTCACTCCATCAAAACCATTGCATCCAATGATTATCTTTGCCCTGCTGCTGGACCTCTCTGCTTTTTTTGTAGCTGTGTGCAAATATTCAAATAAGACACTGACTATTAGTTAGCAAGTTATGACTGAAGACAGTAATCATGCTTTCCAGCTAATTTCAGAATACGTTTTCCAAAGGAATTTTCACCGGAATGACCTCATTTGTTCGAACGAAGAACTTGTAAGTTGCAGATGACTCTGAGATTCCAAATTTAAATATGGCTATAGTCAGTACCAACTCTAGTTCACTGTTGTCTTTATTAAATTTCTTCTAATATGTTTTGTGTCCAGTAAGTTTTGAGTGTAATGAACACTGAGCTGTTATTAATAATTATGTTAAGGTAGGGTTGTTTGTAGAACGTAGCATCAATGGTTTATTAATCTTTATGACTAAAATTAACTGCTGTTCTCATGGAGCACATTTTTACAACCGGTTTGTGATTTTCTAATTGCATGATTGTAGATGCTCACATATTAGCTGTTTTGGACATGTCTATTTTTTCAGAGTTGGTGCAGCGGGAAGGCAAACCACCTGGTAATGACGTCTCTTACTCTCGGGATCTCAGAATTACGAGTCAACTGGAATGCACCATAACAAGATCACTAATAACTAAAAAATGTCCCACGAGTGTGGTTCAGTAAACAAAAGACATCAATAACATGGACCAGCTGCGTCAAGTTGACCGAGTTGAATGTACTATAATCATAAATGCCCCTCACAGCTGGCACCATTTAACCACAAACTGGCAAAGTGACAATAATCTGCTCCTAAGCTGCTCTAATTTATTAATAAAAAGAGAAAAATGGTGAGATTTGCCAGTATACTTAATTTGAGTTTTGTCTTTTGTGGATACTTAAACCCTTTTTATTTTTTCAACTGAATACTAAAAATACAAACGTATTAGTTTTAAGCTTAGATCGGAAAGTTTTCAGTTTACCAACAGTTGTGAGTAAATGAGTAACACTAATCTAAGTATTAAATCTGTAATATTTCAACATACAATGATGAGGGCTTTTGATGTCTATCTGTTCTCTGTCTGCACAGCATGCAGCGTTTTCAGAGAATTAACTTCTGAAGTAACACGTGTCTCAACATAGCAGGCAGTCTGAAGCCTTTTAAATGTGCCAAATGGCACAATACAGGAGGTAAGTGGTTTATAAGGTGAATTAATAAAATCACACTGCAGCTAAATAAGCTGAAATTAAAAAACTGAGTGTGATGGGAGCCATGTTCAAGGAAAATTAAATTAAGAATTAAAAAATACTTAATTAGTCCCCAAAGGGAAATTATAATGTTGTAGTAGGGCTTTCCTTTAAAATTAGGGAGGGGGGATGATACATCAGGAAAAAAGTCAGGTAAAAACTGTAATACTGCACCCTAGATATAATTAAAGCTTGTTGGTACCAGATGTCTTGTGGGCAGCACATGACAAATAAATATGTATTTTACTCGGTCTCACTTCCAAGTACCCACACATGTTAAACGCCAGTGGAAAGTTAAGAATTTAAACATCTGAATTATGTGTATACCATTTCAGGCTACAATCATAACTGTAAATTCAGTCCTGTAACAGTCCTGTTACATTAACATGAATTGGGTAAAATAGTTTGTCCTCAACAAGTCTTACCCATAAAAAAAAAAAAAAAAAAACTGTTTTAGGCAAAATTGAAGGATTTCAAGGGGTTAATTTAAAAATCTAAATTAAATCCATAATTGAAGAACAGATTAAGCCATCCCAAATTTCTGCAACACATTGAAATCTAGTCTAGTCTTTTTCCCATCTGGTGTTGGTAAAATGACCTGAACACTTCAGTTAGGTATGAAGGTTTAATTTCACCAGAGACTTCCACAAACTCACAGCACTTTCACATATTTTTATTATCTTTGGCTTACCTCTGCAAATGAGGAACACTTTCCTCTTTATAATCCTTATTTCCTAACTTTAAAATGCACAAAGATTAAAGAATTATTGGTAATGCAGCTTCTGTCTTTCACACCATCTCCCGACACTCACCACAGCGGCAGCATCAGCCACTCCAAAGGCGGCCTTCTGTCTACGTCCTGTGATGTAGCTGCTGTTCTCCTGTATCTTCTCCAACAGCTGGCGCATAGGCTTGGAGTAATTGGCCACTTTGCACTCCTTAAGGAACGCTTTAAGCTGCATGGGCATAAGAAGGAGCATGAATGGGGGAAAGGAACCTGTCCATCCAATAGATACATTCCAGTGGAGGGTTTGTGGTTGTTTTCTCTGAGTTAAGTAGATTCAGACTCACAGGTCCTGAAATCATCTACACACATCATAAACTCTGGTATTGATTGAATAATTCACTTTGCATTTGTCTTAATTTTGTACACAAGTCAAAAAAAAGAAAGAAAGAAAAGTGGAAATACTTGAATGATGGTGGGCAGGGCAAGTTCGGGGAAGCCGATGGTGCTGGCCTGAGTGTGGAAGTATTCCAGTATCAGGTCGTACAGCTGGTCAATCAACCCATCCTTAAAAAGAAAAACAACTTGAAACTGAGCAGCAAAATTCACACTTTACACAAACGAAAAATTCAGCTGATGATATTATCAACTTTACACCTATGAAGTGTTCGGCGCTCCAATTCTAACAGCAGCAATTGTGTCCACTGATCAGCCACTGCTGAATGCATAGACTAGTCAGTCTGAAAAATCATAGAAGCTAACAAACATCCACCTGATACTAGACTGAAAGAACAGCAAAAAAAAAAAAAAAAAAAAAAGAAGAAAAGCAATATTGCAGCTCAGCTAAAATCTGATTAGATTCAGCATTTGGAAGACTACAATTAGCTGAGTCTTGGAAAGAAGTGATTCATTGACCACTGTGCAGACTACACACTCAAAATTACACCTGAATACAACAAGCTGCAGATATAAAACTGAAAAGTATTTCAAGACAACATTTCAAACCTTGCATCTTTATCCAAAAACAAAACAAAAAAGGAAAACTGAGCTGCACAATTACACAACTGAGATCTCGTTTTAAAGGAATACCAACCAGGAACTGACCTTGTGTTTTACTTTAACACCAAAATACATAGAGGAGGCCCCTTGATACCAATGAGAATTAAGCTTTAAAAGCGGCATTAGAAAAGCCATTTTTTTAAACATTTTTGGACCAACACATTTTCACATTCAGGCAAACGAGGTTGTTGCGTCTTTAAGAGGCAGCTGCCCAGGTGACAGCAGTTTACACAGTACTAGCGAGCGGAGTGTGGGGGATAATCCCAGAGATCCGTCCTGCAATCCTCTTGGCTACAGCACTGACTGTGGCGACTCAGGGACAGTTATAGAGCCCTGACAAGGGGCTGTGAGAGCTGCCCTCAATCCCCTTATTCACAAACACAAGCTGAGTGAGCCACTCATCTGATCAGCTGCTTCTTCTAAATGCAGCAAAGAAGCAGCCACAAACACCCATGTTTTCCCAGATGATCACAGTAGAAGCCCATTTATGCTCGATGCAGAAGACGAACACGCAGACAGACGGACACTTTCTTCCATCTCGTATCGTTTACGTTTGGTACCTTTTCGGTGCCCTTGTGGATGAGTCCCTTGACGCAGCAAATGAGCAATACCAGTGGAAACAGTGGGGACAGTGTTGAGCAGTATAGCCAACATGCAACCAGAGAATAGGAAGAGGAGGAAGAAGAAGACATGGGCAACATGGCCGGAGCTTTTGAAGAAAGGCTGTGTGAGTGTGTCAGGTGTGTTGGGACGTTGCAAACAACTTTACAGTGGTGCATTACTGCCACCAACCAGAGTCTGAGACTGACATCACAAAGCGGAAGTGAACTCTGAACTCAGCACAGCCCACTAGTGGATGGATTGACTTCACCATGGCAACATAAAAGACACATGGATGTATTAAGGCGGTGACATATGAGAACGTTTGAAATAGGCATACCCATTTGCTTTTTAAGTGAGCACAAATGGGCCTTTAGGTTTACCTTGTAGGCTTTCTCCATTAGGTTGATTTTGTTCAGCTTCAGGATGACTGCAAAGTTGATGGGTTTCTTACTCATCCGGCCAGGTTTTTTGTTGAAGTCCACCTCCTGGAAGATCTATAAAAGAGGCATAAAGTATAAACAAAGAGCTCTGATTTTAGTGGTACAAAAAAAGGCAACAAATACATTTTCAGAAAGCAGAATTCTCAAAGTCAGCATAAAAGTTAAATTAACATTTTATTTACTTACAGTTTCTTATCACTGTTTAAGTTGAGGATTTAAAGAAATGCTTCTTTTTTTTCTTAAAAAAATAATAATTAAAAACACCCAACAAAACTGGGTTAAGCAATTAGACTTCAGTCCGGCTATTTTTTTTTTAACTTGACCCCTTGTCTCGGGATACATGTACAGGAAAGAAATCAACCTGCTAACCAAATGTTAAGTCCAGCGCACAAATAGTGTACTGGAAAAAAACAGCCAAGACACTCTGCTTCCTTTAACGTACTCTGAAGGAGATCATGGTACAGACAACTTTAAGTTATCTGAATGGTGATTTGATAAAATCAGGATTCAATAAGAGCAAACTGAGAGTCTAGAAATACTTTAAATGACTGTGAGTGGATCAAATGCTTTTCAATCAGTTTCTGAATCATTTAGCCATCTGATAAAGGAAACAAAAATATTACTGTATTACTTTGTTATTTTAAATAAATGTTTTATTGTTGTTTTTCCTTTGCAACATACAAGTAGGACTTATGACACCAAAACTGCATCATCTATTAAACAATTATTTGTTTTTCTCTTGTACCATGTCAATGTGCTGACTGAAGGAGTTTATAAAAAGGTTAAAATGGTTTACAAATTTTCAAACCAGTCCTTAACTACAAGCTATGCAATTTATACGCTTCTTGATCAAAAATCAAATAGAAATACACTGGAAGCTGCATTTTGCATACATTAGATATATTCCTTTTCTTTTTAAACAAGGTTGTCTGAAGTACTTATGAGCAGTCAATGTCTTACCTGCTTCATCGATAAGAAGCAGGGTGAAATTCAAGCTAACAGCTACTCAGAATGGGATGAGCAGAAGAGTCAATCTTTGCCTTCTAACACAACTCGAAATTCATAAACTTATAGCAGCTTTTGTGTCAACTGCTTTTTGTTGTGTTTTTGCACCCTCATTTCTAAACCAAAGAACACATTTGTGAATGTAATGTGTTGCTACAGATCAATTATTGTTTATACAAAAGCAATACATTAATGAAGCAGCATGAACATTCTTTGTTGTTCATCGATTTCTAATATGTACTTCATGTAAACCCATATTATATGAAACAAAACAGGCCCTTACATACATAAATACAAATCATCACTTTTTCACCAGAGATATTACAGCCCCAGACAACCTCATTTGCTGCATGTTGACTGTATTTTGACAATTACCACAAAGAAAAAGTGTTACCAAGACAAAACATTTCTATCTTTTACTGTGAAAGCACATTTTAGCCAATGTGAGGGCCATTTGTCTGAATGCTTTAGCTTCACATCTGCCCACAGTGTGCAAGTGAAATTCTGTTTTGTATTTGTGTATTGAGCTATTTCTGAATCCCTCTATCTCTGTGTGTGTGTGTGTGTGTGGTCGTTAATGTTCTCTGTGTGTGCAATAGAGCAACGCTCCTGGCCGGTGCTGTCTGTACAAACATAGGATGTGGTGGCGGTCTGCGGGGGAGCCAGGGGGAAGTGGGAAAGCACGGGCCAATCCTGTTGCGCTTGCACACACAAACACAGCACAGCTACTGAAGCAGGAAGCTCCAAATCATACACCCCCCTCGGAGATACGAGAACACACACAGGCACAGACATGCAGGAGGAAAGGGGGCTGCTTCTGCTGCTCTAATTAAAACAGTAGCAGCGTACCTCAGCCTGCCTTTAACAAGGGGAACAGTAAGAGAGAAAAAACACAGGAAGTACTGTGCGTCACAAATAAACACAGCTTGCTGTTGGGGGATGGGGAGGGGGCTCCAAGAGTGCATATGTAAAGGGGGGTGGGAGGTGTGTAGTGGGCCAAAGGCAGAGAGGATGTGGTCTCCACTGCGTGTTAGGACCAGAGTGAAAACCACAACTGTGCCTTTATCGCGTGGGTCAAACTGCAGTAAGCACACACAAACAGCCCTCCACTGACCACTCCCAGTGGGCTGAGCTTGATGCTGCTGCCAGCACACCACTCTCCTCCTGAAAACCACAACAAAGCCTCAGCATGAGCAAACACTTGCACACTTTTATACAAAAGACGCACAAGCACATACAGCCATGTGCCTAACACCTGAGCTGGAGAAATGCTGTCAGTTGGTGACCTGTGATTGGTCTGATAACAAAAGGTGGCTCCACTCTTCTATGTTTCCTTCTGAGCTCCTTCAGTTGTGGCCGTTGAGACCAAAATGCATTTCACACACCACTGATGTTTTTCCACGGCAAACCACTGACGGAACATTTCATCACATCCACCTTTTCATCGTTTCCATCTGTGACAGAAACCAACTGGCTGTTGTTGATTCTAGCTGGTTGTAAACTATCTGATGACTTGAGGTTGAGTTTTGGTTCGAGCTCGGTTCAACTCTCTTTAAGCGGTGCTGACCTGACAAGCTCTGCGCGGTGGTTACTGGAGTTGAGGTGAGGTCTTACCTCTAATAGGAAAGGCAGAACAGGTACAAAAGTGTTGGTGCTGCTAGAGAGCAGGGTGATAGCTCTGCAGCAGTGCATCCTCAGAGGGTAATATCTTGATGTAGGTACCAGCCTGAAAGGAAAAACAGTGGTCAGTGTCTCCACCTTCTGTTGATAAAATGTATGGCTGTCTGGTGGATTCACACAAATGATACAGTCTTATAATACAGATGAGGGAAAGTAAATGCCAGCAAGGTTAAAAATTTTATAAAAGTATGAATTAATGACTAATTTAGACTATTATTACAAATTCTACCAACTTCATACAACATGGTCTAAAAGGTGTTCCTCTGCAGACATACAGTTAAAAAAATACCAATTAAATCCAAATTCTACTTATTTTAAATAATAATTTGCAAGTTTAATTACCAAAGCAAAAAGTGCACTGGAGCTGTAGTCTTTGCTTATATTAAAGTATCTTTATTAGTCTCACTCGGGAAAAATTGGTCTTGGACAGAGGATTTTGCTGCACCGACAACACAAATGCATACACATCCATATCACTAAACAATATCCATTAAAAATAAATAAATATGTTAAAAAAATGCTTTGCAATTATAATTTTATATTAGTTGAACATTTTTAAGATAATTTTATTTACTCCATGTATTTCAAACGTTATAATCATTATTAATTTTTTTTATCACTTGTCAGTTGGTGTGTTTTCTTGTGAAACTGTCAATGTTTGGACTCAAAGTATCCCCGTTTAAAAAAAAAATAGATTAGCCAGCAAGGTTTTCTGATGTACAGTATCTCACTGAAGTGAGTACACCCTTCACATTTTTGCTAATATTTCATTATATCTTTTCAGGGGATAACACTATAGAAATTAAACTTTGACATACAGAATATCGAAGTTTAGTTTTTATAGTTTGGTGTCCTGTATATCAAAGTTTCATTTCTATAGTGTTGTCCCATGAAAAGATATAACGAAATATTTGCAAAAATGCGAGGGGTGTACTCACTTCTGTGAGATACTGTATATAAAAAACTAATGTTAATTTCTTTTATTTATTTATTCTTTAAACAAATATAATATCCTTTATCTTCTGGACAATGAAGCAATCTGGAGGTTTTACTGTTTTATTGAGCATCTGACCAAACATACTGAAAGTGAAATAATACAAGACTCTACTCACTTGATGGTACCAATAATGACTTGGCAAAGTGGATAGATGAGCGGTTGAAGAACATCACTGGGGTGCAAAGTGCTCAGGACCCGACACCACAGGTACAGGCAGTGAATATACTGCCAATTATACACCGACTGATAGGTTTCCTAGCAACAATAAAAGAAAAATATCAGAAGATCAAGCTGGTGTGCTGAACATTTAAATATACCAGATAAGCTCTAAGTTGTCTTTTACCAGCATTCAGTCTATATGTTCAATTACTTTTTTAGGAGATTCAGACATTTCAAATCAGACACTTTTTTTCCTTCAAGGGAAAATCTCAGAGTTGGTAAAAACACCATATCATATAAATCTAATGAAATTCTCAGTTTTTTGCACAAGCATCAATAAAGCACATTTGTATATAAAAATCTAAACGGCAAAAAGCTATACCAGCAATCCGACCCGTCATTTAGCAGAGAACTCTGCTACTACTGGATGCTTTAGGTTGTGAGAGACGAGTTCGTTAAGCACACACAGAGTAAACAAACCAACCTTTTTCTTCATGGTCATGGCGTTTCTCAGGTGTATGGCCAGTTGTCGGATGTAGATGAAAGCATGCTGATAGGTAGTCTGTGTGTCCAGGGCATACATTTCTGTTAGAGTTCTCTGCATGAAGTTGATCATGGGAAGCACGTTGGGAGACGTGAACTTGCAGTTTTGGACATAAGAAATGTACATTTGCTGCAAAAAGGAAGAGAATTGACAAAAGAATTAGAGTGCTGCAGGGAGAGCTAAGTCAGCGCTGGTTGTAGAAACTAAATGTGGCCTCAACGGTCCATCAAATAAAAAAGGTAACTTAATTTGTTTTTAGCTTCTGTTTTTATTTTAACCTGACATTAAGATTTCCTTTTTCAGTCTACTTGGCAGCCATGTTTACCTTTGTGTGCCTCCGTTATGCTGCTTACCTTAAGAACAGGGTTAAGATTAGTTTCCTGTTTGTGTCTGCAAATTTTGTTGAGGGCCAGGAAGGCAAGAACCCGATTCGTCTCCTCCCCTGTGCTCCACTGCTTCATTAGTTGCTAGACACAAAAATAACACAATAATAAAGAACCACTCTTTAAATCACCACTTCTACATGAACAGATTAAAAAAATCTTATTCAGTCAAGCCTTACTTTAATGAGGTGACGACACTGTTTGGGTAGACAAAGGTAATAAGATATGAGCTGGTTGGCGTGCTGCAGGACTGCACTGATGACTGTTGCTTCTGTTAGACAGGATAACAGCTACAGGTGGAGGAGAGGAAGAAAATCAAGAGAACTATGGATGTTCAGCTCTTTAAAATGATCAGTCTGTCAAAGAAAAAGATATATTTAAAGTACATTATCATAAACATACATAAAGATCACAAAGCAAACCTGAACTACTCCACTGAGATACATCTTGATATCAGTCTGATTCCTCTGCCATTTTGGACTAGATGAAGGGAGAACCAGCCTTTCAATGACATGCAGAAAAAACAAAGTTATTGGCTGAAGACCTGTTCCACTGCTGTACTGAGATTAGCAACAAAACATGATATCAGCACGTTTCAACACTTACATCCCCCTACAGTACTCGCACACATGCACCCAACCCTCTACAGCCACACACACTGAAGAGTCACACCTTCTCAGACAAACACACACTGCTGCACTAGGATTCGCTTTATCCACCCTGTAAATATTACTGTCTGCTGTGAATTTGTTTTCTGTAAATACAGAGGTGTTCTTATATCCTTTATATCTTTATTTTTTTACTTATGTCCACCTGTTATATTTCTATTTTCTTATTTATATGTGCATAAGCTGATAGACTCCTCAAAATTTGGTTATGCTTGCATAACGACAAAGATCTTCAATCTTGAATGTATTGCTGACTTCTTACTTCTTTTGGTCTTTATCTTGCTTCAGGTTGAGCAGCCTCTGCAGGGCCGCGTGAATATCTTTGATACAGAACAGGACCAAAGCATTGAACACTGCAGAGACAACAGAAAACAAAACATTCAGCTAGAGGATATCTTTTCAGCCATTATAAAATGGGCACGTTTAAATTTATCAACAAAATCTTTTAAGCTTTTAAGTTAAAGCTTAAATTTTTCCTTTGGCATCAAAGTATTTATCCATCTTGTCTATCTAAAGCTAAAGTCACATTTCAGGCCAGAATTATAATCAGATTTGCTCATTTTTGTCTTAGATATGGTCTTAAGTTACAATAACAAGAAAATAATATTAGGATTTTTATTATCAGAGGATTAATAATTTCATCTATTTGTGCAGTGGGTCCTTCACCAGAGGTGAATGGCCATTTTAACACCACCATAAAGGGCATGTAGAAGAAGAAAACTGCTCAGAGGGTTAGAAAGAAGTGTCAAAATCAGTAGTTCCTGATACTGCTTTTGTGAAGTTTTGGGGTGCAAATAAGAAAAATGGAGAATCATAGTTTCAAAGGATAAATCAACCTTGTAATGCAGTACAATTAAGAGGCAAATTATACACAGGATATATGAAGACAGAAAACAAAAGTAAACATTGGTGTGACATGTCATGGAAAGGGATAATAATAATAATAATAATAATAATAATAATAATAATAATAATAATAATAATAATAATAATGGATTAGATTTATATAGGGCTTTTCAAGGCACCCAAAGTGCTTTACATTGTGTATCCATTATTCATCCACTCCTCACTCATACCTGGTGATGGTAAGCTACGTGTGTAGCCACAGCTGCCCTGGGGCAAGCTGACGGAAACGTGGCTGCCAATCCGCGCCTATGGCCTCTCCGACCATCACCGAACAATTATCCACATTCATTCACCAGTGATGCCAACAATGGTGAATGACTGTATTGTACTTTTATATTTTGAAATGACTGTTACTGTCATTGAAACATTGCCCTAATATCGCATGGAAGACATCAGCCATGCATTGAACTGACTGAATGAATGAATGAAGTGAAATACAGATGTGACAGGACAATGCAAATATAGTTGCATCAACTTTAAATTTGTTTTCCTCTTACCATTCTTCACATAAGTAATAAAGTGCAATTCATCCATGAATAAATTTAAATTGTTAACTACCTGAACTATCAGCCACTGTGTACCGACTCTGTCCGCCTCCTTCACCCTTTGTTGTGGCAACAGCAGCCTTAAAGGCCTGAATAACTTCTCTGAAGAGTCGCGGAGTGGGCGCCGTCTTCATAGCAGCTTTCCAGCCCTCAATCATTTTGTCTGTGACTTTGATCGTCTCCACTGCCTTTTTGGCCTTCTTTGAACCTTTCGGCCAATCTTCATCATCATCATTGTCGTCACCTGAGCTGGCCTCCTACATGTAAAATATGTCAGCGTGAGAATCTTTAGTATGCAAGACTCTTGAAAAAAACAACAGCAACTGACTTACCTCCAGTGCTGATGGTAGTTTATGGTATTTTTTCTCATCTTCATCATCAGAACTGTCTGTGTCATCAAAATTTAGCAATGTCTGGTCGTTTTCTTGCAGAAATTTGTAGAACTCTGGATCTTTATTCTTTAACCTGCAGAGCTGCTCCTTGTGTTGAGATGCTTTACCTCTTTTCTGTTCGCCTCTATGAAACCATAATTCACAACGTTACAAAGTACCGCCCTTAAAAGATTATATCTTAAAGAGATATAATGGACTAAAATGATGACATAGCCAAACACTCACATCTTAGGGTTCACATTTTTCTTTTTCTTCTGTTTGGGAGTCTCTTCCTCAGAATCATCTTCACCTGGAGAGTCAAAGCCTGACAGTAGGAACTCGTCCAAACTGAGGTCCTCTAATTTCCTACAGGAAATACAGAAAATGAAAATATGTTATAATCCGGTACACACGTGTTCAGTGCGTTTACAGCTTATAGCGTTAGTACAAACGTCTGAATGTTTGGATGTCCTCTAGACGCTTGGCTGGAAATATCTTCGTAAACAGGTTTTGCCAAAGAGAAAACAAACTTTAAACTCTATTTGTTAGCGTTAACGCTGTATGCTATCGCTATGATTGGCTAAATACAATGACGCCGCGTTATAAACGTTCTTGCCAATCTCACAAGTTTCCCAACTGGCTGAATTACACTTAAATACAACTTGAATTAAAAGCTAAAACTGATTATTTAATACACATTACGAATAAAAATCTAACATACCTTTTCTGTTTCGCTGCCATGCTGGATCCACAACGTGACGCCAAACCCCAATACCCACAATCCACCGGTGCAAATAGAAAGAGTTGGTTTTATGGTTCCTGGGTTTTGGTTTGACGAGGTACTTACTCGTGATTAAGATAACCATAAAAACACAAAATATTTTCAAAACAGCACCGCGAGACGCGCTAATTTCGATTTTAATAATAAGTAAAAAAATATTCAAATGTATGATAGTACATTAAAAAAAATTGTTATGTGTTGACGGCAACCGTGAAATTTTTAGTCTGAGATGCGCTTACAAGAACAAGCAGTGTTTTGATGCCGCACGTGAGGTTTAAACTGAATGATCAGCTGCGTTCACGAGATCGAAGAAGCTAGGGACACGGACATAAATAGCGAGGTTTTATAAATTGCTTATTGTTTTTTTTAAGCCAGCCACAAACCTGGGCAAGCATACAAACCGAAAGAAGCCACAGTTGCCATATCAACACCGACGGCGGCTGCGGGTGATGGTCTGCTGCTTTTAATTTTCTTGTCAACTTCAGTATTAGCTTAGCCGACTAGCACCCACGGTGCCAAATTTTTACTTAAACAACCAAAAACTGCATTTTAACGTTTTAACTGATATTATAATAATAATTAAGGAACCATTTAGACGTATTCACCGCTTTAATTGGGGAAAATCTATATATTATTTTATGTGATATTCATGAGTTGGTGGCTGAGTGTTTGATTTAATCTCCCGATCTCCGGGTACGCGTTTAGTTTTGTCTAATCACATCGCTTGGACACCAGGCACCGCCTTTTGCGAGAGTTCAGAAATGTATATATCGAACGCACTTCCGCACTCTGACCAAACAAAAGGTGGCTTTTAAGGGCGTTTGTGTGATATAAAATTTTAAACATCATTGTAACAGGTTTGAAAATTGCTCATGCAAAAACATGTCCTGTTTGCTGACATGCTTTTCTATATTCCTAAGGCACTCGTTTTGAACGGAATGGATAGTGCAGCCATTTCCACCTACAGCAGTTAAAGCTCCACCTTAACAAACCGATGTCAGCTTTCATGCGGGTCTTTTTTTTGTTTTTGCATTGACGTCAGTGCATACGGCACAAAACAGAGGCTTTCTTCATATTTCCTATGCTGTAGTCAGAATGTGGACATACAGTCAGACAATGTACCAGTTTTAGGCAAATTTGGCTGCGACAGCTGTTGATTTATTTCCCATCACTTCGAGGAGGTCTCCGTCCAAGGATAACTGCAGCACAACCAGCGGTAAAGAAATTACACATTCATTTTCTATTGCTGCTGCTGCTACTGCAGCAGCTGATAGCTGCTGTTATTTAAAATAACACACACACACACAAAAACGGTAGAGCGGGGGTTGGTGTTTCCTCTAATCACTCAAGGAGTATGTTGTATGGTTTTAAAAAAATATCCTGCTCAAAAACGCGTTTTAAAGAATATTATTCACAAACTGTCAATCAGCAGCAGCCACCAAGCCTGTGAGAGGATGCAAGCCAAGGTTCTGAGCCCTGGACAGGAAAGAGGAGACAAGTGCTTTACTATGTTAGTTTTAATTGTGGTAGTTGTGTCAGCCTTATGTATATGCATGTTTCAATTAGCAGCATTGTGCCATGTTATTCCTGTGGGAATGACTGGAGACTGTTCCCTGATAGAAGAACACGGCTGTTGTGGCTTTTTTAGATCCATTGTGTTTTGGAAAATGGGACCCAGAGCTAGTCGCCAGGCAGCTGTGATGATATTTTAGATGGTGGTCAGTGGGACAGTGGAAAGTACATACTTGAGAAAGCCAGAGAATAGATGACAGATATTGTCACAATGCCTTTATATTCAGATAATTGGGTATTTGATTAATATCTTATTTATAAGGCTCTTATGTTCATGATTTTTTTCAGCAATGTGTTGCACATTTTGGACTTAAAACCTGTCAATATTTTCTCTTGCTGAGGTTGTGGGGGCTGGATATTTGTTCAGATTTCTTTCAGCGTTTGTCATTTTCACGCTTTTTTAAATTAGGAAAAAATATAAATATTTTTTTTCCCCAATACCCAACAGATTTACTCACTCATAGTGTGTCAGGTGGTATGAGAGGTTGTGTGTGTGCTTGTTCAGAATATGTGCCTGTAACTGTGTGTGCATTGTATTGTTTAGTGTATTAAAGATTTCCCGAGTTTTGTTTTTGCCTAAACAGGCTTTGCAAAGAGGGGTTCTGTCATTGTTTTCCCCCCTCCACCATTAATGGGTAGTACTCATAGTTAATACAATTTTATTTATTTATTTATTTTTTGATGAAGGCTTTATTGTTGACAACAACACAGACTTTTACTGCACGTAGTGGAGGGTTAGTCTAGGGAAATGCACCTCATTCAGTGCTTTCTTCACGTATCTTAAATATTTATTACAGAACTAAGAATGCAATGCAGATTTCATACAATTATGGCAAATGTTATTAGTCAAGAAACTGCAATTTCAAAAACAAGTAAAATCTAATGAATAACTGACTTAGATTGGTTTAGACCCAGGTGAAGAAATGGTGCCTTATGACTCTTTGTAACTGTCAAAGCAAGATGTAATCAGACTTGACACCCAGTGTCATAATCAGGCCAGTCAAGCTACTGCGCTTTGCAGTTGTATTTAGATTCCTGTCAAGATCTTGTGTGATTGCTGACAAGATGGTTTTTATAAGTGTAACTAGAAGCACTCAGAGCCACTGAAAATTTTTTTTTTTGTCAATGATTGTGGGCATTACCTTTTAGTTAGAAGCTCTAATGGTCAAATTGTCTTGATCTTTAGAAAATCCTGCATCCCCATCACCCCCAAAATCTTATCAATTCTTGATTATTCCATATATACCTTTTTGAGTTATGCTGCTAACAGTCAGACAGACAACCTAACGCTGTCTAGTGCATGACCTCCTCCTTAGCGGCGGTAACAATAGTTGCAGTGATGGCTTATTCTTGTCTCCTTGTAGATAAAGTTCTTAATACTTAACACCTGACAAAAGAAGATTTTAATGGGCCAAAGACATTGGCACTGACATTTTCCTTAATCTTTTAGGTGCCCAGAGTGCGGCGCAGGCAGGAACCAACGGCCACAACATCAGGGATCATGATGGAGGGGGGTATGCAGCTGATCAACCGTGATGGCCACAGCATTTCGCACAACTCGAAGCGACACTACCATGATTCCTTCGTGTCCATGAACAGGATGCGACAGCGTGGCCTGCTATGTGACATTGTGCTTCATGTCTCCAACAAAGAAATCAAGGCCCACAAAGTGGTTCTTGCATCCTGCAGCCCCTACTTCCATGCTATGTTTACCAGTAAGTTGTTTGATATAATGCCATACGTGCTGTCTGTTCTGGCCTTCTTTAATGTCTTATCCCTTATCAGTTATAAAAAGCAGCACATGGTTTATACAGCCTAAGCACTGATATCATACCGCACAATGTTTTGGTTTGTTGTTGGGGTTTTATGACTCAAGAACTTGTGTGTACAGTTAATGATTTTAGCATCACACTTCCTTCCTATTGTTCCTGTCTGGTGTGCAGGTGGTCAGACGAGCTGTGTCAGTCTCTGATTTCCTCTCAAATCAAGACCTTTTGTGATCATACATTGCATCTCCACACTGCTAGTAACTCAGTTACTAGCTTTCCATTTGTTTCACCCAGTCACTAATTTACCCAGAACAGTTTTAACAGAAAAGCTCTGCAGATGTGTTTGTCTAACTAACAGGAGATGAAATATTTGATGGTGCAGAACCTTCTGGCAAACGTCTGCTGAAACCAAGATGGAGAGAGAGTTAAGATTCAGGAATTTAAAAAACCTCCCTCATTTAGAACAACCCATGAAATAGATGGCGGCAAATGAGCTGTCTTGACATTTAGCAGCAGCGCTGTATACATTAGCAGATGCCGTGTGTCAGCATGATTGAACAGGGAGGTGATCTTATCAGCTAACGTTGTAGTTGTTGCAATTTTCTGGAAAAATGCAACTGCTCTCCGTCTGTGTGATCATACAGATGAAATGTCTGAAAGTCGGCAGACCCATGTGACCCTTCATGACATCGACCCTCAGGCTTTGGAGCAGTTGGTCCAGTATGCCTACACTGCAGAGATTGTTGTAGGTGAAGGCAACGTGCAGGTAGAGTAAAAGCTTTCAGATTTATATACTTGAATTCTGATCCATATTTACAGTGACGTACCCCCCCTCCCCAATCCATCTCTGTTAATTTCTGCCTGTAACTGCACTCTTCCTAGACATTGCTCCCAGCAGCGAGCCTGCTGCAGCTCAACGGGGTGAGGGATGCCTGCTGCAAGTTCCTCCTCAGCCAGCTGGACCCCTCCAACTGCCTGGGCATCCGAGGCTTTGCTGACACACACTCCTGCAGTGACCTGCTCAAATCAGCACACAAATATGTGCTGCAGCACTTTGTAGAGGTTTCCAAGACAGAGGAGTTCATGCTCCTGCCATTGAAACAGGTAAGGGGGGTGGGGGGTGCTCTTTCTGTCTCCCCAGGGTGGGACATAAACACCAGCTGTTTGGAGCTGTTAAATGTAAAACAAAATATGAATTTGTAGTGATCACTAATAAGATCACTGCTTCCAGAATAATTTTTACCACCATGTGTAGGTAAGGAAAGTTGTCATGGACATGCTTTTGTGTTTTTAACATTCATTAGAAAGCCTCTAATTGACCTGCCTGTCATCAGTCTCTGTCTCTTATGGTTTTATCATTTTACTGTGTAGCTGTGGACCAATTAATCTTCCCTGTCAATTCAGCCAAACTATCACTTATTCATCTGTTGGGCTCAGCGGTGACAGCCCTGCAGTTCCAATCGTGGAAGTAGTAATTAGTCAAAGCTGGTGACATTTTCACAGTTGTTCAACTGTTTATAAACCAAGCAACACTGTTTAGTCCTCTGATATTTTGACTGAGGTTTCTGTTTTTGCTCTTTTATGTTAGTTTTTATCAATTTCAGTCAAATTTTTAGGAGAGATTTTACTTAGTTTTGTTTATCCATAGTTGTAGTAGTTTATTCTTACAGGGTCGTGGGGGGCTGGAAATGATACTTGGAACTTAGACAGTGCTTGATGCTAGTTTGACTCTTGAATTGGCAAGTTAAATTTCCAGTAAAACTCAATGGACCACTTAGTCAAACTGTTATCTGATGCCCCTTTTGTAGTGGACAAAAAAAACCTAACTCTCTTATACTTTTTTTTTTTTTTCAGATTTAGTAGAAACATTTACAATCAGTCCTGCTTAAGTGTGTATGATATGGTATTTACTGGCTCTGATCAGTGGTGAGGTAAAGCTAGCACCTGATGGGCATCCTGATTGTGCTGTACTTTGGCTGCAAGTTTGAGGAAATCTTGAAGTGAAGCTATAAAACACAGGATTACTCCCTGAAACATGCCACATGGAGGCTGGGAGACTAACAGGAGCAATGCTTTGGATCAATTTGACCAGTCTATATAGCAACAGGCAGCTGGCGCTCGTAGTTACACTCTGTATATCTGGCTCCCGCAATCCAGTCAAAAACAAAAAATAGAAAGTCATGGTTATCAGAAAGTGTGGTCTATCAGAGTTTGTAGAATAATCAAATGCCACCCCTTTCTGTCAGAGTGATGAGTTTTTCTTAAGTAATAGTTTTGTACAAGCCTAGTGCAGTCCTCTGAACATAAACATGCTTATTAAGGCAACAGGAAGCAGATATCGCCTTGTTTAGGAGTTGTACCTGCATTTAAAAAAAAACAAAAAAAACAACAAAAAAAGCATTAAACGCTGTAATTGTGATGGATCAGGGATTTGGGTGTAAATCTTTTTAGTGAATAGAGTAGTTGAACAAAGAATGATTTTTCTTTTAGTTTTTTTTTAGTTTTCCATTTTTGTATGCTTTTACAGAAACCATCATTGTTTCTTTTAAATGTAATGCAGTGCAAAAAATGGGCCTCAAAGCCAAAACCAGGCGATCCAACATTTATTAAATCTGTTGACCTGAATTATGCTGACCATAAAACTACAGATCAGAACAAAATCTTTGCAAATTCAAGTTTTAAAACAGCCGAATAATACTAACTTCTGCAGTCCTCATCCTGAAGGCTTCTGAATCTTCAGAAAGCACAATCCAAATGTTGACTAGTTAAAGTTCCTGCAGCGTAATCATACCAAACAGAAACAGCCAGGGGTTAAAGAAATTATGAAGGCACAGACTGTGTTCAATAAATGACTGGTGCAAATTGATAAAACTGTGTCTGTTAAAACAAACACTTCAGGTGATGGAGAATTAAAACGAAACAAATAGCTGTTGGCGTCCCTCTCCAATTATCTTCTTAGCTCCATGGGAGTGTAACACTAAGCTTCACTCTGCTTCTGGCCCTTAAAGCCCTCAGACTGAATCTGCAGTGGGTGTGAGAGCACAGTCCATTAAAACAGTGAAAGTTAAGCTTATTAAGGCAGATTAAAAATAGACCATTTTCTTTGATTCTATTCTTCTTCTTCTTATTTTGGCTTTCTGCCCTTTTCTGTCTGCAGATGTTCTATACCTGGCATAAATCTGCACCAGAGCTGGATTTATGTACTGGCTGCTCCAAAAGACTGAGCTAACAGAGCTGTGAAATATACTCCATATTTCATTCCATCTTCTGTGAGGGAAGGGGAAAAGCGTGACACGAATGTAACTAGTCAGCTTGGTTGATGTTTCACTTAGGCAGCATCCCACATGGGACATTTTGAAGCATGATGGATGCTTCCTGATTACTCTTTGTGCTGACATATTAAACATCTCAGTGTGGCCACACTGCTTGTTATTTATAATTTTCTCCTTCCTTCTGCCATCACACAGTACAAGAACAGTTATCCCCCTAATAAACAGAACCAGTTTTTTCAGAATTACTCATACACATGCACACTTTGGTGCAGTATGTGCATGCAGAAAGAGGACTAAGTTCAGCGTGAGGCAAGAGCAGTATCTATTTGTGTGACTGTGGATTAACAGAGGCTGTGTTCCTTGGAGGCTTCTAAGTGTTGTCCTGATCTGTCCAAGCAAGATGGCAGCAACAGCAGCTGTCTGCTCTGTTCCCTTCCAGCCACACCAGCTTAGTTTATCTGGGAACAGTGCCAGCCAGCCACTCAGATTGCAGCATACATTGTGGCACACAGATATGCATTAACGAGTAGTGGTAGCTTAAAATAAAAGTCATCGCAATTACACAAAAATAGCATAATTTTTTTTAAGATAGGAAAATTGAGCAAAGACGAAGAAGAAGCAACTGCTAAGCCAAGATTGGATGCAAAATACAAGCATGAAGTAATGCTGTCTCTGGCCAATGTGTTTTGACATGTTTGGTTGCAAAGATTTCACTGTAACATTTGTATTTATAATTATCAAGAACAATTTCTTTTAAAATACATTTTAATTTTTGAAGTTTAATTAAATTGTGCAACATTGCATTTTAGATAATTCTTCTTTTAAGTTGCTGTATAACCCATTCCTGTTCTGTTCTGTTCATCCAGGTCCTGGATTTGATCTCCAGCGACAATCTAAATGTTCCATCTGAAGAGGAGGTGTACCGGGCCGTCCTGAGCTGGGTGAAGCATGATATAGATGGACGCAGGCAACATGTACCCTGGGTAAGTCTTTCTTGTTTCACTTAACACATTTTTTTTGGCTGTGTAAAAACACCTTAAATACTATTTTTCTCTCTTTACTCTTAAACACAATTCACCACATGCCCCCCCCCTCCTGTCTCCTGCAGCTGATGAAGTGTGTACGCCTGCCACTGTTGAGGCGAGACTTTCTGATGAGCAATGTTGACACAGAGCTGCTGGTTCGTCACCACTCTGAGTGCAAGGATCTGCTGATAGAGGCTCTAAAGTACCACTTGATGCCTGAGCAGAGGGGAGTCCTGAGCAACAGTCGGACGCGCCCACGACGCTGTGAGGGCGCGAGCCCTGTGCTCTTCGCCGTTGGTCAGTGTGCTCCTGAAGGTACCCATTAGGGTACACTTATACCACATATCCATCCATCATCTTTATTCTCACTTCTTTGATGGAATGTCAAAAAAACAGTTCTAAGTGGAGCGTTATGTTAGCATGGTGTTTGTTTGTTTGTTTTCCAGGTGGTGGCAGCCTGTTTGCCATCCACGGAGACTGTGAGGCATATGACACCAGGACAGATCGCTGGCACATGGTGGCATCCATGTCCACAAGGCGGGCACGGGTGGGTGTGGCAGCCATTGGAAACAGACTCTATGCTGTCGGAGGGTGAGTTATGATAAGTGTAGTTATGATAAGTGTAGAGTTACCTAAAGACGTTAATATTATAGTCCTCTGGGAAGTTTTTAACCTCCATTGCACTGGATTCCCCACGTTGTGGGTGTTAAATCCTTTTGCTGGTCACAGTTAAGGTAACACCGTCACCATCTTTTAAAGGCTTTGGTTATACACAATGAGTTTTTAACAAGACTGCTAGCCAAGCAATATATACAGCATGTAATTAGAGAGGATTCGAGTCAACGTACTGCAACTTCACATTCAACCCTTTTCTATTCATATTTCTGTTAAGGTATGATGGGACCTCAGACCTTGCAACTGTGGAGTCTTATGATCCTATCACCAACTCCTGGCAACCGGAGGTTTCCATGGGAACAAGACGGAGTTGTTTGGGTGTAGCTGTCCTTCATGGCTTGTTATATGCTGCTGGAGGTTATGATGGTGCTTCCTGTCTCAACAGGTAAACACAGACTGACATTTTGATGATAAATACTAAGAGTCTTTGGACTTAAAATCTAAATTAAATACATTTTCTTTAAATGTTTTTTTTCCCCATAGGACAGGCTTGTCTGCTGTAAACTTAAAGAGTTGCAGAATCATAAGTCTTTTTCTCTCTTACAGTGCAGAGCGTTATGACCCGCTCACCAGTACATGGACCTCAATTGCTGCCATGAGCACCCGAAGGCGATATGTTCGGGTAGCAACTCTAGGTAGGAATTTCTCTAGGAAAATATTATGAGTTGCTGATCTACTGTTTGTTTATGTTTTACATATTAATACCAGAAATCAAGAGGGAGTTACCACCTTGGTATGCGAATGTTGATATTTACTTTCTGTATATTTTCTCCCTTTCCCCCTGCAGATGGCAGCTTGTATGCAGTGGGAGGTTATGACAGCTCCTCACATCTGGCAACAGTGGAGAAATATGACCCTCAGGTAAACTGCTGTTTAATTTATCATGAGAATCACTCATTTGTTGCCATTCTTGAGCCCACCTAATTTTTTAGGCAGAAACATACACTACAGCTGACGCTACAGCATAAACATGTCACCAGTGCTGACTCTCTTGATTTGATGAACAGAGTAACACATGGACGGCCATTGCCAACATGCTGAGTAGGCGCAGCAGTGCCGGTGTGGCCGTGCTGGATGGGATGCTGTACGTCGCAGGAGGCAATGATGGCACCAGCTGCCTGAACTCAGTGGAACGGTTTAACCCTAAAGCCAACACCTGGGAAGGAGTCTCTCCCATGAACATACGCAGGTCAGCCGGCACCCAGAACTTGTATCTGAACAAACATGGCTAGCAACCTCAGGTCCAGTGAGCAGAAAATAAGCAAAGTCAAGCCTACCTCCTGTGAACAATGTAGACAACATACCAGAGCAAGTTGTGTTGTGGTTGGCTGCCATAAACATAGTTGTTCCACAGACAAAAAGAGATCTTTCTTTGCTCCACTGAAAAGGCATAAAAGCCCAGAAATATGGTAAACTGGCTAGTGGTTATTAAGCGTGTTAATGTTGATGACTTTGGAGTCCTTTTAAAAAATTCAACAATTTGTTCAAATCATTTTGTGGCTGAGTTAAACATTTATTATGACACTACTGCTTAATGTATTGTTGTTTTTGTATAGATGCCAAAATACCATGAATTAGCTGGCTACAGTGACAAAAACAAACATTTGGTGGTGGTTTTTGTGAAATTCTCAGTGTTTATCAGCAGCTCTTTTACAGTGTGATGGCAGATATACATAAGGCCAGTTTTTCAGTCCTACTGCCACTAGCGTCGCCTCTTATCTTTGTCTAACCTTGACACTGAGGGTATCAATGACATTATGGATAATTTTCTTTAAAAAACCTCTGGAGAAAACTTGAAACTATGAAAACAATTTGCACACTTTAACACGGATGCTGGTATGATGTGGGGGTTGTTTTAACCAGCAAGCTGTTCATTGCCACATGACCACTGAGTTGTGATGTGGGTTTATGGAAAAAGTGATGACTAATGACCTGTGTTAAATTCAGGAAATTTGATTAAATGAGACACACCTTAGCCAGATGACTCATCAGGATGACCCAGTTATTCACCTCTATTAACTGAGCTTCAACTCATTAGAAAATGACATGCTGAAAAGGCTTTAAACTTCTTTTTGTGCATCTTAACAAACATGACGCATTGCAGCCAAATGTATCTGGACATGTAGATTCAGACATTTTAATTAAATATTTCTTCATGGAATTCAGCAAATATCTCCTTATGATCTCAGGTTGCCTTGTTTCTTGCCGTTCTCTCTTGGGTCACTAATTTTGTGAAAACTAACTTCGGCTTGTTTATCACTATAGTGTGAGAAAGTCACATCTGTGCAATATAGCGATGACATGTTTCTCTCTTGGTCATATAGCCTGATTACTATTTTTGTGTGTGTGTGTGAGAGAGAGAGAGAGTGCGAGACATGTTTGACGGTTGCTTTTAATAAAATGAGTCTTATATGTAGTACTATTTTTCAGCAAGTATAAGATAAAATCACCTCCTTTTGAAATGAAAAAATAAAACCAGTAAGGCTGTCTGTATGGGGTGTGTTCAAAACGAAGCATTGCTGCAGTTATTTTGCTCCACACCAAAACCTTTCTCTTCAAGTAAAAGGGTTTCAGTCTTCTTCTTAAACCTTTTTAAAGCATCAACATCAAATGGCATGTTTTCCAGAAAAGTCGATTAAAGGTATTGTAACAGGTGTGCATGCAAACATTTAATGGTATTGTTACAGAATCTGCAGCAGAGACAGAGATTTAGATACATAGCAGCCTGTAGCAGTCTTTGTGATCACATCAGTAGATTCACTTCTTCCCTTGGGTTCCCACACTCAGAGGCACACTCTTGGTTATGAGTCAGTCAGTATCATGTAGGAACAAGAAAACTTGTGCAGCTCCATGAATAACACGTGGCTTTGACTGCTTTTGCTTATCCAATGTTTGAGAGGCTCAGTGTGAACAGTTTATTACATCACACTGTACTGATCCCAGATGAAAATGTTGTGAGAAGCACATTTGGCCAGAAAGGTTGATAATTTATCATACTCTGGAGCTTTTAAAAAAATGAACCATAATAACCTATTTTTGTGTTTTCCTTCCATTTAAACTATATTGCACATGTGCTTGAACAGACAAAAAGAGAAAATAAAACTCCAATACTGTGAATTTGAAGAATCTTGTTTTTTACATTGTAGGAGCACCCATGATCTGGTGGCTATGGATGGCTGGTTATACGCAGTGGGAGGTAATGATGGCAGCTCCAGTCTCAACTCCATTGAGAAGTACAACCCACGCAGCAACAAATGGGTGGCAGCCTCCTGCATGTTCACACGGCGCAGCAGCGTGGGCGTGGCAGTGCTGGAGCTTCTGAACTTCCCTCCACCTTCCTCACCCACTCTCTCGGTTTCTTCCACCAGCCTTTGACACGGGGTCACCGTTTGGCTGACCTCAGCCTCTGCTGCTGCTACAGCCCAGACCGGCTCTGGGAAACGACGCAACTGCTCAGTATAGGACGTGGAGTAGGAGCAAGAACGGTTGGGATTGAACAGGTAAATGTATGGAGGGGAGGGAAATGGACAGACTGAATGAGGACCCCCATCTTGATACAGTGCACTCCAGAATTAGTGGTAGATTGGCCAGTTATAATCCATAATATAGAATAGTATGAACCTCAGTAAAAACAATATATAACCTTTTTTTTCTAAGTCTCCGCATACCCACTCCACAAGTAAATTTTCTCATAATTATTAAAGCAAAAAGGAAGAAGATTATTGAAGAATCCACAGGGCTTTAAAAGTCACTGCATTTGTGCCACAGGTAATATTTTAGAAAGCATCATTATTGTAAACATGTTAAATGGTGCAATGAAATTGAGGTTTTGAGGACAAACACCCTCAGTTTTAGCTAAACAAGAAATTAGTTATACCAATCATCCTTTAAGTAATAACTTTGATTTGATCTCTGAATTTTACTGTTAATTCTAAACTGCACAGTATCTGGTTTGGATGTCCAAGAGTCCACTGTAAAGCTCCACCATACATATACCAGCTCCCACTTTCCTCAAGATACATTTCATGATAAAAGATGTGTGAATTTCTTTTGCACACCACAAAGTGTGTGACACACTTACTGTGAAACAGAGAAAGTGTGTCAAACATGTAGTTCTGTCATATGTGTTGTAGGTGTTTTTGGTTAGATATTGTCCTCTGCAAGGCTTTTCTTTGATATTTAAGAGTTTTTGCAATATTGATTTAAAAGAGAGAGAGAGAGAGACTGAGAGACTGAATGATTTTAGTTTTGGAATGTAGCTTTTTGGTGATTGTACCATGCATGTTTTCGTATCAGCACAGACTCCCCAGAAGAAATGTTGTTGTGCTGCTGTGCCACACTAGGTGGCAGTATCAACCCTTCTCACACCACAAGAAACCATGGAGGTATGTAACGGACACCAACAACACAAGATTCTGATGCTAGGTCCTGAGAACTGTAAATGAGTTTGGATCCTTTTATATATGAAACAGAGAAATATATTGAACTATACATATTTATGAAAGCTAATATATTCTGTTTCAAAGATGCTTAAAAAGGAAATAGATCTAAGACATGCCTATTTAAGAGTGTTTTTAATATATTTATTTAGATGTGTGGTGTGCATATCATCAGTGGCAATGACAAAGAGAATGTGTTAGCACAGGGGTCCAACTCCAGTTCTTTAGGGCCACTTTCTTGCAGGTTTTAGATGTTTCCCTGCTGCAGCTCGCCTGATTCCAATTATATGGTTCTCTGACAGCTTGATATCATATTCTGCACAAGCCTGTTAATGACTCATCAATTTGAGTAAGGTGTGTAGCAGCAGGAAAGCCTCCTTAACCCGTAGAGCAATGACCTAAGAGGTATGGAGTTGGTGGTTCTTGTCTTAGCATGAAAGAAGTACCTGTTGAGTTTATATTTGGAGTTTAAGCGGACTGCTAGCTGCATTATGATATGCAGCATTTCATTTGGATTTCTTACATGTTTCTTCACTGCCACAAGCATGAACTCACATGACACTGTTACTTATGTCTGTATTAGAAGAAAAAATCACTTGCAGAACTGTTGGACAGTCTGTAAAAAGACTCCATATGGTCTTAAATCTTACTTCTAATTTATTTTAAATAATACTTTGAGATAAAAATCTCAGCATGACAGCTTCAAATTTAATTTAAATCAAAAACTAGTTTACGCTCAATATATATATAAGCAATTGACATTTGGGGCCGTCAGTATCCCTCTTGTTTTATTACCTCATTGTTAAAATGGATATAATTCTATTGTACGAAGCTGAATAAGTAAGAACTGCTTAACCAACCTCAGTTTTACAGATTACAGAGTCTGTGGTGGGTAACTTCACCAATGAACATGCTTTGTCTAAAATACATGTATGACTATGAATCATCCAGGTTCATGTATGAGTCAGCATCTGGGTTCAGTGCAGTTATTGTGGTGAAGTGATGCCGTTCCAAACTTCTAGGAAGTTGCCTTTTCTCCTTATTTTAAAGGATTTTGTTGACCCGGTTCTGTTTTTTCTGAAACTACCTTATTTTTCATTGATGTGCATGTGACAGAATTGGAGCAGTGATGGCCTTATAGAGATGCTATTTATCTGTCAAGTTGAAGTGAGTTGGACAGAATTTGAAGACAAAGGTGCACAAAACCACATAAAACTTTGGCCTCCATTCTGTGCATTGAATTGTACATAAAAGATTGCTCAGCTTATCTTAATTCCATCTGTGCAATTTAAATGTGACTGTAGCTTTCTTTAGTTTGTGGTTATTGTAGTAATATTTATTTATGTTTGTTATTTATGACATACTTTAAGATATTGAATTTTGCACTATTGCGAAGAGGAGCAATACCATACACTTAAAAGAAGAAATAAAGATGTTTTCAGATGTGATGACTTGTCTTGTCATTGTTTAAATAAACTGGTTGGAGCTCTGGGAAATAACACATTATCTGCATATAAGAAGCAGCAAGTTTTGTCCCTGCATCTGTAAATAAAAACTATAAATGCAACTGGATACGAGAAGCAGCTTAATTTATGATGAAAATGCAAACACTAAAGGTTGTTGCTAGTCTTGCTGTACACAGTTCCTTGGTAACTTCCAAACATACTCTTCTTTCACAGTGATCTAAGCAGACAGCTGAACACTCTCACTTTACTCTTCTTGACCTCAGTCACATGGCATTCACACCTGTGGCTACCCCTGCACACCCTCGGCCAGATGAAATCCTGTTCTCCCAAAAGGTGCAAATGCAGGCCAAATAAGCACAATCCAGAATGCAAAACCTCAACACTTTTTAGTGGGGGTGGGGTAACATGGAAAAATTAAACATGTGCCTGTATGTTATGGCTTTGCATATTTGTGAGATTATATAACAGAAAATTCTTGATACTTAAATGTAGTGATTGGTGCCACCCTAAATGTCTGTAAGATAAATTTAAAGCCTCAGGTGTTTCTGTATTCATTTTCTGGCCATCTGCCAGTTATCCGAGCATAGCAAAAAGACAGGAAAGTTAGTCTCACCAACAAAAGTAACACCACCTTAACAACCAGCACAACTGAATCTGATAAACTATGTCCTAATGGTTGTACAAATAAAATAAATTACATTTTGTTTAGTGTTCTGGATCATGCTTATGAACAGCTTATATGAGGCAGTGTGTTCATTTTTAGATCAACCCATTCAGCTTTTATAATAGGGTAAAAACAGTTTACTTGTATGTGTATAATATACTTGTAAATGTTCATAGACTCTTCCCAATGAATGGCATTTGAAAGTAGGTTGGAATGTCACTGATACATGTGCAAGTACCCCTGCTGGAGTCTAATCAGTGGGTTTGCATCTCTGACTGCTGGGACTGCGAGTTACCTCATCTGCTATGAGTATGCTAATGAGTTTACAGCCTGTCTAGACGAAAGAGTTCTGTCTCTGTAGAAGTTGCTGAGGTTTGTCTGGGAGGCAGTTGGTGCTCCCAGCATTCCAACCACTGTAAAATCTCTTATTGGAGTCACCCTCAGCACTGCCCTTATCACACCATGGCGATGCTGTCACTTTCTCTTTAAAGACAGAAGAGTCAACTGTCCCGTGGCACCTACTGTGACAGACCCCAACATCTTCTGACTTGCTGGTTGGGAAAAGTTCAGTAGGCTTATCATGAAAAATGTGCTTTCCTCAACACCTACAATCAAACCTTTTACAACTCATGCCAATATATTTAGAATGTTTAAGGTCTTTATAATCTCAGGAGAGAGTTGTGTCTGTTTACTAGTTTCTGGAAATTTGATTAATAAAAATTTTTACATGTACATATAGGATGTGCAAGTTTATATGGCATTAGGGACTATTTTTTTGGGGGGAGATAAAATTGCCTGTGCTTTCCAAAGAAGGCATCATTGGGCCTCAGGATGCGGTATCATCCTGAGATGTCCTCAGGATGGTATTACCTTTTCAACTAACAAAGAAGTATAATTTAAGAGTATGAAATACCAAAACACTCTACACTTTATTGTATTCTATAAATTACCTATCTGTGCTGTGTTGCTTGATAAAGCTTCAATTCTTCTCTCAATTTGTACAAAACTAACTCAAAATTTTTATCATGTTTATCAGGTAATCTAATAAAGCGACAGGCTCTCTGTTCAACTTTCACAAATTTCATTATATGGTTTCTTATGCAATATATTTTAAATGCAAATATCCTGAAAAATAGTGTCTTGAGATGATATATAAATGTGTATACAAAATAAAATTCAACCAGTAACCTTCAGAATTCGAGTCCACCTGTTTGTAATTCATTCTTAGTATAAATACAGCGGTTCTGTGAAGGTTTCAGTGGTTTGCTAGAGAACATCAGTGAACAAACAGCATCATGAAAACCATGGCAGACAGCAGACCAGGTCAGGGGTAACCTGTCGGGCTTTGAACATCTCACAGAGCCATATTCAATTCATCATCTGAAAATGGAATGATTATGGCACAACAAACCTAACAAGACCATCCAGCTAAATGGACAGGCCAAAAACGAAAAGCACTAATCAGCTTTGTTTCCTCTGAGCGGTTCGGTTTGGGCCAGTACGGTTTGGAAGATTCATAATGATCCGACCAATTAGGTGATTAGAATTAGGTTAGACTCTTCTATTGCAAGTGGGACCACTACTGGGCATGTGGGGTTTAGACCAAATGCCTAGTGTAGTGTCATACTAGTGTGACAACAACAATAGTGACGCTACAAACAACAATGGAGGCAATTTAGCAGCTTTTTTTTTGTTCTGCTTGGCTTTTGGTTCTTTGTACAAATGATACATGCGACATTGTACGACCTGGCCTTACTGTTGTTGACAGGTATCCTTTTCCTAATATCTTTCCAATATCCAACTGAACCATGAAATGAACGGCAGCGTTGTGTTTGTTTCATGTAGGGGACAGCAAATGTGGAATAAAGTGCTCTGGTCAAGTGAGACCAAAGTTTTTTCTGAAATCCAAAACACTGTGTGGTGAAAAACTAACCATGCACATCACACTGAACACACCATTGCCACATTGAAACATGGTGGCGGCAGCATCATGGTGTGGGGATACTTTTCTTTAGCAGGGACAGTGTAGGTGGTCAGAGTTTAAGGGGAGATGGAAGGAGCTAAATACAGGGCAATCCTGGAAGTAACCTTGTTAGAGGAAAAGACTTGAGACTTGGGCAGAGATTTAATTTCCAGCAGGACAACAACCCTAAACTTATAGCTAAAGTTACTATAGGCTGACTTAGATCAAAGCATTGCCATTTTAGAATGACCCAGTCAAAATCCAGACCTGAATACCCTTGAGAATCTGTGACAAGACTTGAAAATTGCTATTCACATTCTCCATCCATCTTACTAAGCATGAACTACTTTGTGTTGGTCTGACACATGAAATCACAATAAAGTTTGCAGTTGTAATGTGACAAAATGTGAATAAGTTAATTGGTATTAACACTTTTTCAAGGCACTGTATATTTACAAAATGTTGGCTCAGTGGCTGTAACAGAGATAGATTGTGGATATAATAAGGCACATACTGTAGCGTGTTTTCTACTTCCCTATAACTTGTCCTTGTCATTTCCTTATAAATGATCACCAGATATATTATTTGGAAATTCCTCTGACATTGCTTTCTGTTTTCTAGATAAGTATACTCAAGTGGTGACAGGTCAGACTGCATAAACTTTAAGTTCACATAAGAATGTATGTCTCTGTGAACATGTTTCCACAAATTTTAAAAATGTCTCATTTCATTTGTTTGCATAGGATGTGTCAGAAACAGGTCTACAGAGGGTAGAATTAAATCTCATTTTGAATTATGTTGCCTTCAAAGGAAGGCCAGGCTCTAATTAAGGTTTCTTTATGGTCATCATGTGTGAGAATGTTGGCACTTTAGCTTCTCTGTTGGACACCTGATGTTTGGGGTCTTATATCCAGACTTCGTTTTTATTGGGCTAAGGTGTGATTTTAGCACCGCTGCTGCCACCTCCCAAGTCTGGATAAACACAGGTGAGTGATTTCTCACGGAGACTTTAGCTCACCACATGTGACAATGGACACATTCCAAGTAATGAAATAGTTGTTATTTATCGATACTTTCATAGGTAAGGAAAATACTTATTTGGAACTAACTATCATGACGAGTCGGGTAGAAAAAGAAAACATTTACAGTAAATGAAACTGGATTTTCTCCAGGTGGGATTATATTTTATATAACGCTGCCAAAGACGTGAGTCACTATTATCTTTTTTTCCACTACGCGTCATCAAGTCACCTTCCTGATTTTCCAGAATGTAGCAAAAGATACTTTTAACATATATAATTAGTCATGAAGCAAACCATTATCACAGGCGCACGAAGTGATCACTGATTAAATTCCACTGAACACAACAAACTCCTTGATTACTTAATATTATATCTATATCTATCTATACCTATATCTATATCTATATCTATATCTATATATATATATATATATATATATATATATATATATACGTATATATATATATGCATTTTAAATTTCAATCCAAAAACTGTTGCCAAAACACAAAATTTATCCAAAACTCAGTTAATACAGGATATTGTAATGGTGAATGTTATTATTTGCTTGCTAATGTGTTTTACTATGATAATGTAGCTTAGTAAATTCTACATAATTCATTTAGTTGGAAATGGCTTTTCTAGAGATTTTATTTTCCCATTTTCACCCCTCTAAATTATTTTATTTAACAGTACCCAACATCTAATTTTCAGGGGGTTGTATTCCTTTCATGTTTTTGTTGCTTCGGGATAATGTGATATTCTATCTGATAATTAACTTGGCTTTATATGAGTAATGTTGAGCTGTTAAATGGTTGAGGGTCCTGTTTTTAGACCATATTGGTTCAGTGGGACATGAAAAGACAATTGTCCTCCTCAGGTTATTAAAATGAGCCTGCAGGTAGCAGGTTTGGTTGCACAATGTCACATTTCCTTTTAACTGAGAAGCCTCCTCATACATTATTTTTCATCTAACATATCCCTTTGTAAATAAGTTGTTTAACAAATATGACTAATCTTCACTCAAAAGAACAAACTTCTCTTAGTGTGTAAAAAATGACAGTCTATTTTACTCAGTTTCTGCTTTAATTATAAAATTTGATATTATTTTTTTCCTTTATATGTAGTTAATATATCTGTTTGATATTTACTGTAACCTTAGTAAGTATTCCTCAATGATTAAATAAGCTTCCAGAGAACATTATCTTGCATGTAGGAAATTCAGACTCCACATTTAACAAGCAGATGACTGTTGTGCCTCAGGTGTATCAGTTTCAGCAACCAGTTGAGCAGGTTGGATTTAACTGACAGATCACAGCATGTATTTCATGCTATGAAGAGGCTGTAGCTGCTCACCACAAGACAATGACCTAATTACTGAGCAAACTGCATGATCATGAGTCTTTCACTCCTTTGTCTGACTGATAAAACCTTTACTCATTGTCAATTTGGGGTGCTCAACTCTAGAAAACTGCATGTTTTCAAGTGCGAGTAGGAACTGCTGCAAAATAAAGTTCAATAATTGTGAACTATAAGATAAGATAATCTTTATTTGTCCGACAAAGGGGAAATTGCTGTGTACCAGGAAGTAAAAAGGTTAATCTGGCAAAGTGCTGATCTACATTAAATGATTTTTGTAATTCTTAAAGTGGATCAATGTGCATTTCTTCAAAACACAAATATAGGAGGATAAAAAGATTATTTTGAAATTGTCCCATATCCAAGTCTTGTGCTTAAGCCCCTGTGAAGCACTTTTGTCAACTGAAGTTGTTTTTTTGATATGCTATACAAAAAAATTTAAATTAAACTGAATTAAAACATTAAAGTGGAGTGAGACACTTTTAGGTGGTGGTTATTTCACTCAGGAACATCCTCCCTACATGCAAACAAATTGTGTTTGCATACACCTCTAGCTGTATGAAAATATTGACCGTTGACTTCAAAGGTGTCCTATTTAAACTATCCCGTTACTATCTCTGATAGAAAACATGTAAAATCTCCTCTTTGAAACCAGATACAGTTATCCCCCGGAGGTTTGATATTATAGTGATATTCTATTTTTAAACGTGTTTTATTTACAACTCCATAAGTGAAGCTTACTATAGTATAAATTCCCCTCAACAATTAAGTTTCACAATGACATGCATGTGATGGGGGCCAGTAATAAATAGAATACTCAAGTGTGGAAGCATTTTCATGTCTGGGCATGCCAGCTGAAGTCCCCATCTTCTATTTGATTGACACCATCCAGTGCATTTAGTGACCCATTCATTGCCGTTGTGACCCAACAACAAGCTCCATTTGGCTCCTGGAAGGTGTGAAATGGCACACTTCCACCCCAGGTCCCCGCCTTTGTTGCTGGGATTGATTTAGCAGACAGAGGTAGCTCATAGGGAGTGTGAATGCTGCTGCTTACTCACCACAGAGACTGCCTGTGACACAGCCCTCAGCTCCACCCCTTTTACGCAGACACACTCTCACAATTTGACTTTACAGTCCTCACTCTGCCCTCCTCCAGTACAAGTCTGACTTCTGCAGGGAGCACACGGCTCTCTTGGATTAACTTCATTCATCACAGACAGCGTACCATTTATTGAGAGAGAAGACCCAAAGATCACAGCAGCATGGGGAGCAGCATCTCATGTGTCCCTGAGCACAACTTTAGATTCTCCAGCAAGAGTTTCATTCGCAGAAACAGGTATGAAAATTCCAACCTGTACAGGTATTCATACTGTACTTATGTCAGTGAGTGCACAGAGCACAAGTCATGTCTTTGACTACTCTTTGTTATTTTAAACTCATCATTTCAACTGGGAGGAATTCTTAGTCTTTCTCAGGGTTTGAGCTGGGGGGTTAAAGGCAGTTGTGAATTTTGTAAGGGTAGGTTCAGGGTCATATGAAAATACTGGATAGTCCCTGAGTCGTGCTTGAGCGGTGCCTGTTTGGCCAGTGGTGTCAATGATCCAGTTACCATTTGCCTTCTCTTTGCATCTCTGTGAAGATGATCTGCCAGCTGAAAGTAAATCTGTTTTCACCACATATAAAAATTAGGGCATGATCCCATTCATCATTAGGCTCACATGTGGAATATTTTAGTTTTTAATTAATTACTTCTGATTTATGACTACAGATATATAAAACAATAGATAGTACTGATCTGATCAAGTTATTTAAACATACATACAGGAAGTTACTTACATTAGTGGATTATATTTTGTTTTCTATCATGGCATCTTTAACCCTCCAGGATTATATGCCTGGACATGTTAAAACTCTGCTGGACCATCACATCTGATGGCAATTAGCCCCATGCAGCTCTAGTCCACAGTTTTATGTGCTGTGCTGTATGATGATTCAGGGTCTGGTTTTGCTAGACATGCTGTGTCGCTCTTAGTTTTCAAATAAAAACAGGTCAGGGAAAAAGCATTGTGTTTCAAAAAACTTGACTGCTCCAAGTTGGATCGATGTTTGAGCACAATGCATTCACTATTCCTGTTTCCTGAACCCTTCTAACTCTTGTATTGTTGAACTGGGTGAGGCTCAGGTATTCCCCAAAGACAGTACGAGTGAGTGGTGCTGAATGCCACGGCAGTGACTTTGAGAATGTTGGGTGTGCAAATCTACAACCTGTCTATTATTTACAACACATTTCTGTTTCACTTTGCAACTCCAGTCAGTGAGCTTTTGTATTATTTTCTTTGTATACACGTAAATTTGAAAAAGAAAAAAAGACTTAAAGGGAACAGTATCGTTCACTTGACACCCATGAGTGATTAATGCTGGACGTGGACTTCCTGAATAGACAGTTTTTGATTCCCACCACACAAACAAAAGCCTGCGTTGTTGCACAGTGAGGATACTGGCACACATATGTACAGATAAGCAGATAAGCCACAAGCTGAAGCTGTAAATGCAGCCCCCTGCCTTATCTTTGCAGTGAGGGTACTTCCTCATAAAGATTTGACACTAATGGCAACACATGAGGGACATGCAAAACAAAGAGGCACATTGAATGCTGATTTTCCTGCACACATCCTCTAGCACTGCAAACACAAGACCTGATTGTTCTTATCATTTAAATAGTTGTCACTGATGGAATAAAGACAAAGAAATAGGCTCTGATTAGTTTGTAGGACAAGAATCACAAAACATGATTAACAGCCAGACAGCTAAAATGGCTTGAAGTAATGAATCAGAAACAAAAATAAAAAATATATTTACTTCCATGTTTATTGTAGTTGGAGCAAATCCCAGCTGTTGGGGGTGAGAGGGTACACCCTGGACAGGGCACCAGCCCATCACAAGGCCAACACAGAAACAAACAAGATAAACCGCCATGTATACTAACATTCATTGAACAATGACTGGTGAAATGTTTCCTATTTTTGCCGCAGTTAGGAAATTAATTAACCGAAAACATGGAATAGATGGTAAACACTGGACACTAAGAAGTAAAATATTTCTTTTTCCCCCCTTTTTTTTGAGCAGCAGTCGCCTATTTCGCAAGAAAAATCCCCAAGAGGGACAGGAGAAGTCCAACAGCATCATCAATATTCTGTGCACAGTCACCCCCAGAAAGGTAATAAACTCCATCAACTTCTGATAACGAGACACTCAATCATGTGCACACCAAAACCTCTTTAATGTCAACATATTACATTTTTAATGCAGTCTTCTGACTGATTTTAACATTCAAGCATTTAGTTTATGTCTATATTTTACTAAAATTGTGTCTGCTTGCAGGAAATGTCCCCTAAAGATCTGCAGACGATAGAGAACATAAAATGGGATCCTCCGTTTCCCTACGACCTGGCCAGTGGCTGGAAGAAAAGCAGTATCAATGTGAAGAATTACGGACGGATGATTCACAGTGCTAAAGTTCGTTTCCGTTTCCTGCACTGCCAGGTGAGCGGAACAATATTACATACTAATGACTGTATGATGAAATATTACGAGAGCAGCTGTAACAAAAAAACAAAAGCTTAAAAACCCTTGTTGATGTTTTAACCAATGACCAAGCCTACAATGACACATTGTGCCAGTCAACCTGTGAGTTCTGAAACACACACACACACACACACACGCACACACACACACACACACACAAGCAGGCAGTGTCACAGGATGTTGTCTTTGAAACACACTCAACACACAGATGGTTTTGAGGTAATGCTGGCTGTGAATAATCCAATCATTTTCCCACAAAGGGAACTGCAGCCTGTGTTTGGACATGCTTGTTTCTGTTGCAGTTGTGAAACATCTCTAACAGTGAACCTCAGGGTAGAGAGAGTTCCTCTGATCCCATGGGCTGATAAAGGACCTACTGGCTCCTTGCGGTGGGAATTGCAGTTTTTCTGAGCCATGACACAACAGCACTGTCAGAAAGCAGAAAGAAAAGATTGATTGAGGGAATGGCGTCACATTGGCAAAAGAACACACTGTATTATAACAGAAACTACAACCACAAAACGTGTCCAGTCTTTTAAGCCAGAACTTTTACATGAATCAGCTGATGATATGTGAACAAAATGTTACAAATGAAAGGAAACCCAGAGACATAACTAGAGATTTCCGTAATGATTAATGCTGAAAATATTGGCAGGCTGTGAGCCAGATGTATGCATACAAAGCTTCATGTCATGAACTGCAATCCAGCAGATTTATGTGAATATAACTGCTGCAAGAGGATTGTAGTTTCCGTTTTCATCAAATTCTGTCTCTAAACCTATTTCATTCTTCTCTAACTTTCTCTGCAGGATATCCATGACTGCTACCTGGATCTCTTCCAAACACATCTTCATTTTGTCTCCAACAACACAACTGGACTGACATACCAGGTAAGTTTTTCCTCCTTCAAAGTCCCAATGCTGCACACTTTCACGATATTTCTTTTAAATAGTTTTATCAGGTTATAACTTTGTACACGGTCTCCTGCCAACCAGCACTTTGTTGGTAAACAGAAAGTATGATTACGTTTCTTCACCTGTCTCATAAAGAGTGAGCAGCCATTAATCATCCATTTATTATGCCCCCTGAGAATTCAACAGCATGTCAGAAAGAAACAGCTAAGCTCTTTTGCGCCGTGTTAGTCAGCGAACAAGGAAAGCAGACATGATACATCATAAGCTTACAAGTCTGACCTCAGTGTCATGGTTATTCAAATGGAGCATAAAGATAAATTTTGCAGAGAATACTTTTAATTTCTGAAAATAAGAAGTCTTTGGAGCATGATTAAACTCTTTGTTGTTTTGTGCACAGGGTACTCTTCCTTTGAAAGAGCTCACCATCTGCAACCTGCAACAGAACTGCAATCACAGCCAACCCCAAGAATTCGCCTTCCAAATAAATGGTAAGTTTGTCTTAATGGAAAAGATCCAAATGGCTGTAGGCACATAGAGCTGGTATGTTCAAATCATCAGTTTAGTTTCATTGGCTGCGTTGAGTTATATAATCAATCATTTAGAATAAAATTCCAACAGATCTACAAGTTTGTGGCAGACTTTAACTTGAGCTGTATAAAAAAATGTTTTTACTCATATTTATCTTTCATTCTAATGCCCACTTTTTATTTATTTATTTATTTTAACCACTACTGGTGGTCTGCTTTGTCTAGTCCTCTCATCAGTTATGGATCAAATTCTCTTCACTTAAAAGACTAGCAAGAAACCACACACTACTGTCAGGCTGTGGCATTTCCGATGTTATCACATTCCAGTGATTCAAAGGTGCCATGGTTCCCCTCACCTCTTTGACCTCCAGTCAAACCCAAGACTAACTAGAGCTGTGTCCCCCTAACCCTCGGTCAGGGGGCCAAACCGGCCTTGAAGGGCCTGCTTGTTAGACAACAGGTGCACTTCAGTCTGCCCAGCTGTCGTGCTGAAAAGCCCAGCTTCTGCTCTTAGCTTTGTCACTGCATATAATCTATAGCACATTCCAAAAGCAGTTCAGGTTAATGTCTGAGAAATGCCACTTAGCTGTCCCCCCCTCCCATAAACAAGAAGTAAGCTGCTGTAATGAGAAGACGAGCGTAGTCCTTACCTGGGAGAAAAAATAGTAAAAGTCTGAGATTAATGCAGTTATTATGTGAGAATCCATCCCAGTGATGGCAGTATAAGGTTTCTGTGTTTATATGTTTTTATCATTGCTATCGTTCTACAATCTCTGCTGTGAAAATATTGACACTCTTTGGTGTTTCTTTATCATAAAGTCAGTTTTGTAATTTCCCAGATCCAGCTTGTTATTTTGTGGTATAGTCTTTCAGCTGTTTCATAGTTAGGTATTTTTTTATCTTCTGGGAAGCATCACTGACAGGAATCACAGAGGAAACATGGTGAAATTCTGAGTCAAGTGAGAGATCTAATGCAGAGATTCTTCCGTGAGGTCAGTGTTGGTGAGGTGGAAGGTGATGAAGCAAGTACAGCTCCAGACGATGTTAAAGAATTCCTGGAAACTCTGGTCTGGTTTGAGTTAATGTGGCTGTGAAAGTTAGTTAATGGTAGATAATTACTTTGACGACCGCTGTGAACTCTCATACCCTGTCTTTTTTTGAACATTTAAATTCAACTTTAAGAGGAATGGAAAAAAAATGGCCTTCTTAAGGGAGTGTTATGGTCAAGGTCTTTAATTAAGAACTGGTAAGAAAACAAAGTGAACAGATGAGACTTGAACTGTCGCTTATCGACTAACAGTAAACATTCACTGTATGGTTCCAGACAATTAGAGTACAATGCAATGGGCTGGAATGAAATAGAGTATCAGTGCTGGTTATCTCTGGTATGTGTGGAACTGATAGGTAAAGGGAGATTGCAGCTCTGATCATCCCACTTTCTGTTCATTCCTCTTGAGTAAGCAGTCTGTGGGAGAGTCTGCTCCAATCTCTAAATGCCAAACACAGCAGGTCAAAGGGACTTTTTTTTAGTGGGACTTAAATGTAGTTTACTGTTTGGACCATGTGTTAACGTTTATTGTACTTGTTGCATAACTTGCTGTAAACAAAGAGGCAGGGTGTGAATTTCATTAATGGCTTGTTATCATCAGAAAAGTCTTTGATTAAAAAAAAAAGACCTTAACAGTGAAACCTCTTTTGACTTCATGACCTTTACTTCCTGTAGGTGTCAGCCTCAACCCCATCATCATCTACTGTGCCAGCCAAGAAGAAATGGACATGTGGTTTGAATTGCTCAAAGAAAATATTGAGGCTAATGGAGGCGCTGCAATCGCACCTGAAAACTACACCAGAGTTAGAGTAAGTACAAAAACACTTTTTTTTTCTGACATAGTGACATGCCAGAGAAGAAAATGTGCTGCTGTGTATATGTTTGCTTTCTGTTTGTGAGAGCTGCTGTGCATGCTGCATTACTGTCATAGTTTACGGGGACACTTAGAAGTTAAGCCACAATTGTTCAAGCTTCAAGTGCTTTACTTACTCTGACAAGTCCAAATCCAGATACAGATTAGCCTTGCTTCCAACCACTCCTGATTAAACAGGATGTGTGCAATTGTGAAATTTCGGTGAGTCATTTGGGTCACTTCTGGCTCTCCCTGAAGCCTGGATACTAGGGAGGGGCCCTGACCGCATCACTGCCTACATCAAACTAACCCTTACATCTGTACAGCGCTGACTTTGCAGCCACAGGTGGGGAAATGACTGATGAAACACACAAACATAGTTGTGTCATGAGAGAATAAACAAACAAATGTAATAACTAAGCCTTAGCTTAGAAGTCTTCTGCATGAAGAAAGGTGTGAAATTCCAAGAAGCAGATCAATGCTTACTTAGTACTGGAGCATTCTTCATATTTACTTTGGTGATGATTCTGACTTCCATCATCTAATGTGTGTTAATTATAGGTAAACCAGGACAAGACTTCTGAAGGAAGAGAGGAGCTAAGAAACTCAATCAACAGAGAACCCATTTATGAGTGGGAGGGCTCTCAGAGGGACAGTTTGGGCCCCATCACCTTCGTCACCAAAGTCCGACTGCAGCACCTGCCCTGCCAGGTACTTTTATAAAAAGTGATTTTTACAGGAACTCGCCTACTTATGGAAATGTATAGCTAACTGAAACTTGTGATGTAAGTGTGTTTTCAAACTCTGGGAATTTTTCTCATGATGAATAAAGCAGGAAAACAACAGCTTTAAATCCAGGTGACTCACAGTTTTCAAATTGCGCAACATGCATCACCTCAACACAATGTCAGGACTGAGAGAAAAGGGTGGAGTCTGTATTTTGGCAAGTGACAGTTCTGAAATACACCTATACTAAATTTATTTATCAAATCATCATTCATCAAATCGTACCACTGTGTAATACAACCAGCTGACCAAAATGAAACCCTGGCAAACCAAATCAGTCAGGCCCACAAACAACTAATGCTAAAATGGCCTCATATAGAAGTAAATAAAAAACAGTAGTCACAGCACAGCTTGCTCAGATATTGCTAATTCTCTATAGGAAGCAGCGGCAGCTTTGTTGAGGTGATTTAGGGTATGGGTGTGTGAGAAGCATTTGCTCGGCTCACGCAGTGACTCGACTCACCTCACAGCTGGAATGTCAGCTGTCTATCCAGACACACCCTCTGAGAGCGAGGAAACATAAACGCTGCCTCTTCAAATACCCTACAAACTGGTTCGCCTGAAGATCTCAGTGGGATTTAACACGCACCTCCAAAACCAGTAGTCTGTAGTTTTGTCTTTGCTCAAGTTATTTTACCTTTGCTAAAGATTTCTTTCCTTCAGAAGTTTCTTGGTAGCTCTCTGTCATTCTATAACAACATTTAAACTGCCATCAGATAAAAGGAGATAAAAGTACAATTTTATACCTTGAAAATAGTTTATTTAATTAAAACAGCAACTGCGCACCATTTATAAAATTGTATATCCACAGGAGCAGAGTGATAGACTGCTGGTGATGTACCCATCGACCCTGATCATCCTATCAGAGGAGAACGATGGCCTCTTCTATAAGGTATCATAACCTCCTTTCACTCTTGAAGTGAGAAAGTGTGATTCCACAACATTGTGTGTTTGCATGATGGAGTTGTGTTAAACGTCATTCTGATTACAGGGCAAACTTCCACTCAACATGATTACTGTGACCACACCCTGTCAAGACGTCAAGCCCAACACCTTTATGATTGAAGGTAGGCGAATTAATTCAGTTAATTGCTTATCAACAAACTCAACTGAACCAGTGTCTGTTACCAATATGCAAACATAGGTGGTAAATCAGTTTATTGATCCAAGTATGGCCGATTCTGCTATGATCCTTTCTTGGCTCATTGATATTGGGCTTTTTTTTCCTGTTGATCCCCTTCACAAACCATAACATTTATCTAGCAGCTAGCAGTGAAGCAGTGGTGCAGTTATATATTTCATATGTGTGATACCTTTTATCTTCTTTTTAAAAGAAATGAAATTATTGTTATCTCTTCAGATTATTCTCTGTTTTTGCTGTCTTACTGGCTTCTTCCATTGGTTTCAGGTTTCTAAACCTGAAGTTGGAACTTTAGAACATTCATTGAGCACATAGGTCACTTTGAGTTGCACTGTATGTGCATGTGCAGGAGAAAAATTATTTCCAACCTTATTATCTAGGTGTTTTAGTCCAGGTTTGAGAGTTTTTGTCCAAGTTTGATTTAATAGAATTTTACAATTTAGGGTTTACATGATTATATGTTTCTTTAAGTCTGGCTCAAGGCAGAGTGACACAAAAAAATTTTCTGACATGTTGTACATGTAATGACTGTCATTTAAATATATGTTAAATGGTCTTAAAGAGTTCACATTCCTATGCGTGCTCTATGATAAGCAGCCTTTGCCATGAAACTGCTAGCGTCACATAGTGTAACCCCTCCATGAATGAGCTGGTTTTATCCCTGGTGAATAACAAACTTACTATAGCACATTCCAGTGAGCAAGTAGACCAAATGACAGGCTTTGTCACCCCCTCCTTTCTCTTCCCAGGGAAACTGATCAACCCCATAGTTGTGTCCTGTCTGGATAGGACTGAGTTCTGTGATTGGATCCAGTATTTCAAAGCCGCTGACGTGCCTGTTCTCAGCCCCCCACCCCCAGTCTATGACATCATCTACACCCCAACAAAAACAGAGGTGAGGGCTGCTTGCTTTCTTTTCCAGGGCCAAAAATTAAAACATTTTTCTTAGTTGCTGATGACCCACAACTATTGAGCATGTAATCTCCTGTCAGCCTGTGGGTGGAGTGAATTTAAATATGTGTACAAGTGATAAAGGACTGAAACAACTTAGACCTGCCTCTTTTGTAAACTTACATTCAGCATGGCCATAAATGTTCCTTTTATGTACTATTACCTATTCAATGGTCTAGCGTAAGACTAAGAAAGGCTAAAGGTGTGAAATCTTTGTCTAGTAACAAATACTTAGATTAACAATTCTTTGTGCCCTTTAATCTCTAGGCTCCACAGTTTGACAGATGGAGTGGAAACAGCCAAGGAAAAGTGGGATCTGTTAAGTGGACCCAGTCATCGAGTGCCCATGGGTCCCAGAACCTTCAGTTACCTGTTCATGGAGACAACCCTCTTTCACCAGGATACACTGAACCTCTCTGTGTAAGTCTGTCTGCCAATACTGAAGTTCAAGCTTCACTGACCATATAAATTTAATCAAACTGCTATATTTGCAGAATGTACAAATGTGATACGGGTTAGTTGTCTTCTTAAAAAAAGAATTGTATTTGCTTGGAAGAGATAAGCAACATAGTTCTTTAACAAAATTAATTACTGAGCAAGGTCCACAGAACAAAGTGCTCCTGTTACACATCAAAAGGGTCGAGCAAATAGTTTTTCTATTAGCGGTAGGAAAATAAGAAAATGCCAAATAGATTATTCAGCAGAAAAAGTTAGCTTGTTAGCTTCTGAGTCCTTAAGAAGTCCTGAAGCACTCTGCATTATTAGGACATTTGCCCAAACTCCCCCAGGAGGAGGGCTGTGCTGGCTACCTGCCCATCTAGTTAACTTAAAGAGAGGGCTGAGTGCTGAAGAAAATTCATCTACTGACCTTAACCATCACTCACCTAATTTATTTAATGAAGGCTTTTTTCCCATCTCACTTGTGTCTTTAAAAAGGGAATATGTACTGAGAACTAACACTTTTAATAATGTTTTGCTGGGCGGTTAACGTACCTGATGCTAAATATGTTATAAAGCCACACCTCTTCGCTGACCTTCTTCTCTGGGTGGGAATGTTGATCTTACAGTACAGTTCCAGCCGTCCCTCCTCAACCGAGACTGCTCGGCTGGGCAGCAGAACCAACAGCGTGTCTTCCCACACCAGGCCAGAGCGTGACCCACGTCCTTTGTCGCTACGCTACTCCTCCCCCCAGCACACCTCCTATCCCCAGCCTGCAGAAAGCTCTGTGTCATCTCAGGTCTACAGCACACCTTACTCTGCCCTGCATCAACCCAGTCCACAGCGACCAGAGAAAGCCCCACTTGTCAAGGTAATTCAGTCTGGCGTCTAACTCGATACCCAAATATTCCCTTTGAGACTGTTGACTTACTTTACATGCCATGTGCATAGTAACTAAAATAGGCACACCAAGCAGTGGGCAGAGAGGGGTCATCTTGTACAGTGTATGGTGTTAACAGATGGAGTAACATTGGCATTTGTGCAAATTGAAGTTGAAAGATCAATTTACTTAATGGTGGATAGAATTTATGATTCATAAACAACTTTAGTTAATCAGATGATATCTCTATTGCACTATTGCTGCTTATCATAACTGGCGTTAATTGAAAAACTCAATTTAGACAGTTACCTAAGCCAAAGTTAAGCTAAGCTATTGCTTTCGTTCTCTGTCTTTTCTTTCTCATTAACTCTTGATATGTTTTGTTTATTTGATTATCAGTCTAACAGCTGGAGCACACCACAAACATCCCTGAACTACTCCCTAAATGTCCCACAGCGCCACTCAGATATGTGTGCACGACAGCCCTTGTCACCCCTGTACGATGAGCCCTGCAGTCCAGAAATCTACTCCCTAGAGGAGGCCAGGCCAGTGGTAAGTGGGTCAATGATACTGGATCCATAGTTTCAGTTTACACCTGCACCCGATATCAAGTAGTGAATACACACATCTGCATGTGTCTTTGACCAAGGTGATGGTTGGTTCTTTGACGATGTTAAATCTATCAAAAAAGATATCTAAAATAAATATTTCATTACACATTTCTTGAACTAAGTGTGTTAGACATTTCTTTATAATGTTAAAGTCATATAAAAATCTTTTTTTTTTTTTTACCTGCTTATAATTGCCCTATTCTAACATGTCTTGGTCTATTCTTTAGCAGAAAAGCTGGCATGAACCTCATCAGCAACGACACCACCATCAGGACTCCCAGCTCCCCCCCTACTCCTTTCAGCTCCGCACCCCTCCACTGGGCAGGCGCTGCAGGAGAAGCCTGGTCCTGACCAACTCCCTGAGCCTTAACATGGAAACTCCCCAAAGCCAAGCAGATCAGAGAGTAGAGGCTGTTTCGAGGTTAAAGCTGCTGCCTGTACCCAGCCAAGTGCAAGAGCAGGTGAGGAGCCTATACACTCGTTTCACAGGATACTCTGGTTTCTGGAATGCAGTGTTACAAAGTGAAATGCTGTCATGCTGCGTGGAAGCAGAGCAAGTGTATATACTTGTGCTGCAGGTGATATTTAAACAGATGCCAGAGATTAAACACATATTTAAGGAACACAGAAATGTTTGTTGTACTTGATCACAGGAAGTAACTTTCTCTGTTTTCACATCTGCTTACAGATGGTTTTCCCGTCGAACTCTGTAAGAAACACTTCTCAGATGCCTTATGGTTACTCACCAGGTAAGAATCGGTGGCATGCAGTTATAAACCATATGAAGCATTCTTTTATGGATAGTGGACCTATCTGTGTGAAGAATATGATAATATAACTGTACTCAAGAGTTTTAAATTATGATTTTCTTTTTTGGGATTGAAATGCTATTTTAATGCATGGCTAGCTGAATTTATAACTCCAGTGACAAACAATGGGCAGTCTTTCAAATCTATGACACTGCTGCAACATATTTCCTGTGTGTCATGAAAGTCAGCACTCTGAGGTGCCTTCCTACATACCACTAAGGACACAGAACATTGCTTAGTCTCCAGTAAATCAAAATGAATGGTGAATGCATTTGGCTTGCATTGTTTGAGCTCTATGCTGTCAACGGGCAGACAGATGGGTAAAAGGTCACAGGGTTGAAGGTGTGTAAAGTGTTGAAATGTGCCAGTGAAATGTGCCTTAGTGCAGCTCCTTGTTCCATTTGTGCCAATGTCCCAAGTAAAGGAAAAGCACTGAAAAACAACACTGTCCCTCATCTGTGGAGGCTAGAATTTCATGCTGGTTAATTTTTAAATGTACTATTACCACGCTATTTAATTTTTCAGGTTAGATCTAATACTAGAAGGAAATAACCAAAGAACATGGTGCAGCAGTGGCATGTTACACTACAGGTTTTACAGTAAAGTTGTAATTTGAGACAAGACATTTCACGCCATAATTACTATGAGACTGTTTATGTAATCAGGGTGAGGTTTTTCTTTCATTGCTTGAAACTAAAGCCTGAAACTGCTCTTGAACCCCTACAGATCACCATTCGTACCTCAAATCCACAGATCCAGAGGACCAGGAAATGGACTATGACAACATTTGGGATTATGAGGGTGAGCCTGGAATGATTCAGCCAGCGTCTGGAATTTCAACTCAGTGGACAGGATTAAACTTTGGGGCCCAAGGCCCCGGAGCCATGGCAACCCAGCAGAGATGGTCATAAAACAAAACAATAGCCCGGCACTCGTCTGGACATGTGCAAACAACAGATCGCTATCAGAGGGATAATAAAAGCCAACAAGCACAGTATGGAGCAACGAATCCCAGAAAATGCTTCATCAGGTGTTAGACAGTCAAGCAGAGGAGTGAAGGGGCAAGTATGAAAGGAAATGGCAGAAACAACAGTACGAGAGTGACAGTTGTCTAATATGTAGCATTCAAAAGAGAAGACAGCAGCGTGTACTGTACATTATGTATAACTTTAATGTTATTTTTATTATTTACCAAGTAATAGTAGCAGTAAAGGATTTTCTAATGGGCTGTCTTTATTTTTATTTTTTTTATTTCTAATTTACACAATAAAAATCATTTCATCAGGCTTGTTATAGTAAAGAATGTATGTATATTTTGTAAATTTTGTACATTTATTATTTTATTATGCTGCACTGTTAGGGCAATTAGATGTGGCATAACCAGTGCTAATATTAGAATAACTTCTGCACAATACTGATACCTGTGTGACTTGTTTTTCTATTATTGTTTGATGTGTTTATTTATATTTGGAAATAAAACTAAAAATCAACCAACACATTTGTGTCTGTTTATTCTACATACCCTTAGTGTTTATGTAAAGCCCCCATTTTCCTTTTGTATAACGGATGGATCGATTTAACATCCATCTATACGTTTTCTATACTCAATTATTTCAGTGCAGGGTCACGGGGTTCTGGATCCTTGGAGACTTTACTAGTCCATTGCAGAGCAAAGACAGAGAGACAGACAACCACTCACTCCTAGAGAGAATTTTGAATGACTAACCTAACATGCATGTCTTTGGACTGTGGGAGGAAGCCAGAGTACCTGGAGAGAACCCATGCATGCATGTGAAGAACATGCAGACTAGGTCATGGGTGAGCTGGAGCCTCTCCCAGCATTTTAGCAGGTGAGAGGCAGGGTACACCCTGGACAGGTCACCAGTCCATTGCAGGGCCAACACAGATAGAGACAAACAACCATTCACACTCACTAGGGAGAATTTAGAGTGACCAGTTAGTCTAACATGCATGTCTTTGGACGGTGGGAGGAAAACCCATGCATACACGAGGACAACCTGCAAACTTCACACAGAAAAGCCACCACCCCTGGGTTTGAACCTTCCCCCAGCCAAGGCTCCAACCAGCGACCTTCCTGTGAGGCTGCGGTTCTCATTATTATGATCAATAATACTTCTGATTACAGTTTACAGATTAAAGGTTATGAGTTTGAGGACACCTCTGAACTAACAGGTTCTGCTTTACTTGACAGGTCCAGATGTCTGTTGATGTTTAAGCACTTAAATAAAACAGGTTCCACACTTATGTTAGATCTTATCTGCTGATAAAACTGTTTTCTTCGCCCACGCATTTCCTCCATGTCTACATTGTACTGGACTAGTAGAACAGAATTATTATGCATATGTATTTTATATGTTTGAACAGGCATATGTACACATTGGCTTTTTTGTTTGTTTGTTTAGATAGGTTTCTTTATTGTGATGTAAAAAACGCATGCATGAAATTGTGGAATACAATCCATTTAGTCATTTAAAAGGTTGAGCTGTGCTTTCCAGAATGGATAAACAAAGGATCAAGTCGTAAGCAGGTCAAGCTGTCTCAACCTTATGACACACCTTCAGCTGTGGGATTGTTTCTAAATTGCCATCTTAAATGGCAAACTTGAGCACAACTTTTTGTGGAGAAAAAAGGTTCTCCTAATATCTAATAATACTGATTAACACCGTAGTTTGATTTATCAGGTTAATAAGTCACTCAAATTCTGAATTCAGTTACAGATTTTGAACAGAATCGCTTGACACAAGATCAGATTTTTACATGAACTTATGACGCCCTCTAGTGTTTGGAGACGTTCACTTGTACATCTGAGGGCTTATTGATTAAGAATCAGGACACAACTTAAAGATACTGTTTATTTAAAATAAACTCAGTGCAACCGATAAGACAAGATAATTGCATTAATTTACAAATGGTCTATCATGACTATAACTGTTACTGGTACAGAACATCGTCCTAAGTATGACTTTTGTAAAAGAGTACCTTTACATTGCAATTTAACAATAAATCATGTCAGCCAAATAAATCCGTAACATAATAATTAGTTATGAGAACATTTACAATCTTTGGATAAATACGTTTGCTGCATAGAGGTCATGACAACAAATAGGCTCAAAAGCACTGAATTCCCCAAGTACCTCCAAAATCCATGTATCAAATGCTCATTTGTCATCTCAAGTCTGTACATTTCTGAGTAAACCTGCCTCTAGTCTCCTTTCAGAACACACTTACACACATTATTTACAATTGTCTAAAGTCATTTCTTAAACAAACGTACTTGCCTCATCCTGCCTTTGGTCATTTTAAACTTCACACGAATGCTTTCACAACGTTAAATGGGAGAAAAAGTCACTGAAAAATAGTTTGGCAAGAACTTTATCTCAATCATTTCAATTTAAACATTTCTGTTCTCTTGAGAGATCTATTAAGTAGGGTGCAAACATGTAAAAACAAATCTAAGTTTCCTTAAAGGACTGATCTCTTGTATAGAAAATTAATCATTTCAGTTATGACGTTTCAAGGATACGTTAATGCAGGGTGACGCAATTTCATCTCACTGGCCACAGCTTGCACTTTGACGTATTTACGCAGGTATCGGATGGCTGAAAGAGCACTTACATTCGCCAGCAGAACTGTGAAAAGAAAAACAAAGTTACACGCAGGATAAAACTGAGTAATTGTACTGAGAAAAAGTGAGTAAAGTTCACTATTCCTAAAGCTTTTTTTACAACGGTGTTTCCGTGATTGACAGAGAACATTCAGAAAAAATGCTTTATAGTCTGATTACTGTTACAAATCAGAGTCCTTTCAGTCCTTGCAATACTCCTCCTTTCCATTTAATTCCCTCCCCAAATGTTACAAATGCAGGATGAAGATAATGTTAGACAAACTTTTAACAAACATACCAGCCTTCCAGGCATCTCCAACTTGTGGGTTTGCAGTCTTCAGCACCCACGAAGCAAATGCAATACAAACCAGACACATATCTGACTGTTTGAAGGGCAAAAGGGGGGCATCCAACCCTGAAACAATAGGAATGGTTTTGAATCATTAAGCTGTTCATGCACATGCAAAATAAAGCATGGCTGAAAACCATCTACAGATCCAGAGAAGATTCTCAGAAGGTCAGGGGTTTCATATTTGCCTTCAACATGCCAACAGCTGCCAATGTGCTCCCAAAAATATACATCAGTTGTTGTGAAGATTAATTTTCTGCAAATTTACAAGGCAGCTCGAGGTGACTTGTGTTTAAATGTTTGACTCTGGTGGTTTTACAGATTAGTAGGTGATAATCATCAGACACATCTTTAGTTTGATCACTAATTGCTATCCTAGCTTAATTAAGGATTATTGGAGTTTCAAGAAGAGGGATTGACGCGAAGGCTTCTCAACATGAGGTTTTTTTGATTTCCCTTCACAGCCAAGCATAAATTAGAGCGCTCTATTGGCAGCTTAGAGGAGAACTCATCAAGTAAAGTCAAGTTATCACGTAGTACCATTCCTCCTGGTTGCAACACTACGTGCTTGCAGTGTCGTCTGACAGCTGACGAAAGAAAATCCATCCTGGTCATGACTGTAACAGCTGAGTAGGTGACACGTCTGCATTACAACTATCCACATGTGAGGAATACGAAAGTAGCTTCACTGAATAGGTCAAATATGGCATGTGCATTGTTCAGTGGTTCTGTCAAGACAGACAGATCCAAAGGATTACTCAGATCTTTTCATCCCACAGTAAGCCAGCATATAATAACAGCTACCTGAAACATCACAGGAAGTTGGTGAAATGTAATGGATGGTTTGCTTCAAACTGCTGTTTTGGTCTAAACATGATGCAAAACAGTGTTGTTTCAGATTTGACAGTTCTCTGCAAGTCTTGGATTTAGACATCACTGTTTATGTCTAGTGGGTTAGTCTGAGTGCTCACAGTGGGTTCTGGGACAGGCTTAAACAGAATTAGCAGGTTTGCATTACAGATAATGTGTTTCTTATACACTTACAAAATATCTTTCAGCCATGGTGCTACCCTGATTTATATGTTCTATTCACATTTTTCTCTTTGCTTTTACCTTTGCAGCGATTAAATGTCTGACGCTGAAGCAGCTGTAGCACTACGGATTGTGAATGAAATTTTTGTTGCTTTGTACACAGCAACAATCTTGCTTTGTTATTCTAAATCAACAGCCTTATATACCCAAATTCGCATGGCATACACTCACAGATATGTGCATATTCATTCAACGCACTTAGCTCATACTAACGGCTTCCTGTTTGTCAAAAAACTGACTTCAAAATCCTGCTGTTAGTTTACAAAACACTTAATGGTTTAGAGCCAACATACATTTAGGATCATCTGGTTCATTAGGCCATCAGGGTCAAGTCTGCTTCCTGTTTCCAGAGTCAGAGCTCAACATGGAGAAGCAGCGTTCAGTTCATGCTCCTCACATGTGAAAAAAACTCCCAGAAAACTGCAGTTCTGATTAAACTTTCATTTGTTCTAAATCAAGTTTAAACACTTTTCTATTTTCTGCTGCCTTTTATCAAAATAACTGCAATTCCTCACGCTGTAGCTTATATTTCTTGCAATTTATGTTACTGTATTTTAAACTTTTCTGTCTTTATTTAATTTAATTGATTTCTTTGTAAAGTTTGTTTTTAAATTACTTTTTAAAATGTCTGCTGCACCCCCGATGTAATGCTTTTTATGCAAAGTACTTTGACTTGTCTTGTACATGAAATGTGCTACACAAATAAACTTGCTTTGCCTAATGAGCACAACAGCAAATATTAAAGTATGATAAGCTTGTACAGAAATAGTGGGCTTACCTGGATTTGAAACAGTGGCCTGCAAGTCCTCATATCTGAAAGGCTGCTGTGTGAGTTGTCTGGAGATCCTGTCCTCCAAGTAGTAGAGCAGTGGATCAGGAAGCATCATATCTTGGTTTCCCAGCATATTGAGGGTAGTACCAGCCCTCAAGTTAGATCTGCTACTTTGTCTCACAGGTACAAGAGACATGGAGTTCTGGTTCTGGGTTACAGGTGCTGTAAATTTAATGTTCCTGAAGGAAAGAGACTTCAGACAGAAGACGTTCTCTTTAAAGTCTTTTTCTGTACAGAAGTCCTCGTATACATCTGTGGAAAGCTTAGTTGAGCTTGCCTTACGGCTGAACCTGCTCACCACCCTCACTGGACAACATTTGTCTTCTTCATCAGAATCCACAGAAGAATCATCAGATGAGGAGGATGCAAAGAAATATTCGTAGGCCTCAGGGAATTGTAGATTCTTTCCAGTTGAGCGAGAGTAGGAAAAGATGGGAACTGGCTTGTCTTTGTTCTTCTCTTCTGCCTTTATGAGAGGGTAGAAGAAACTTTCTGTATCAAAGTCTGAGAAGAACTCATCATATGCTTCAGGGACAGAATTTCCAGCTGTGCAATAGGTTGTCATGTTATCTGTAGCAGACTGATGGGGAACTGATCGTTTGCCTCCAAAGAGGTACTGAAATATGTCTGTAAGAGAGATGCTGTAGCTGTCTGTGTCTTGCTTAGGTGCAGAATCATCAGTGAAATACCCCAATTTTTCTGATTCTCTGTCATCTATGGTTTGTAAAATTTCACCTTGGTATAAGTAGCTGGAAGACTCAGATTCCTGCGCTTGTAAATTATGCACACTGATGGTTTTGGAAATCTTTTTGAGGCTCTTTTGAGACCTTTCAGTGAGGACAGGTTGGGATGTGTCAATCACAGATGCCAGCATTGTATTCACTGGGTAAATATTGCCACCATGGCTCATTTTAATAGGCTCACTTTCCCACGTAACACTTCTTGGAGAGGAAGGTGTTTTCCCTGTGGCTTGATTGGGCTTTGACTCAGCCATTTCAGTAAAAATCCCTGGATTAGTCACAACAAGCATGCCAGTCTCCTCACTTTCCTGTACAGGTGCGAGGGAATTGGGTGGAGAAGCTTTGCTAGTCTTTCGTAAACCCAGAATGTCATTTATTGTCAGCTTCTCCATCTCACTCCAAAAAGAAGACATGGCAAACACAGAGTTCTTCATCTTTTCAGCTTTGCTTACAGATGTGGATGCTGTGATGACATTCTCTGCTTCTCCCTGGAAATCACACTTTGATTCTGCTTGGCTTTTACGTTCAGACAAAGCATCTGCTTCCTTGTGCTTTTTCTCCTCCTGACTTCCAGAGTCAAGTTCACCAGCAGATGAACAAAAACTTGCCGACATGTCTGTGAGGTTTTCATTGGAGAGAGATGTGAGAGATTCTGCATCCAGAGTATAGGATGTTACGTGAGTGAAATCTGAAGGACTTGTTTTTAAGTCTTCAGAAAAGAACCGTTTGGTTTCTGACTGACTGCTGTTTGTTGAAAGCAATGAAATGGATGTTTCTATAGTTCCCTCAGCCTTTGTGCATTTCTCTGATGAAATGTCTAAAGTTTGAATCTCTATATTTGTTTGCTGTTGTTTGTCTAAACTGGACAGATCTTTAGCTAGATGGCTTTTGTGAGGTGACTGATCTATAAAGTCTGACATTAATTTGGTGCAGGTTGATCCATCACTGATTTTCAGTGGCAGAGGTTTTGTGTTTTGAGTGTGAGAACTGATCCCAACAATAGCAGATGGAGAAAGGTGAGAGTTTTCCAGTGCACGGCTACATTGATTTGTGTGGTGCCAGTCATTTTCCAGCTGTTCTTGAGGCTCAGCCTCATTTTGACACAGCATGTGTTCTTTGCTGCCAGAATTTCCAGCCTCTGCAGCCAGGACTGACTTAGCAGCGGATAGTTTGTCATTTTGGATGACTTCCACAGTTGGAGCACATGACTCTGCACATGGTAAAACACTGACTGATTTGACCTCTGTTGGAGAATATTTTAATATTTGTTCATTTTCAAAGCTGATGTCAGAAATATTTACATAATCAAATTGCAGGGGGTCCCCTGCTTTTACTTCCCATTTCTGATTTTCATTTTTGCTCCATTCAGATTCTTCTGCCTTCAGTTTGCTGCACGGCTGTAAAGATGTAGTCTCATTAGCACAGATGATTGTGGACATTACACTGCCATCACTTTGACTCAAAGGGGATTCTGACCTTTGCTTAGTTGAACTGGCAGACCACACTCCTTGACTGAGTTTGGTCTCTGGTAAATGTGGACCATCCCTTGAAGGAACAATGTTGGAAACTTTATTTTTAATTTCATTAGCAGGTAAATTCAGTAGCAGGTTGTGGGTAGTGGAATATGGAGTAAGTAGATAGGTGAGATTTTTTTGTGGTTCATTTAAATTAAATGGATCCTGGGATAAAATTATGCCTGCTCTTTCTCTTGATGCATACTGCTCCTCTTCTGAGTCGCTCTGCTTGACTAAAACTTGCCTCTCCCATGCCAGCCCACCATCACCTGCCTCCACACTGAGTCGCTTCTTCTTTTTCCTCTTCCTTCTGATAGAGGAGGATGGAGATGATTCCTGGGAAGGGTTGACGTCCTCCTTTGTCCCACATTTTTTTCTGAGAATTACCTGATCTGTCAACAACCCATCCTGCTTAACGTCATCCACATTCCTGCACATTTCCACGCTAAAGGACTGCAGAGTTGCTTCTGAGCTGAGCATGTCTGTTAAATCATGATGCTGAGTCCCGTGTGTTACCTTATTTACTTTTGATTCTGCAAAAGCTTCCTCTCTGATGAATAACTCTACTTCAGTAGGCTTACAAGTCTTGAGCTCTGAGCCACTGCAGGCTGCAGGTTCAAAGGACAATTTTTTCACTGTGTTTATGCTTCTGATGGTGTCGAAAGGCTTCATGGCCTCTTTGACAACCGCTTTTTCACTACTGGCAGGCAGCGTGTTTGACTTGGGGAAGTTTTTTGGTAAACTGCTTCTACTGGCTTGGTGCCCATCACCACATTTCTCCTCCTCTTTTATCGCCTCGCTGTTGTTTTCAACTCTGTCTTGGCTCAGCTCAGGCTCTGTGAGAGTTTTCAGCCTTTCAAAAAATATATTGATAGACTGAAGGTGTAAGTCTTCCTCACTGCCTGAGAGAACGCTGTCAAGTCTGCCGGTGCCTTGGTTATCGAGGCAGTGCTCCACAAGGGATGCATCACAATTCAGGGGGCTGTCAATATGGTGGTGATTCTCGGAGAAGCTTTGTGTTGGGTTAATAATCTGAGCCCTCTGGCCAAGAACAGACCCTTTGTCATCAATGTCACTCATCCCAGAATCATCCACACCTGCTAACGAAGGAGGAAGCAGATTACACTCCTCACACTCTGCAAAGAAGCATTTCCAGTCACGGTCGGAGATATCCACACTGTATTCAAAATCATCCATTTGGAATTGGGCACACTACTTCCTGCAAAAAAAAAAGAGCTAAAATAAAAGTAAATGTAGTACCTCTTCAGGAAATTCTAACATCTTACAATAACATATATTCCACAAACAAGCAACATCTCACATAATCACACATGACAAGCCTCAAGATGTCAAAACTAAGCAAAAAAATAAATAAATAAAATATAAAAAATGTCAACAATAACTGTAGTACATTTTGCACTTGCAGTTTTCTTCTACTTGTACTTCCATGCAGCCATATTACCTGTCCTGCTTCAGATGTCTGCAGAAGACAAAGGTTGAGGAGGTCTCAGCAGCACCATGCTGTATCCATTCTGGTGGGTGATCTTGTGTATGAGCATACAGTGCAGCAAGCCCCATGATTTGTTAAATATAGAGCGGTGCATCAGATCACGTAATACACGCAGTGTTCTTAAAGCAGCCATTTCCAACAGAGGTATAGCATTTCAGAACTTTAAATAGTCTCACTACTTGCCAACTGGTTAACTAAACTGTAGTTTTGAATGTATTATTTGGTTTGGAGGTATATTGCTGACATCCACAATATTTATGTTTGTGTTATATAATTTTTTGTGTATTTTATATTTTGATAGAGGGTCAAAAATGCAGCAGTGCTGGCAACCACAAACCTGACAGTGGCTACAACAGCAGCTGTCTCAGCAGATCTAGTGTCATATGAGGTGTGTTTCAGTCAGCTGATTATAACGTGACATCATGGGGGAAGAGTAAATCTACGTCTTTCCAGGCACTGCAAAAGAAGCCGATAGCTACTTTGAACTGGAACAACAAAAATGCAGAGGAGTAATAAACAAGTTCACAGCATTTAGGAGAAGGATAATACTGTAGATTTAATGTATAATTTATTCATCTGACGCATTCACTTCAAGCTGAAGATGAGAATTTGACCATGAATCCTGCTGAACTTTGAACATAATGACTGGCTGGGTTCAATATGCAACAAAGTGTGACCAGCAGTTCACAAGGTATTAAGAATTTAACAAGTTTTTAAATAAATTGTCAATACTTTTGTTCTCCACATTGGAAAACAAAATTAAAAAAAAGTTTTTTTTTTTATTAACTTTTAATTCAGCTACAAACCACAGGAAGCATTTCTTGAATCACTCAAAACAAAGCTGATGAGAAACATTTTATAGCTCATGCACTAATGTTTTGTGGATCAATAAAAACACATTTTTGCTGCCAGAGCACAGTAAACCATTAAGTTTGCAATTGGAAGAACTCTGCTATGCCATAAACGGGGATAAATAAAGTTGTTTGAATCTTGAATCTTTGAATAAACAATACTCTAAAGGGACTGCCTGTGTAGGAACCTATATATGTTCCTTATTATTTTATTATTAGAGCTCTATGGAGTATAAACTAACATTTAATTCTATTAGTTAAACTTCTAAATATTTTTCATGTTATCTGTGCTTTGTTCCTAATGGCAAGAAAATGACCACATCTTACTTTCACTAAGCTCCAGTTAAATGGAAATGTTGTTTTGTAATTTAGATGCAAAAAGATGGTCATTTGCCTTAATGTAAAAAAAATAAAATAAATAAATAAATCACCTAATATTACATGATAAGGGAATCTTGTCATTTCACAAACACTTGGTGGTGATCTGAGAACTCCCAAAGTCGAGTCAACATGGAAAAAAACAAGAACACACATAAAAACAAATGACATAAAGAAATACTGAGAGAGGTGATAATCAATTAAAACTCAATTATAACACATGCACCTAAAACTAAACCAAATGCATAATAAAGAAAAAAATACAAACTGAAACTCTACATTAAAATTTTAGCAATCAATTTGTGTTTAACCTGAATCTCAATCTCAATGTTTGCGAAACAAGATGATGATAAATGAACTGAATCATGTTAACTAATGACGGCTGTATGTGGTAAATAAATTTAGATCTTTGAGTCTTATTACAGAAGGCTGTACCTTGTTACCTTGTTGATGTTATTAATACTCTACATTCAAAATAATAAAACAAATCTATTAACAGCAAAAAATGTGACCTTATAGCGATAATTTGCACAATTCCAAAATGATGCATTGTTGTCATATGCTGAAACTATTCCCAACTAACCTAGTTTGGTTTTTATTTTCTAATAAATGTTTTCACATTTTCTTTTATTTTAGCTATTATATGGGGCATAATGTTTTAGTAATAATTAATTAGGCACAAGGATATGTATAATTACATTTGTTGTGGCTGTTAAGACATATAATCAACTCAAAACATCCCAGCAGGCAGTGGAGCAGACTGAGTGTTAGGCAGCTGTAATGACAGCAGAGCGTACTGTCAACAGCAGGAGTGTCAAACTCTGTTTGGTTCAGGGGCCACATACAGTGGAATTTGAGCTCAAGTTGGCTGGACCAGTAAAACAACAGCACAATGAACCATGAATAACAAAAACTCCTAAATTTTCTCTTTGGTTTAGTGCAAAGAAGTACATTATCAATATGTTTACATTTAATGATCAATCCTTTTAAAGAACGTCTTATGATCAACCTGCATATTCTTCAGAAAATAATGATTTTATTTGAGTTTTATTATACTTTCAAAATTCCTTTATTTTATTTATTTATTTAAACTAAATTATTCACACATTTGGTTTATTTGACATATTTACTCATTTGCATATGCATTGCAATGTACAAATCACAATGGATCTACAAAATCACAAAACTTTTCACAGGCTTCTGGTACTGAGAAATACAGTATTTCAAATTATCATTAGAGTAACTTTTAATGAACTACAGGTTATTTTAAACATACTTACCTGTACATTTCCACATCTGTGTAGCAATCCCAACTGACTCACCTCATAATACAAATTGAAATCAAACTTATTAGGTTAGAAAGATATAAAAGATGTAACAAGTTTTGCCCCCTGCCTTGGAAATTAATATTATCATTCTTGCATTTACTAAAATTATTCTGCGGGCCAGATTGGACCCTCTTGTGGGCCGATTTTGGCCCACGGGCCATACATTTGTCCCTCCTAGTCTACATGCATGTGAAATCTGTTTTTAGGGGGGAAGGCTTAAGAAGGTTAAGCCTTTGTTTACAGCTTACAGCAAGACTTACAGCAACCTAAGTTAAGACAATGTAATTACCGGAGCATCTTTTCTGTAAAAATATCCCTGACACTAAAAGATGCCAAGATAACCAATCAGACCGATCTCATCTTGATCTGTTAAACTGTAGTTAACATAAGCATAATGGGCCTTAATTGCTCATGAATGCGTTAATTAATGATGAAGGACTCACTAATAATTCAAAGAAAGAGCATGTCAAACTGTGTGTCGTTAATTTCTGGCAGAGCTTTTAAAAGAAAATAAGCAATGTGAATCAAGAAATTTACTAACAATTCACGACTCCCAGTGCTGTAGCTCTGTTTGCAACAGGTCAAGCTTTAGATATAATGATGCTTAAAAAGATAAGATTTTGACTATTCTTGAGCTGTAAAAGCCAACTTAGGCCAGACAATCTTGTTTAAGGTCACTTCTATTGAGGATTTGAATCTCACTTTCACAGACTGTAATTAAGACCTTTATTTGCCTAATTTTCTTCTCTATAGATATTAATGAGAAAACAGACCCTCTAATTAGCCGAACCACCGTCTGGGCTGTGTGCCCAAGAGGGCCCTCTCAATTCATCCTCTGTGATGAAGGAAGACAAGCCACAGCCTGTGTGTGGCTACTGCACCTGGGCCAGGGGGCTGTTTTCAGACGGGTGGGATTCTGTTTCTATCAATAGGATTAGGCTCTTATGAGTTAGTTGGTGGACTTAAGATTTCTATCTGTTTGGGCCGCTCCACAGCTGCTAATACGACAGAATTGTTTACCGTGTCAGGCATGGCGATTCAACATTAATTAAACAAAAAGCAGATGAAAAAACAGATGAATTCAACACCATGACATGGCATTCAAACAGAGAAGAGTTTGAGTTTGATCCTGTTACCAAGCATCCTTGGTTAGAAACCAAGTGGTTGTGTAAAGTTTTAGTGAAGGTCGGAAAAGAGCAGACAAAGACTTGTGTTTGGGATCTTCAGGGATGATTTAGAAAGCATACAGGCTATTTAACAATTTATAAATTGTTCAAATTCAAATTAATGGCTCATTAGCAGACTTGTGCACAGCTTGTCAGAGAACCATTTAACTGGAATCAGTTGTGTTGCAGCAGGCAGACATCTAAGATCTGCAGGATCTGCAGGATGAGGACCAGGGTTGGGAATCACTAGTCTAACAGTCCTGGGCCTGTGTTAATGGATTTTTCCATTTCATGATGTGGCAATTGTTTTCTATTTGTGAAAGACCTGTGGCCTATTGCACAAAGCCAAGATAAAGAATTAAGCTGGAATATGTTGGTCATTCTGGCTCAACCGTGGTCCGGTTGAACAAAAGCGGGATAGAGGAATGTTTAATATGCTATGACATAAGTTACCATGGAGATTTATTCTGTGGAGCTAGTCTGCTCCAGACCAGGCTAAGTTTAGGCTAAGGATTTATTTAATCTCATGCTTTCATGTCAGCAGTCCCCACAAATGGAAACAATATTTATCTCACTGCCTGCTACACAGTTATCACATTTCAACACTTATGATCTTAAAATCATTTTAGATGAATGCTTTGTCAATCATTAGATAGTTTACACTTTCCCATAGACTATATATAAAGTACACATTACATATAAATACACAAAGGGTAACATGATGCTTCTTCAACAAAAAGGATAAATCCAAGCATTAATGCCTTAAATTATTATTGTTGAAACATAAGTCTTATTAGCGTGTTAATAGAAAGCACAGAATCACAACATATTATAAAACACAAGAATAGGTAAACAGCAACAAACGTTTTCATATAATACACCCCTCATGTCTGCAAACTGAAATAAATGCAGGACAGATCTATACTCAACAAATTAAGAGAGAAATGAATGGATGAAGTAGCCTCCCTGCAGACCTGTATACACACAGTATACAACACAAACATCATAACAGGCCAAATTAATTTAAAATGACACCAAATCTTCTGGCAGTGGCAGAAGAGCTTTGTCATTGCAGGTCATGTTTAACATAAAATAAAAGCATGCATATAAACTACAATAAATTAAGGCATATTGGTCTCTGACAAGCAGACTACTGTCATTATTTAGGAAGATGGCAACACTGTCCCAGTCCACATGTAGTAGCACTTTTTGGGGGTCTTCTCCTTCCTCATGCAGGCTACACTGTGGAGGGAAGCATAGGACACCATGATGTCCCATGTCCTCTCTAGGCTGACCCTTAAGTGGTGAAGACATTGCAAGCGTGCCTTCAGGAAGTCAAAGATGCTGATATCTCAGGTATTAGAAGATGTTCCTTATTATGTGTAGAGCACTAGATCTTGATTATTGTTCTCCTGTCTCAGGCTGTCTTAAGTGCAGCCAAAGAACATCTTGACATCTTGGCATGCAGTTTACTGGGTTTATTGGGTTTAGAAATATCTGTTTCAGCAAGAAACCAAATTGTCTATACTCTCAAATAATTTATGAGAGAGATCAACAACGAGGCAGAAACCCCAAACAACACAAAAACCCAAGAAAAATGTTTTAAATGTTTTAATCATAATTTGACTTGTTGAAACAGATGTCTTACATCTATTTTAGCTGATTTTTGTGTCTTGTTTTTGTCACTTTTTTTTGTTTGACTGCTTGGTTCAGATATAATGCTTACTGTATGTGATATGTCCTGTTCTTTTGCAACCCTTTGTAGAATGTAGACCCCCAGTAAGAGTAGATAACACCTTAGTGGCAGCTAATGGGGATCAGAATAAAAAATAAACAAGAATAAAGGTAATTTCTATTTGCGCCCTTGTGCTGGCATGGGCATTACTATATGTCTGCTGTACTTCCTGAGGGTCTGCAAGTAGTGTCAGGAGAAAAGGTTGGCAGGTATACTCTCTCCACCACGCCAGAGAATTCACCTACAAAATGACTGATAAACAAAATGTTATCCTCACAACCTCATAAATAGAGGGACATTTTGTCAAAGCCGTGATGTGAACAGTGATTATTAATAGAGGATATGTGGCTCACCTTGTGATAGGTGCTGATAAGTCCAAAAGACTCTGGAGACATGGACCGAGCCACTTTGCAGCAACATTGTGTCCATTCATAGACAACATCAAAAAGTCATGTTCACCTGAACATTAATGCTGTGAAAGGATTTCCTATTCACAAAACCCTCTCATGAGCACATGTGGGGGATTTTTTTTTTTTTGATGTGGGTGCAGTCCAGTTCCCCAGTGACATTGGGGAAACCTCTAACACAAAGCGATGAGTATCCTACTATAACTTATCCTATGAAATCATCTTTGATGTCTTCATAACATAACTTCACTCACAGCAGTTTTAATGGATTCATAATCATAGTACACCTATGTTTTTGGAGTTGTTAATTATGTGGATTGTAATTGAGATGGTTTCAGCAGTGTAGTGAGTATGTATTTGTGCACTACTTATACATTTACACAGTCTGTAATACTTTGCCACACTCTCTATTTTATGACCCATGATGGTGTTTCCCAACTTTTTATTTGATCCTTGACTTCTTCATTCGCTTCTAGGAGGATTTCCTGCTCTGACTGGGAGAAGTGCATAGATCCCAAAGTCTATTGAGGAAGCCGCTAGTTTGCACTTATCCAGGATAAGTTTTACCTGGCTTGATGAATCTGTGTCTAGTCATCCTGGCTTGCTCTTTGTGCAACCAATTAAGCCTGGATGTTTTTGTTTTGATTTGATGAACCCAGCTTAGTTATTTATGCTAAATGTCTGATTCCTACTTTTGTGCAATAGGCCCCTGGACTTCAGGCAAGCCAGTTCAGCACCCGAATGTTTGCTCTACGATGCCAAGCTGCTGTTACACATGCAGTATGTGATATTGCATTGTCCACTGAAATATCCAGAATACATCCAACTCCATTTTCACAAGAATGAAAACTCAAGGTTATATAACCAAAAAAAGTAAAACCAACAGAAAACAAGACAAACAAAATAATCCAACAAACAAAATAAAAACATGTTTTGTATTTTATCCTGCATGTTTTAGATGTTTCCTACTCTAACACACCTGTTTCAGATTAACTGAGCTACTTGTTACTTGCAAACCTGCCAATGAGCTATTCACTTCAGTCAGGTGTGTTGAAGTGGGGAAACATCTAAAATATGCATGGCAGGGGTCCCCAAGAACCAGGATTGAAAGACACTGGTGTAAGCTATACACAACATAGGCACTAATGTAGCCCTATGTCATCAGAGATGGAGGTTTTTGAACTGTCTCCTGATAAGCTGGGTAACACCTTTTCTTTTCAATCTGTAGGACATGACACCCGTAGTTTTAAAAAATGTGTCATTTTTATCCATCAAACAACAGAACAGTTGTCCACTTTGCCTCAGATCATTTTAAATAAACTTTTATTTTAAAAATATCTTGTTAATGTTCTACTGGGAATAAAATATGGGTTTATGAGATTTGGAAATTATTACATTCTATTTTTATTTATATTTTAATTTTGGGAATTTGGGTTGTATAAAAAATATAATCCTATGATTATGATGCTATGGTGTAAACAGAAGTGATCACTCTTAAGCACAGTTACACAGAGGCAAGCTTCTGTAATAGCCATTTTTTAGCTGGTGGTACATGTAACACTGATAGAGGAATGAGTGTCCATTTCTCTTTATTCAAGATTTGAAAGTGGAAACCTGATGTTCACAAACTGGCATCTTTTAGCATTGTTAACCTGTTGCCATACACTAGTCTACTGTATCTCACCTCACGATCTTCTAACATTAAGACAAAAAGTCACTCTGTTCAAATAGTCAGCAGTGTTAAAATGAGTCTTAGCTGTTTACTAAATTGCTGTAATCAAGTGTAGTTATCATGTACAGCTGATTTACTGAAGGCAACTTCATGATTCATGGCTAGTTACTGGTTTGAACATCAGATATGACCTTTCTAAGTGGAATTTGCATGCTTGTTTAATTCCTGCATGAGTTTTCTTCACCTAACATCCATGCAACACCCAATCACTTCCTAGTCCCCTCATGACTCTGTGTGAACAAGATTAAACAAGTAAAGGAAATTTATTGTTGAAAGAAAATGTTTTCTTTTTTTTACTTTGCTAAATTAATTTTAGGGCCTTAATTACTTGTGTAGATTTAGAAGATTAACTAAATTAAAAAAATGAAGATAAAATATTTTAAATGAACTTAATTAGGCTATACTTTAATTACAGATTAAGATACCACACAGTTCATAAAGTAATAATAATGTGTTCCACACTTTCATAAAGGTAAGGTAATACATCAATGAATCAATAATCATGTCCCTACCTTTGAAGTCTGAGATAAAACTTTGTCATTTGTTTCTACAGATATTGAGACGTCACTGAGTTTTGAGAATGTGACACATGTCACCCAGGGGTTGGCAAGTTCAATCCAAGTTCAGAATCAGGCGTGTTGAAACAAGGAAACATGTAAAACTTGCAGGACTGCGACGCTCAATGATTGTACTTGCCTACCCCTGACATAGTCACTTTAAAAATATGTTAATTATACTTTTGCACTTTCATTCAAGTAGAGCTTCCATTTGCTGCATATCTTTTTGTGTTTTTGCATCTTTAATCAAATAAACTGACGATTTGATAAGTTTCTACTCAGTTTGATTATTTGAAATTAAATGATATACTTAGTTTTTTTTCTGTTCCACCCTTTTTAATCAGTCTCAATTTCACAGCAGATACTTCTACTTGAAACAGTGGGACAAGTTCAGGTGTATTAAAAAGGCCTTTATTGCTCCTCTGTATGTTCAGTTACACAAAAACAAAATTGAGATGCAACACTTATTAATACACCTGTGCCAAGACTTCTGGTACCTTCTTCCTCATGGTATCAGCCATGAGGAAGATATAGTTGGAAGATTTTTATGACTGTGGGACCTTGAGAAAGGGTCCAAGACTACTTCTTTACCACTAGATGGCAATAGTCAACCACTGTTTAACAACGAACCCTGCAACGAGGCATAATCTCCACTCACAAGGGCATTTACATTTAAAGATGGATTATGTCTTGTTCTGAAGTACTACAGTGAATTTTTGGCTGAGGAAATTTGAAAAACATTGTCAGAGAATTTGGGCTGCACGGTGGTGTGGTGGTTAGCACAGAAGCCTCACAGGAAGAAGGCTGTCGGTTTGAGCCTCGGCTGGGGGGGTTCGAACCTGGGGACGGTGGCCTTTCTGTGTGGAGTTTGCATGTTCTCCCCGTGTATGCGTGGGTTCTGTCCGGGTTCTCCGACTTCCTCCCACCGTCCAAAGACATACATGTTAGGTTAATTGGTTATTCTAAATTCTCCCTAGTAGTGAGTGTGTGTGTGTGTGAATGGATGTTTGTCTATATCTATGTTGGCCCTGCGACAGACTGGTGACCTGTCCAGGGTGTACCCTGCCTCTCACCTGCTAAAATGCTGGGATAGGCTCCAGCTTACCTGCTACCTGGAATGGACTAAGCGGTTAAGATAATGACTGCATGTCAGAAAATTGCCTAACAAATCTAAAAGGTCTGAACATTGAATGTTTCTCTAACAATACTAACTAATGTGCATATGGTTGTAGTCAAGTAAGGATATAAATCAGGTAATTAAATGGACCGATTTGCACATTTGGATGGAATTATGTGTTACTGTTTTACATTTCGGAAATCTTTAGACACATTTCTGAGTGTACAATAGCATGTTTAAGTTGCGTACATGCCTTCATTTAAGGATAAAAGGCTAAATAAACATCTATGTTTACATCAGTGGGATTAAGATGAGCAGTTGCCCAGTTTTAAGTTTTTGTAGTTAAATTTTTATGCAAATTTAAACCAGAACTCCAACAACAGCATAGATAACGTGCATACCCCCCCTGGCCTGTACATTTATGTTCTGCAATAAAAAAAACAAACAAAACAAAACTTGCCTGTGCATTAAAACAAGTCATTTCATATCAGAAAGTCTATAAATATTCTTCAAGATATTTTTGATGGGAAACTGAGCAGACTTGCAGAGTGATACTTTATAAGGTAGAGCTCTTTTACAGTGTGCAAAGTCATATTTGTTTCTTTTTACCAAGCATTTTGGTTTCATCTCCACTGCTTCCTTTCCATTCTCCATTACGCATACAACCACATCATTACATATTGGCTAGAGTTTCGATATTTTTAGACCTCCAGACAGAGGTTGAATTCTTCTCTCACACCTCAGGCAGTCTAACACTTTGCACACAAGAAAATGTGATCCATTTCTTTCCTTGCAGAGAAACAGCTGCAGCAATTGTAGTGCAGACAAAGTGAGAACCTTGCATAATCAAAGCTGATCAGTGCAGAATGAAAGCAGTATACACATGACATTGGCTTAGTGCCTGCGGCGTGAGGAGTGACCCTGACTGACTCTGGTCTTCCTGTCTGTTCTGACCATAAGCAAGCCTGCAGGCCTCATCAGATGGGGTAGTTAGTGAGACAAAGTTTAAACTGTTCACATCATCTGCTCTCATCATCAGTTTCTGATGGTGGCAGTATCTGCTGAGCTGTGCACCATTATTCAGTCGGAGTTAGGTTCAACATGGAAAGCTATTATTCACAAAACATTTGCTCTGCAAACTGACATCACCTTTTGTTTCAGATGTATGAAAAAAAGGTCTATGAATTAAAATGTTAAAGAAAGTGTTCTTCATACCCTTCCCACCAGGTTTGTATTCATTTGTCCTTGGAGAATAGCTGCTTCTCTGTAGAGTGATGCCTAAAAAGCTGTTTACTCTGAGCTAACCATTCTGTGAGCCATGTGAAAAATCATTCTTCTCTTGGAAGACTCTGTAGGTTAATAAGTTATCAGAGGACAAAGAGCTGGCAACCCCACCACCACAAACCAAGTGATGGCCTTCCTTCCTTTGGCCTGGGTCAGTGAGGTTATCAGTGACAGGGGAACAATAGGAAGTGGTCAGAATAATCACAACATGGCACATCACTCACCTCCTGCAAGCCTCCACAAGGCTTTCCAGACTGCTGCTTGGAAGCAGAGCTGTCTATCCACCATCACTTTCGTCAACATGCAAACACCCATCAGACTCCAGTGCTGTCACCACCACAGCCAGTGTGTCACATAGCGTGAAACAGCCCTTTTGAGCTCTCATATATAATTACTTTTCACTGCCTGAGGTCAGTAACGATCATGGCCTGGTGTCAGGGTCTATTCATGGTATCTCTGTAGAGTGCATGACCCACCGACTAACATGAACTACTGAAAAAGAATGCACATACATTGACATCATGACTCAGAGACATATCAGAGAATCACCAGTCAGGATGGAGAAACTACAAAGAGCAAAGTCAGTAAGATGAAAATTACACCACCTGCACATGTACTGACATTTCTTTCTCCCATAAACAGGGGTGGGGAATAAACTACTTCAATATTCACCTTGCTGTACTTAAATGTATAACTGATAATTCTGTCAGTGCTTTTAATCCATAGCGATAGCTATTCTGTTAAATATGTTAAATGTAAGAGAAGCTTTTATAAAAATGAGGAACAGCGACATTAGATGACACCTAATCTAATATGTAACTGTTTGCTAACAAGTTAAATTAAGTTATGCTTCATCCACTTTTTGTCATTGACTTTATTTTTCTAGCCTCCAAATCAAAATGAGGATTAACTGGATTAAAGCAAATAAAAGAGTATGCTTCTATTAGAAGTCTCTAAAAGAATTTTCTGTCAACTCTTCAGAGCACGTTCACATCTTTCAGCTCAATGTTTTGGTTTTACAGCCCACAGCCTTTCTGCTTTTGTTTACTGTCACCAGCTCTTATCATTCTTGGCTTTAGCTGTACAAATTCCATCTTAGCTGAGATTTTCCTTCTTGAATGGTAGCTGTGGAGTAGCTTAGTGAAGTGACAGACTGACATATCTGTGTGCACTCATTTTATTTCTGCTCAGAGTAGAAGCCTCAGCTGTTTGTGCTCATAAACCAAAGCTGTTTCTTTCTTGTCAACTTCAGTCAAAGTGTCCCTGTCTCAATGACTGGAGCTCATGTAGAGCCTCCCACTACCATTCATTCATGCTACACATAATCATTGTCACTTCTTAAATGAAATTAATAACTCTATACTACATAGACTGAGATTACGATTAAAAGCCAAGACCAAAAAAGAGCATATATTTGACCACATTCCTATCTCTTTAAGGGCTTTTGTTGAGCCAATATTTTTCCACTGTCATGTTAATTATGCAATGAAAATGATCAGACACAGTGAAGTGGATATTTTGTATAACTGTGTTTATATTCTTAGTTTGAAATGATTTTTAAAAGTTATTTTTCAGGATACAGTTTAGCATCAGGAGACATTTTATAAACATAAAGTTCAAAAGTGGCACCTAACAGCTTGTAAAAGTTTTATCTTTAGATTTGGGCTGTAACATGAACATGCAGGCATTTTGTAGGGTGTCTCCTCTCCACTGAGGAAAGGGTGCGAACAGCACAGGTTGCAACCTTGTCAAAACCAGCTTGTAAATCACAGCTGAGCTGCACAGCAGTGCACCACCACAGACCGGGCGTCTCTCATGTTTGAGTGAAATGCCTGTTTGCATGTGTTGTGCCTTGTCTACCCTCTGGATCTGAGTCATCTCTCTGGCGAAAGAGGATGTTGAGCTGTTGTGGGCAAGGGCTGTCCTCTGTGCAATCATAGCATGAGGCTGCACAGCTTTGTGAATGTGCAGAGTGGTGTAGAGAGGGCACAGTGCCTTGCTCTACACTGAAAAATGTCACTCCTTCTGCATATTTCCCTTCCTAAATCTATAGCTTTGCTTCCTGTTGATGTGGTTTACCCACCGTGTGAAAATGACTCTACCCTGAAACCACTCCGTGCACAAGCTTTTTAGTGAGCAGGGTGGTAAAACTGTAGCTTACTTTCTAGTTTGTTTAAGCATCGCTGCCTGTTTGTTACCTGACAGTTGTTAATGATGTTTTGCTTCATGGCTGAATAGCATATTTTTTGCACCAACACTTCAAATGTTTTTAACTTTGTTGCCATTGAGGTGTAGAAGACTTTTGATCGAGTGGGACTGAAAGGCAACTAAATTAACATGACTGGCCTGTCAATGCTGGCCTTTGGCACTTGAGAGTGGGGAAGAATTTGCATTGAGGCCACGCCATTCATGATACAATATGCCAGGTCTCTGACAAGTGCTCCTGTAGTTGTCTGGGTCTTGGGGAGTGCAGCTCTCCAAGGAAAGAGACTCTTCACTTGTATGACGCCAGAGGCCAAATGGAGAGCTTAGGTAACAAGAGGCAAGTTGAAGCTATTTGCTTGGTAGTTGCCATAGCAGAAAGAGTAATAAGAAGCATGGGCTGATGTGCTCCCCTACTTAATAAGACATGACAAAAGAAAATGGTCAGAGGTTGGCACTAATCAGTGCTGTTAGCTCCTAAAACCTCTCAGAGCTGCAGTCTTTTCACTCTGAATAATCAGCTTCTACTGTCAGGACTGTGTACTCAAATTCACAAACATGCATAGTCAAGCTTAATTTACAGACTGCAGAATGGGAAGAACAAGAAATCCTTCCGTTATGTCAGCTTAAGAACATTCATGCATTATTTACTTTGGTTTGTCCTGCTGTTAACTTTTGGGTCACTGCAGATAATCAGACTAATTTGTTTGTTGGGGTTCCTGCATATGACACCAGATACAGACATGCATGTGGAGCTAGTTGGGTGGCTAAATGATCATTTAATTTTTTTTTAAATTGGAAATTACAAATCAACACATACATGGTAAAAAATACACCTGTATCTTTAGTGATTTCCTGTAACTGAAGAAAACATTAACAAATAAAAAAACAGTGCAAGAGAAACACCTGCAGTTCTTCCTGACTCATTGCATGCTCTCATCTTCTTCATTGCTAAACCACAGTGGACAGGAAAAAAGTTGTAAAACCAACAGTCAGCTATGTAAACAAGCAAAAGCTTTTGAGTTTCTGTTTTTCATCCATTTTATGTGTTTTCTCCACCAGACAGAGATAAACATTGTAGCTTTGTTTTGCTTGCAGTATTTCATCAAGGGAAAATTCATCACATGCAGTCAGTTGCCATGCGGTGCTGTTTTCACCACAAACTAGTTTTGATTTGAATTGTGCTGCCTAAATGATGTTTCTTAAAATAATTAATAAAGGAAAACCCATAAAGGGTAGGTGATAGGTTGCTGGAACAAAACAAGCCAACAAAAACTGCACATTTTGTTTAAGTTTTAAAGTAACTACACAGAGCATGGCATGCTGGGAGAAAACCTTCTCCCACCGTAACCTGGGAACATGCCAGCCTTGATTGAGAACCTCCAAAAAAATGACTCCTTCCCATCCTGTCCTTTCTCAGTGCTCCCACTGTGTTGTAATATAACCTTAGAAGGGGGTAGCAGAGCTGTGAGAGGTTAGTGCTGTCATAGGGTACATTATAATTGAAGCTGCTGGACCACCACATGATATTACTAAATACTAGCTATTGCTTTGAGGTTGCTGAGGTGAGCTGCTCGATTGTGGCAGGTGGGGAGCCGGGTGAGGCTCAGGCTCTCACAGTAGGCTCTGGTTGATTAAAAGTGTTTCAGCACAGTGGTAACCAGTGCTACCCAACTGGTTGCCATGAAGAAACTAACAGCATCATATATTAAAATGATCAGCTGGAGCTAGTGAATGTTCCCACATCAATCAGAACATGAGAAGGTGGGCATGTGGAGACAGAGATTTAAAGAGGTGAGGTCGTTTTAATATCACCCTTCTGGACGGATAAAGTCAGTCAGATTTAAGAGCTCAAAGCCTGGTCGCTGCACATACTCTGTTACAATTTTAATAAGACATCTACATGTTTTACAAATACCAAACTATTATGATTCATGCACAAAGAGATATGTGGGTTGACACAGATCACTTTCTTTCTCAGTATGTTGCAGACTGATGCTTAATCAGGACTCCTTTTTACTACTTTTTAACAACCAAGACAGAGTAGTCTGATAGACCTCAAGAGAAATCCATCAAAACTAAAATCAACTTTCACTGTCACGTTTGCTGTCTGATTTATTCAACACATAGCATGTCACTACATCCTGGTTTTTAGCCACTAATGTTATTCATCATTGAAACACAAACAAGTCAATAAGTCAACAAGTGTTTTTCTATTCAAATCAAAATAAAAAAAGCATTGCAGCTACTTAATGACCCTAATTTACATCTCATTCCAGACAGTTCAGCTGAACAGTAAGGAATCCACATGTAATAAAAGGCGGAAATTATGTTTTCTTTTTTTTTAAATGTTGCCTAATATAAACGCAAAAAAAAAAAAAAAACAAACAAAAAAAACAAACAAAAAAAGAAAACATAAAACTATAAAAAAATATATCTGATCAGGCATCACTGCATTGCTTGTGGTTTGTTAAAGTTAGGGTACAAAATACATGTGATCAAACAGTAAGTGTTTAAATGAAAGCACTCTTAACTGACAACCTGCTCATTTAATTCAATGAAAGCAATACAGTCATTGCACTTAAATGTGAGTGGAGTGATCTACACTATGTGGTACAAAAGAATAAAAAAAACTATGTACATAAAATAGATTATTTTATTGAATGCATTCAGAATATGCATATATTCTGTAAAGAACCTGCAGTCAATTGGTCAGTGAGTATTTTTAAGGACTTCAGCATTAACTTGTTCCCACAATTCAACTCCCTCCTGATTTCACCTTAGGCCATAATGTCCCTTTTACTCCTGCTGTTTCACCTTCTCTTATATGACCATCCTTTACTCCCCTGCTGTTTACCAATCTGATGTAAAAAACTTTCCCAGCAGAGAAAGGGGCTCAACAGGTAAGAGCAGCCTAAGGACAAACTATCCTGCTGGGCAGTGACACACACATGCACACACTGTGGCCTTTCTCTGGTAAAAGTTTAAGTCCTTGCTTTACAGTCAATACCACATATGCAGTGATGCTTAAACATACATAGCTGAAAGCAAAAAACAAGCTGTTGATATAGTGTGTTTATGAATACTGTTGTTTCTCTCTGCTGGAGATCTTGAACATACATACACTTAATAATGTTAATAGGACTGAATGACTTGAACACAAAAAAAACTGTATGTTTTAGAGTAGCATGTTGTAATGCTGTTTGTCCTTATTGCCACAGCACTACTACACCATCATGTTGGGCAAAGCGACAGAAGCAGAACTCAGATATAGATGGCCACGCACTTAGTCCCTTCCTGCTGCGTCTTGCTTTCAGTCTGCAGCTATTTCAGAGGTTATTGATGTGTCTGCCAACTGGGAGCTTTCTAAACAACTACCCTGCTGCAACACGTTACAAGTCCAGCTTCCCGAAGCTCATTAGGCTCTAATTGATTGTAATCTGGCCTTTGAGAAGTACTGGCCCGCTATGGGGTTGTTCTGCACATGTGAGTGCCCCCACTGTCCTTTCTACTTGTGCACCTCACTCACCAGCAGGGTCTGGAGTACAGACACAATTGGTCCTCTCAGATGGAATCATTAAAGCGGGTGGGATAGCATGAGTTCTTTCATACATCAGGCCTCTGTGGACCAGCTTGAAACTAGGGACAGTAGCCGCTCCGCCTGCCCAGTGGGAGAGCCCCATCCTGGGCAGGCTATTGTTGGCCTCAGCCCTCGACTGGCTGCCTGTGGTTCTGGCTGCATTGGCTTGATTTGTATGCCAAGGCCCTGGACTAAAGAGAATCATGCAGGGGAGCTGGGTCAATATTGGTTTTGAGAGCAGGAGGAAAAATGTCAAAATGTTAAATTCTATTGACTTCCCCCTACTGCTATTTGTTTCTGTGGCAAAAGGCCTAGTGGGCCATTAGTGTAAACAGGGCTTTGTCTTAGGGATCTGAGCTTCCAGCAGGAGGTTAATAGAACAAACCTGGAGTGGGTCTGGTCAAGCTTAAAAGTGGCTGAGGTATTGAGGGTGATGAGAGACCTTATGATGACAAAGTCAGAAATGTAAAAAGCAGCTCTGAAGCGCTCTGACATTGTAGAAAATGTGCTCACCGCTCCTGCAAATTATGCTTTTTGCAAAAATCTGAAAAAATGTTTGAAATCTTCTATTTTATTACAACCGTTTGCTCCTTTAAATATTGAGGATGTATAGTGTCATTAGTGGTATAACTCCTTCTGTTAGAATGCCCTTTGCTTTTCAGTATCATTAGTATGTAATAATCTTTCCACATGCAAATTTACCATCTGTGTCTTTGTTAAGAGGTTTACTGTGTAAAAGTGAAGAGCAGGAGTTTACAGCAGCACATTTCCCTTCCTGTTGCTTTCAGCTGTGTCTTCTGTCTTTCAGCCCTCTGGGAATATGGGATCTTCATTTCAATTAATGTGGAGCCATAAAACCCTTCTTTTTGAAAGTTTTTTCCCCACCCTCTTCGTTGCTTTCTCTGGTCCTCCTCTCTCCTTTTTGCTTGTTTTAACCTGGCTTTATGAGCTGGGAGACTTTTGTGTTGCTTCAACAAGTTACTTCCTCCACAGCAAGACAGGGAGGGATTCTGGAGCCACTGAGGAAAAAGCACATAAAGGGGCACCAAAAGCAGAGCTAATTTCTTTCTTTGTGTCCACACACTTGCATTAGATGTTGTGATACATAACCCTGAAGTTATTACTCTCCTGTGTTAGTTTTATTAATACTAATGGATTACTTAACATGCAGTTAAGCTGTGTGAAATCACACATTACTGCAAGGTGACCCGTCTCTCATTGAGCTCCAAAAGACCAACAACGTTTGCATGAGCACACAATGTTCCTGCATTAATAGTTCTTTCGCTGTAAAGTAGTCTAACCGGGTTTACTTAATCTCAGAAAGAGCGTCTCTATTACTTCTCAGAGTGTCTAGATGGATCCTTGTGTCTTTAATATGTATGTATAAAAGCTGTATAAAAAACGCAGATGTAGATCAAACAGATTGACTAAAGATGAATAAGTGTTTTTATTATTTGTGTTGTTGACAAAAATGTGATTTAGAAGAAACTGAATATAAAGGTTAAATCTATAATGAAGCACAAAGAAGACAAACAAATGTGTACAAAAGCATTTGTTTTAGCCAGGTCAGTAGATTTATTCATTCAGGTGAGACCTAGTTGACCCACTGGACAGGAGCCCTATACTGTTGCTTCAGAAGACAATACAACCAGTTTGTGCAACGCTGTAAACAAATCAGTCAGCCATCATAATTTCAGTACATGGAAAAACAATAATGGTCTGGTCTCATTTCTTTGGAGGAAGCTGGAGTACATGGAGAGAGCATGCATGCGCCACACAGAAAGGCCACTGTTCAAACCCCTCCTGACCTTCTTGCTGTGATGATGCAGTGCTAACCACTACACCCCCACAATTTGTTTCCCTTGATAAATTGTCAACAACACAGGATCACACTTCACCATTCAGAAAGCTGTAAAATTTGTAACTTTAGATAAGCCGTGATCATGATTATGATTAATCATGAGCTTGATTTCTTTGGTGCCCCCACTGGCACTTGGTACCCTGGGCCCAGTGCATGATGCGCATGTTGGGAGTATTGTGGTCTAAAATCATAACAAAGGCTTTAACTTTGTTGTGATGGTGTCTTTTTTAAGAAAATAGCATACATATTTCATTCTAATGCAACTGACTTACTTATCACCCACTGAAGTACTGCATGACTTTAACCGATGCTCTCGCTTAACCATATGGAGATGATCAGCAAGTGTGACCATTGTGTTCAGCTCAAAAGGAAAAAAGCTACAATACAAGAACAGAGAAAGGCATGTGCCACCATGGTGAGCAAACAACGTTAAAGAAATTTAACAGTTGTGAAAGGAGAGGCACATGTGGTCACGGCATGGCTCCCAAATCCCCATCTCTGCGCCGTCAAACAAACCACAATTCCCCTCAGTAAGGTTGACTTTGCATGAACATATTTGCTCATTGTGATTGCCAGCTTTCTACCAGCCCCTTCTAGTGAGAGAATGAGCAAACATGTCCTTCTCCCCTGTGGACCTGCTGTAAACCAAAGACTGAAAGACGAAGAACAAAAGAGGGGAAAGAGCAGTCAGAAAGGTAAAGAAAAGCAGACTCAAAGCGGTGATGTCGAAACAGAGAGGATAAATAGACTGTGTTTGTCTTCAGTGCTACTGATACCAAGTGTTGGGTGAAAGGAAAAAGAAAGAATAAAACACCAACACAGATAAGAAATTTTGCAACTTTTTTTTTTTTAATTGCAAATAAAAGCCCCTTTCATTACAGGCAAGATAAAATGTTTTCTTTTCAGTGGAGTCTTCTGTGTCCTTGATGTCAAAAAAGTCAAAAGTCAAAAAGCATGTGGGATAAAGTCATAGCCCAGAGTGACTGCTGTTCCAAGGAATTATTGGGCAAAACCTGAGTCTGACACCTCACTGTTAATGATCCCCTAAAGAGAGTACATCCTCCTCTCTGACCCCAAATGAACTGATTTGATGGGTTCGTCCTCTTCATCTGTTGTCTCACTTTTGATTTCATACCTTAAAATTTCTACCTTCAATCTATTTTACAGTTTGGATTCACATTTATGCAAAAGATCAGACAAGAGTATCTGATTATTACCTAGAATTAAAAAAAAATAAAAATAAAAAATAAGGAAAACAGGGGCTTTACCTCATTTAGCGCAGTGAAAAAAAAGAGCACAGGCTAGTTAAGATAGTATTACTCATCTTGGAACTCAAGATACTTAAGCTACACTGCAAAATGACATCATGAGAAAACACCTGTTGTAGGACACAAAAACACACTGCTTGCCCAGGAAACAGCTGCCCATCTATTGTTGTCTGGATATTTGGTTTATGGACAACATGAACCTCTCAACAAAGCCAAGTCCCCGTGGATGACAATAGCCTAAGTAGGAGGCAGTGTGAAGGGCATGCTGTTTTAAATGAAGTGCCATGTCAGCCATTTACTTGTTTTTATTGAGCAGTCAAGTTGATGACGCTCTGTTGGGGGTAGCAGTAAAAGAGGGGGGAAGATTCTTTCACACTTAGGTGTCTATCCTGCTATCAGATCAACTGGTTTAAGGGGCTACACTCTAATATGCAAGCACATACAGTACCATTCAAAAGTTTAGAAACATTTTTCTATTAAATCCAGTGGTAAAGTGTTTCCAAACTTTTGACTAGTACTGTACATGAATATGCATAGCGGTGGTGTATGTATGGATACTCATACTGTTTATAGATACTTCTGATACCAAATATTTATGTTCTAAAATCTATTCTAATCTTAAGATGCCAATATTTTAGTAATTTGGGGTAAATACATAGTTCATCATTAATAGGAACTAAAGTTGTGCCGATACTAATATTAGCATCTTAAATTTTAACCGATCCTCCCAAAAGTAAGGGAGGTTCGGCTAAAATTAAGAGGATCGGGATATGTGAGTACTTCTGTCTATACACCTGTCTATTACAATCTATCCGTTACAACAGAAGAGGAATCATAATTCTTTTTAATTCTACCCAACCCCGGCAACACCACTCGAAGTTATGTAATCTTGTGTGGTGATTGTTTTGCGTTGGTAAATGAAGAAGTAGCTGCACATGAGTAATTTTTGTGCTATCCTTTAGCATTAGCGTTATGTCAGCAATTTGGCGTTATTACTCATTAGAAAATTTCCTTTAGGGAAAAGCGACAACAAACAAATGCTTTTAAAAAACGTGGGGAATTTGCAAAAGACAGCCAGAAAGCCAACATAATAATGAAGTTTTAGAATTTGTTGTTGTGGATGACCAGCCCCTGCCTTTTGTAGAAAATATTCACTCTAAGTCCAATTGCAAAATTTTATATAATACTTATAATTTTATAATAGAAATTCTTTGATCTTTCACAGTTGCTTCAGGAGCAAAAAGACCAGACGGAAAGATGAGGTAATAACTGGTTTGTTGTTGCTGAACATTCCTCTGGGCGTGGTGCTTAGCTCACATAGCAAAGCAGCCGCTAGCCTATATAAATGCACCTAACCCAGGTTCAGTCCCAATGTCTTCCTGACCCACTTTCTCCTCTACCTGCTGAACAATGAAGAGTCCACACAATGTTAAAAAATATAACAACATAAAAAAACACGTGTTTGTGGAACACATGCAATATGCAAACAACATCTCATACATGTTTTACAATTTCCATTTGGAGATAAAGTATTTATATATATATATATATATATATATATATATATATATATATATATATATATATATATATACATATTAGTGCTGGGCAACGATTAAAATCTTTAATCGCGATAAATCACATGAAATGTTGAGATTAATCACGATTAATTGCATTGTTACATGCAAAATGTCCTTTTCCTTTAAAAGAAGGCACAGTTTTGTGCACATGAGCAGCTGTAAAAAGATTAAATCAGATATGTGGGTCGACCTGCACAAAGAGTGAAAAAAAAAATCTAGGTAAGAAATCTAATTTCTCATAATCATGTAATGGCAGTTATCTGATAAAGGATATCAGATTATACTGTCTACATGACCTCTTGAATTATATGATAACTCTATAAATCAGGTAATAATCTGATTTTTGGTGTGTATGTAAATGGGTTCAGTGAATCTATACTGGCCAGTACTTGCATAGTCTACATTAAATAACTTAATTAATTCTTCTAAATTAAAGAAAAATATTTGTTCACATTAAGTAATCGCATATGTTTGACAGCATAACAATCAGCTAAGGTCTATAGGTGTATAATTTACATTAAGTTACATTTTGTTTTTTATTCTAAGAACAAACAAACAAATGACATTACTTTTTTCTGTACTGAGGGAGACACTGTTGGATTTATTGGATTTTTTGTAGAACTAAAAGAATTACCAAGATTCAAAATAATAGGAAAAAATATCTGTAATCAGCACTTGAAACAACCGTAAAAACCTTGAAAGGTTTTTATGTCTTACGTTATACTGTAATAAAGGCATGAACCAAAAGATGTATCAGTACTGCCCTAATTTGTACTTTAATGCACTAAAAGTAGTTTAAGTGAAACAGGAAAACAGCTTGGTTTAAAATCTAAGCTTTTACAGCTGTTCACTGGATTTAATGTGTTTTCTGTCAGAAACTTGGAATAAAAAATACTTTACAGAGCTTATTTTAGCACACAATGAGGAAGCAGATCCACTAATCCTACACCACAGGTGCACAAATACCTGTGTAAGCAGAGCTAATACTGATAAAAGCTCCTGAAAGAAGAAAAAGGAAACAAAGAAGAGTTCCCACACTTTGACTGTTTTTTTTTTTTTTTTTCTTTATGTCCTTTTTTCAGTCCTGCCAAAATGCAAAACAGTGTGCCAATCATGAATGAAAAATAATAATGAAGGAGTGAAAAAGAATAGACGGGAGAAAAACCAACACTAACTTGTGGAACTCACCTGTTGGAGAGAGTTTTTGTTTGCTGTTCATTCAGACAGTAAGCGGCTGGGCGGCCCCTCCCTGAGGCTGCTTTGGTTCCCAGGTAAGAGAGTTGAGATGGGAGGAGAGTTCCCACCACACTCCCTAACCGTTCTCACTGCATCTGATTGGTTGGTCGTTGCCTCATTGGTGTAACTAGACACTCCTGGAGCAGTGCAAGCAGGTGTATGAAGCCACAGGGCAGAGGGAGCTGGTAGGTGTGTGTGCCAGACACGAGGACAAAGACGTGCGAGGAGGAGGGTGATGAGACAGCTTCATTTAGCTTTGTCATTACTTCAAACTCTCTAGGTATCACACATGTGAGACGCAGTTGAGCACCTTGTTTGTGTTTGGTAGCGCTTGCTTTGCTTTGTTTAGCAGCTGCTCCACTAACCTGAAGTCATGTGTACACAAACAGTGGCTATTTTGCCAATACAGGCAAAGGCAAATGAGCTTCTTTATTCAAATGATGTTGGTTCCCACAGAACTACCACAATCACTGCTGCCTCAAAAGACAGAAGGGAGGGACAATTTTTCTATTTTTTTAAGCTTGAAGTCATGTCTACACAGATCTTTAACCTCATTCATACAGAACAGTTTTTATTGATTATAGGTCAGTCTAGGTTGTTTACTTAATGTTAATTTATCATATGTCAGTCAAATTGTGAGGCAATAATGACCGGAAATTAAACTTTTTTTGGCTCTAAATCAATCAAAACTGAATTTCCTTCAACTGAGTTAAGCCGCTTGTTGACCTGTTTTATGAGGCCCGAACTGAAAACCCTGTGGCTGACACATACAGGTGACCCTGTCAGTCAGTATTTCTATGAGGAATGGAACATGACTGCAGTGCTCACTATTGGTTGTTAAGTATACTGGGATTTTTGTAACCTTTAAAAATCTGTATGAGGTCAGTGGAAAGTGTAAGGTTCAACAAGTCAGTTATGCAATATCTTAGCTAAAGCTGGTGTTTGTGTCTGGAGAACATGTAAACCAAGATATGACAAAACTTGCTCTGCACTCAGGCATGTCATGAATTTCTGGGTAGTTTCCTGAAATAAGTTCTTATCGCAGGATATGCTTCAGCAGTACAAAGTGACAGCTGACTTCCTGGTGTGGCTTCTGAGAAGACATGGTTCTCATGCTTGGCACTGGCAGCTCCCCACCTGGAGATGTGTTTAGACCTACTGTCATCTCAGTATGATTAACAAGGAGCAGTAAACAAATTTGAACATTTATAGTGTTTTCATCCTTCAAGTAAAATTAGCTTGTGTTTTCAGAAAATGTTTTGATTTTTTTTCTCTTTTTCATCTGCAACAAGTGCAAATACTGAAAATGAACCCTTTATTCTTGGAAAGCTGATGACACTAATCTCTGATCATTGGCTGCCATTTTTCTTTCCATTTGATTGTGTTAAACATGGCTACACTAGCTTAAACAAGCTAATATGACTTCTTTTCCATTACCAGCTGTGTCTACGCTCCTTGCTTTGAGGGCTGCAGCAAAGAGTTTAAACTATAACTACCATCTCCCACCCTGCAAAAAGAACAAGCTTGAATAAATTTCTTCTACTGTAACGCAATTATTTAAGTTTATCCAAAAAGAAAAAATATTGACTAAATCCACTAAAATAAACTACAATCATCACCAAGCCAGAAAACTACAATAAATTTACATGAAAAGAGTACATTACATCACCTACAGCTCAGGTTGAAGAAGCTATGACAATACAAATAAGTTACATTTTAATCTATCTTCCAGATAGTGTTGGCCCACATTTTCTAAAACTTACAACCTTCTGACAAGCTGATTAAATTTTTACTGGACTGTGAATGTGCCCCACAGAAGGACTGAGTGCTGCCAGTTTTCTTACAGAAAGGTTAAATCAATCAGTCTCATCCCTCTTTGTCTGCAAGTTCTTGTTAAAGTGCCTCCATGTGAGATGTTAGTCAATAACATGTGTTTCTCACTTGAAAAGGTGTTTGTGCCCACTGCTACATTCACACTGCAGGTTACGTTCATGCTTTGCCCAATTGATGTGGTAAATAGGTGCCAAAATGAAGAGGCACAAACCAGCGCTATTTACATGTAGTGAGAAGCTCGGCTGCAATGCAGCTTCCCACCACTTGGAGGCAGTAATGTGTCAGTTAGCTGCTCAACAAAGTCCAATAAGCAGAAGAAGACTCAGCTAGCTGCCAGCCTGTAGCAAAACTTGTGCAGAAGTATTTAAAATGAAAAAAGTAAGACAAATACAACAACAATAAATAAATAAATAAAGCAGAGCTGAGAAGTGTGTATGCATGGTTAGCTAACACCTTGTATTTGTATTTAAATGTTTATAAATTATACATTTATTTACAGTTTATTTTATTTGAACCTTTTATTTTGAATGCATTTTTTTTTATCACTGCATGATTTTATTGATCAAATTTCCATCTTTTTCAAGTCCCTGCATTTTTTTCCATTTATTTTTGTTTTATTTGCTAAGATTTTATATTTAGTAGATTTTGTGTTTAAAAGCCTGACTTAAGCTTTTAAATTTGTTTTTGTAGGTGCCTGATTTTGTTCCATGAACTATTATCCTTTTGGGTATCTTGATGTGTAGTTTCACATATGAATGTCTTTGTGATGAATGTCATTGCACCAGGTCATATTTTTTTCATCATGTAATATTTCACAAGGTTTTATCTGTTAAATAACAAGTGGACTTGATTTAGCGTTTTAATACAAATGAAACCAAAACTGAGATCAATGACACCAAAACAATGTTAATATCTAAATGGGCCCCGGACCACTTTATACTGGAAAAGTTGGGCCCCAGTGTAAAAAAGGTCAAGAACTCCCACCCTAGACAAGGTGATTAGTCTTACAGAGAAATTGAATGTGGACCATATTTAATAAATGACAATGCAATATTTCTCATCAAGAAGGTTTTAAATAATTACCAAACTACAAAGAGTTATTGATTTTGTTGTGTGTGCTGATGTCAGTAGCATTATAATCCAGTTAAATAATTAGTAGTTTATGTGATCAAATTGAACTCTGAGAGCATGTAGTGATATTTTGTTTAATACTTTAAATACACCCTTAAAGTACGTCAGTTCAATGCAAAAACCTGATGAAGGGCAAAACACTGACTCCTCAGTGTTGCTGCTGGAATTTCAGGTAAAAAACGACAACGTTTGCATTGTTTTCATATTTTGTTTTTGGGGGCGCCACAGTTAAGGTTCGATTGAACAATTGAGCGTGTGCATGTGTGTGAGAGAGAGCGGGTGCCTCTGGCTTCTGCCTCCATCAGTTAATGTGTGTCAGTCTGCAAGCGAGGCAATGAGCCGGGCTGTGTGCCTGCTGGAAACTGCACGTGTGTGTGTAGGTGTGTGTGTGTGTGTGTGTGTGTGCGTGCTCGGCTGCTGACGGGACCTCTCACTATCAGGCCCACACATCTCTGGCACTGTCTGTGTTGACACTCTGCCTGAGGGGGAACGAGCCTACAGAGGTTGAGGAGAGCAGCGTTTTCCCACGGCTGCTGCTCTCGGTCTCGGCCCTGCCTCTGCATTCCAGGACTGCCAGCGCTCTGTAAATGTTTGGACAGCCTTGAACAAATAACACACCTTGAAAGGCACAAGCACAGGCTCTCTCTCCCTCTCTGCACACCCCTTCTCTCCATCCACCTCCTTAAGCTCACATAGCTAACACCCCCAGCCCACCCAAACCACAAATCTACCTCCACCCGCCCTACTTCTGCCTTTCTCAAACTTTCCCAGCTTCACTCTCAAGCACAAATAAACACCAGGCTGCACTGTGTTACTACTGTACACTTGTATATACAAATATGCAGACACACACCTGTGTATACGTAAATAGAAACACACGTCTATTATTTCTTTAAAAGCAGGATTGTATTCACAGTCAGGACTGTAGAAGAATAAGTATACTTTTTTTTTCTGTGTGAGATGATTTGCCAGATAGTACTGTTAGGAGTCTCAAACAATCTCAAACAAATTCAGTCTGGACCTAATGCACAATTACTAAAGACAGTTAAGACACAACTGGCTGAGCTCAAGATATATTTGAGGAAAAGGGTCTTTGCCTGTGTTATTATGCATTACCTGGGAGCAGCATGCAGCCTGGTTCAGCCCTTTGGTAGTTTTTATAAGTAGGACATAAGTTGAGGATTCTACTCAGCAATCTAAGAAAGGCATCTCAGTGTTTTGGATAAATTCATGTTTAATAAAATTCTTGTAAATGCAGGTAGCAGGTAGCATAGAGTACAAGCTAGCTTGAAAATGATGTGCAAGAAATGAAATTTGGCATCCTTTATAGACTTTTTTTTTTTTCATCATTTCAGATGTTGCCAGTAAGAGTTATTTATAAAAAACTGACTTTGTTTCCACACCTGTGCTTTACCTGAACTATAATATAACTAATATAACATTTGCTGAATCTCATCAATATTACCATGATCATAAAATAATTCCAAGTGTTGGCAGTAGAAACAAAAATAACACCGTCTGCTAAAAGTGGCTGATCAACAATTTTGTATTGTGATAAGGATGGAAAGATTATGTCTTTCTCACTGAATCGGTGACATCTACTGGTTTGTCTATCAATACAATTCTTATGGCAGGAATGTTTGCTGAAATTCCCATTAAAAATCCCCAAGAACAGAAAAACAGGGTCTGCTCAGCTTTTTATGCTTTTTTCAACACTAAACTCATCACTTACTAAGGAAAATGACTTACAAACATCATTATGTACCATATGGAGTACATTAAGGACTAAGTTTTAACAATGCAGGGCAATCTCATTTTTATTCTTAGGGTGACAAAATATTAGTTTTGTCAAAGCCTGTACTGTCGCTGACATGCCCATAATACACAATGCTATTTTAAATTTTATTGTGCCAATTTATATTTTGAAAATACAAACATGTTGAAGTGCAGCATGCATATGCTTGGCTAGAAACCAACCCAACAATGCCTAATCACAAATGTGTTTACATGGCTGCCTAAACACACAGAGACTTCCTCCTGAGGAGTTGTGAACATAATGGTAGTTTCAGCCAGAAAACAAGAACAGCTCTTTGATAACAGCGGCTGTTCATAATAGTCTTCCTAATGGAGACTGGCAGTTACAACATGCCAGCTACTGTAAACATAACATTCATGTCAAGAGGATAAATGCCTGCACAAGTCAGCATTCACCCAGAGTGTGAAATTTACATTCACCAGGCACCAGGCCTGATGAACAACAAACCACAAGTGACGCTGAACCTGCATGAATTCCCACACAACCACCAATGATGTCTACCAGCAGCTGTGGAATCTGGAGTTTCTTGCTCACAGTGAATCCCACAAAACACAATGTAGGACAACTCCCACTGCACAGGCAGCAGCCACTCAAATGTGCCTCTGTTTTCATTGTCGAGAGGCCTCGGGGTACATATTTCTGTAATTTGGCTTTTATGCTCAGCAGTTTTGCAGCTGTGATGACATTTAGGTGTCGCCCCCCTGATTCTCACGATCTTGCTGCCAATGCTGCACTGGCCACTGGTCGTCAGCCAAGAGGGAGGTCTGTGTGTCAGCCCCCACTTCTTGTGTACATATGCTTTGTGAAAGAAGGCGCTTTTGAATAAATACACTCCTGGCAAATGAGTTAAACCACAGTGGGCTTTTTTGTGTTTTCCAAACTGTAGTTCAATAGTTTCAGGGTGAGGAGGGTTTCAGTACATGCACAAGCCTTCATTGTTTTTGTGCTTTGTAGGCAGTGCAGGAAATTTTTTCCCCCTCGTTTTGTTGACATAACTTCTGCTGCTGATGTTTTTACCTCAGCTCCTGTCAGCTTTTAACTCATTTGCAACAGTCCAACCTAATATGATTTCAGTGCTAATTTTTTTCCTGATACTGTAATGGGATAACTCAGTTTGTCCCAGGAAACATTTGCTTGGCAAATCCAAACCACTAAAATCCGAATACAACAAGCCAGAGAGGAGTAAGCTGTGTCAATCTAAATAATAATTTTTCTGTCCTGTCTTCCTCCACTTAAACACACATTCTAAAACAACTTCCTTGCTGGGATGGGCTAATGAGCAGGGAGGGCGCATTTTTGAATCTCAGGGGAGTGATAATGGTGGGATTTCGGCATGGTGCCCTCGTCTGCTTGTTCTCAGCTGTCCTCCCGGAAACCTCGGTCCAGCTGTTGCCCATTACACCAGGAATGTATCCTTGGGTCAGATGCCGGGAGTGTGGTGGCACATAAATGACACAGAGTAATCACGGGTCCTGGCCACTTGTGAGTTATTAACATGGCACGCTTAAATCCTTCCCATGCCGCTCATTTACCCCTCCCTGCACCACCCACTCTCACAGCAACTGCTGGACTCTGAGTTTCTCAGAGACAGGAAGTGGGGAGTGTCTTAGCAGGGGTGAGTTTGTGTGTGTGTGTGTGTGTGTGTGTGTTCTGCAGGGTGGGGAGTTTATGGGGTCACAGTATCCGATTAATTGGTCAGATATGCATACCAATAGTTCCTGTTTTGTCTGTCGTGGTTTAGGCCAGTTTGTCTAATTGTTTGACACAGCTGGGACTGCATGTTTGAGAAAAACTGTAGAAGCATAATCAGTTATCAACAGGCTGGGTATTAGATGAAATCAATTTAGAAATCATTAAGATAACTGCTTATTTTGATTAAGAGACATTAAATATAAAATTTACAAATTTGTAAACTTTAAATGATTTTAAGCAAGAATTTGGATAAACAGAATGTGGAAAAATTTAACTTTTCTTCTTCTTTTGAGGTCAAGTACAACATTTAACTTACTGGATGTGGCTATGAATGAAGTTGCACACATAAAACTTGTGCGTGTGACTCATTTCCTGGCTCTGCAGCATAAATAGCTACTGAAGTTTTACCGTGCCTTTGAAATGTCCCAGGAACAGAAATAATTACTCCCATTTTTTTTAGAGCTTGTTTTTAAAAATGCACTCGGGAGTCTTGGTTGAATGTACACGTATTCTATGTATTCTCTCAACATAAAACATGCCAGTCTTTGTTTGAACTGGCTCAATTGAAAGAATTTAAGGACTTCACTCATGCCGCTGAGTAGGAGCAGGAGAGTGTGTTACAAGGCCTGAAAGCTTGTGGATTGCAGTTTTTCTTTACGTAATCGCTCTACATATTCAAACAGTGAGCACCTGGGTGGATCATTTTGGTCTTAATGATATGACCAACAAAATAACCTAAATGGTACTTGAGCAACTTTTTTAGAGTCTGTGCCTAATTACAAAATCGGACAAAAAAATCAACCCACCCCTCACTTAATTGGCTTATTTTCTTTTATGCTGCTATACGTGTCCATTCAGTCATGAGAGGGTGGCAAACAAAACCCTTGCTCTCTCCTTGACCTAAATCACCCCTCCAATTACTGCTGCATAGCCAGCTACAGCTGTAGGTGGACTATCTTAGCTATCCTATAGCGGAACATCTGAACAAAAAGGTGGAAAACAACGTCATCATTTCTATACTTGAGCATCATCTTATGTAGCATACAAATGAGGCATACAGAATCAGATGACAGGATAGTGGTTGGTAACTTATGTGTAAACCCTATTTGTTTCTTTTATTATTTTTCTTAAGAAATTATGCTTTGTAAATTCTAAAGGAACAAAATTATTGCAACGCTCATGTTGACAGAATTCACATGTATCCCATCTTACAAAGAACTCTGACACAATGGACTTTCCTCATTTGGCCTTTAGTTTCTCTTTTGCAGTCAGAAATCTGTGGCTTCTCTGCATGCTAGTTGGTTAAATGTGTCTCTGCTTCCTGTGTCTGCTGTTGAGGTCATGACCCAGCACATGCACACATGTGGCATCTGCACGGCGGGCACATGGCAGAGCAGCTCTTCGTCTGCAAGGCAATCAGCACGACATGTGCAGAGAAAAATACAGGTGAAGAAACTGCATGACATCTCTGCATCAAGTACCTTACTTATGGAGTCTTTAATAGGAGACTGGTGGCTGTAAGCAAATGCATTTTGGATGTTTTCAGCAACTTCACAAGGCTTGAAGAATGCTGTGAAAAAGAATCTGTGAATCTCTGTTTAAGAACATGCAGCACTCAGTCTCTTCTTCAGCTCTGATGAATGCGATTCACAGACAGATAAGTGGAAGAGCTGTTAGTGGTTATTTGTGTGTGTCTGAGCTGCTTTGAGGCCGCTGTGTGGGATCCTCTTTTCACTCCCCACCCCTCACACGGCTGGCTCTAAGCTCTGACCCCATCAATAAGATGTATTTTGAATCCATCAAACAGACGAACTGCTGTATCGGCTGCAGCAGACCGCTGGGGGAAGAACCATGGGAAACACTCTTTTAATTGCCCCCCAAACCTTTTTAAAGAATATTAAGCTTCATTAGCTGACCATGAGCATTTCTTCGTGCGGCTTTCTTCAAGAGAGGGCTTCAGCAACCCACTCAGCCAACAGACCATTAAACGTGACAGGTCTTTGTGAAGAACAGAGGGACAAACTCAGAAGAAAGTGCAGTTAGCAACCCCCTGCCTAAAAAACAAGGGGACAAACAGGTTAGTTAGCCTTGTATCTGGTTTTTTTCAAATTGTCTGTGTAGCCTTAATCACTTAACCAGCCTCAGACCTATTAGAGGCTATAAAGTATCCTTGCTTGGTGAGTCTATCCAATAATAATAATAATAATAATAATAAATAAACAAATTTTGATGTTTTGTTTAGCTTAAAAAAATACATTTGAATCTTTTAGAAATCAAAGATTATTCATTGTATCTCTAGTCAATAAGAGATTTACAGACAACATAAAATAATAAAAGAAAAATGCTTTTTAAAAGTGGATTAGGTTATTAATACATGATGGGAGCTCTAGATCCCTTTATATAAATTAATACAAGCTTTAATCAGAAATGTACTTTCCATTTAAAGCAGATAGCAGCATTTAAAGATGCTGTTAGCTTTAGTTGGTCAAACAACCTATAAGCTGTTAAGACCTTAGACTCCTGCCTGCATATAAGATGGATATAGCCATCACTGATGATGTTACCCACTGATTTGTTCACTTCTATTTTAAAGCTTTGAGGTTGGCATGTTTTGGTTGTCACAGTCTTTGTTATTTAAAACAGGGCATGAGCGTCTTTGAAGGGAAGCGCAAGAACTGAGGAATAACTATAGATGGATTTCATTAGGAAACTTCAGACACTTTACAGCAACATTTAAAACAAGGTAGTCCTGTCTTGATACATCCCATGCTACCTCACTGACATTATTTTGATGATAGTTTTCAAGATTAATATCAACCTTTCATGCTCAAAATCTGCAAGGGAGAGCATACACTCACTAGGAAAACATTTACTGAGGGTGATGGATCAAATGGGGCGTTATGCTCTTCATAAATGGGCACTTTTCTTTGGGCATCGCTTTTCAGAACTGGAGGTTACAGCAGCCAGGCCATCATTCTGTTTGCTATGATGCCAGAAAAGTTCAGAAAAAAAACAAAAACACAAAAAAACTGGAGGTTACATTCATGTTTTAAAAATTACACCTGATTCATTCAAGACTACAAACAAAAAGGGAGTAACAACTGGGTTATTTGGAGAAAAAAGAAAAAAAAAACTTATACTTTCAGCATTTCTAAATGACATTAGTATTGGACAAGAAAATTAAAAGCTTTAAATACACACTTTTTAAAAAATATTTATTTTCTCCACCTTTCTGAAACTTTTCCATGTAGTAATACCAAATTAAAGCCACTGCAACGTGACCACATTTGTCTTTATCTCATCAGCCAACACAAACACATTTGCATAACTCCCTTCAAATTCAAGACATGCCTGCAGATACAATTAAAGGCTTTGCTGCTGTAAGTGTTAAAGATTTTCCATGATTTGCTAGAAATGAGTTGCATTACTCTAAATCCCTGACCCAGTGTTCCTCCAGGGCATGACTATATTGTCCTTCACATTAGTTATCTTAAGAAGACTTTATGACCCTGGATGGAGTGAGTCATGTGTTAAGGTTGGTGTTAAGCTGCTGCGCCCTTTTTGTACTCAGGCCTGAACTCGCCTTGTAGCTCTGAGTGACACCAGAGGATTTAGAGGTGAATGGAAGGAAGGCTTTATTCCAATTTAAAGGATCAAGTCATCTTTGAAATTTTTTATTTTTAGATTTTTTTTCATGAAAAAGCAATTAGCCTTCATTTATATTTAATCTATTAAAGGAAATGGCTAAATGCAAACTTTAACTCTATGGAGGAACAGAAAAACTGAAGAAAAACCTTGCCCGTTTGCTCTGTAATATCATTCTCATTTATCTTTTTGAAGACATAACCAGTGACTTAACCACATTTACTTCCCACCAGATGTAAGACTGAGTGTTCTTTACAAATGGAAAAGCTCAATTTCTTCCTTCGTTTCACACATTCTGTGCTTGAAGTGCTCAGTCTGACCTTTTGACATCATTACTCAAAAAATCAGCAAATGTGGTCATCTTACTGGGTCCTTAAAATGGCATATGTTACATAGAATGGGCCCTCCATTAATCAAATGAAGTTAAGCACTAAATAGGCAGATTCTGGATGGGGAGGTAGGACAAGAGCTCCCACCTCCCCAAACTAACCCCAGATCATATCAGCTGACAGAAAAAGGATTCATCACTTTGTCATCCTAAGATAATAAAAAGCTATGTGGCTGTGTGGGCTGATGGGATCACTATGAATGTGAGATTCTGGGGTGCAGAGGGAGTGAGAGCCGACAGTCAGGAATGGGCAGGGCCTTCTAGTTGGTGACACAAAGCCGTTGCTGTGCAATCAGCTCGGTGTAAAATCGCCGCTCTGTGGCCCTCACAAAGGCTCACAAAGGCAGGGGGCTGGTGGCTGGGGCGGGAGTGCGGCGACACAGCTGTGAGCAGAGCCTACACATCCCGGCTCAATATGGGCTCTCCTCACATCTGTAGCAGCCTGGCCCCTGCTTCCGCCAGATCCCGGGACAATGGGGGCCCTCAGCCAGCCCCTTTGTTGCAAAGTTTTTCAGAGTTCCTTTTTAGCCTAAATCTTAAATATTTCATTAGGCCTCCCTCACCCCAGCTCTCCTTTCACTACCATTTTGAAGAGCATCGTCGGGACCTCTAGTCTGTACCCCCCTTCGCTGTAGTGACGCCCCAGAGACAACAAAAGATTTCTCCTAACAGCTTGGGACCTGCTGTTGCTCAAAAACAAGCAGTGTTTAAAATTAAACAGTAGAGGAGACAAACGCAGTGTTAAGATTTTTTTTCTTTTCTTTTCTTTTTTTTTTTTTTTGTAGCAGACAAGACAGTTAAGAAGTAATTTCTCACAGTGAAGTGGAAATGTGTATACTGCTTCATGGCATTAAATGCATGGTTGCATTATTTTTACATATGCATATGCCTGTTTATGTTTTACTCTGCAAAATATACTTTTTTTTTATTTTAAGCTGCACATGTACGTCTTTCACCAAACCTCAGTTTCATTGATTAAACCAGTGATCCACTTTCTGATATATTGTGGCAATTTATACATTCCAGTTAGGTACATCAACGTTTTAAAGACAGTTTAATAACAACATGATAAAACCTTGAATTTTATTGAAAATCAAAGATATTCATGTCATATGGTCAAATTAGCAATACAATGTCACTATTTAGTATTGAATGACAAGCTACTATGTGCATGCCAAGGCCACATTTAAATGCTACACACACAGAAGAGGTGACCAAACACTCCCATGCAAATATTAAACACTTGTTAATAACTTTTCCGGCCCTGCAGCAGAACTTCTGTCACGATGGACAAAATGGACTGAAAGGATTTGCCTTTATGCTAAGCCTTAAAGTAGCGTGATTGGGTGGAGGGACAAAGAAGAGCTTTTGTTATAAAAAGAAAGAAGGGGGGTTGATTTATCCAGCACTTTAAGGGACCCTAATGAATAATTCAGTGTTATCATTCAACTTGATGCTCAATTATTATGTTTTTCTTCTTTCTCGCACGTGAGGAACCCCAGCAGACAGGGGGTATCATACAGGGGCACCTTAGGGGAAGTAATGCGCACACAAGGACAAAACAAAAAAGGCAACAGCGCAGTCACTCCGCTGTCAGCTTGATAAATATAATGTGTCACCAATTAAAAACTCATTGCCATTCTTTAATTCAGCCAAGGCCTTGTTAACCGCTCCCTGGCAGGGAGGCTGCCGGAGTAGCCACAGCCTCTGCGACCAGTACCACCATAATAAAGACCCCTGTTTTCCCATCCTTTTAGAACTATGGCCCTTTCCTTTGGCATGTAAATAAGACATTCATACGGCAGCACGTTTCCAATAGAAAAAAATGACCATCGATGTCTTTGATTTTCATCTTTTTTTCCATGAGAAAACAAAGAATTCTATAGTTTCAGATTTTTATTCAAAAAAACCTTTTTCGAGCCTTTCTTTGGAAGCATTCTCATGGTAATCATGTTGACTCAACTTTGTGCATCGTGGCTATACAACACATATGAACCCTAGCAGGAGTCCATTACAGAAATGCCATTTAGCAAGCAGTTTCTGTGAGAAAGTCAAATGTTTGAGGGTCTTTTTTGTGCTGGCCGAGGACAAGGGTCTCAGAGGAGCAGCAGGAGTCCTCTGAGACTTTGGCGAAGATAATAGCCTCTCAGGTCTGAGATAGTTTCCAGCTGAAGTCAAATGTGTCAAAAATGTAGAAAAGCAAGTTTTCTTAAGCAGCGTCTGACTTCTTGTCAGTTTGATTGCTATGCTATTTAGCAACTTTCTTTTTTGACACTGGATAAGTGGATGGCATTAATCCTTCTACCTAAAGTCGAGATCTCCAAAGCATAATACTTTATTTAGCCTGTTAATTTTCATTTTAGTATGATTGTTGCTGTTCTTGAAGATACTGCAAACAACATACATGTATCCAATCAAATAATAAAATATTTGTCTATTCCCTTAATTCTTTTTTTTTTATTATCTGACAACCCAATCAAGCCAGCATGTTTTGTGTATATCTCATAAAACTGTCAGAAAGCTATTTTCTAATCTGACAGTTTTATAAGGTACGATGTCAAGTTTCAAAGTCAAAGTATCCGGGTTATGGTTATAGAGAATTTACAGTTTGGCTCAAACATGAAATTCAGATTCATCAAGCAAAGGGATATTTTTGTTTTTCTTTCTTTTTTTAAACATGGGTTTGCATGATGTACTTATGAGTATCTGTCAGTGTCTCACTTAAGGCTCAGTTATACTTGGGCAGTGTCTTTTTTGATGATTCACCTCAGTTCGATAGGTATTTTCTGTTTTAAAACAACAATGGCGTCCAGTATGGTTCAGTGTCTTTATCAGCTTGTGAAAGATAATGAAGAAATAATTTGATCAGCCTCTCATCAACTTGATCCAATGGTTATTGTTTTTAAAAACGGTGATTACAACACAAATTCAGTGAGAAGATCCAGAAATCTGGCTGACCAATCACAAGGGAGTACCTCCGCGTAACCGTGTGTGAAGCAGGGATGCATGTCAGGTCTGGAAGAGGTGGATGTCGTCCATGGTCCGCAGAGGCTTGGCGCATCCCTCTTCCAACCTGCAGTTCAGCTACGCAAACGCTGCAATGCTGAAGTAATCCATTGTGATTGTTCAGTTTGGAGTTACGTGTTTCCAGATTTTGGATCTTCTCGCTGAATGACTACGGAACAGCGTCTCCTTCTTTTTCTTATTTGTTTGGGCTGTAAAATGTTCAACAGATGAAGAATTTCGTTGTCTGCAACATGATGCTGTTACCATACACTCGAGTATATCAACTGTGCTCTGTTCAAACTTCCCACCAGTTCTGTTTTTCTCACTGTTGTCTGTCTCTTGGGTGAAAACACTCCGCAGACCCGAGAAATCCAGAGCACTTCAGTTGTGTCAGTGAATTTGCAGCGTTTTCTTCTTGCAGTTGTTTTCGTTTATGCAGCGCTTTTCTGTATTTGCAGCACGTTTGCACCTGTTGGCCACCTTAAAAAACAAAGAACATTCTTTACAACATTTGGTTTCAAACAGGTATGTTTGTACCTGTTTGCCCACTGGTTCAACACTATTTTTCTAGGACCCAAGTGTGCCAATAAGAGCAGGTTGCATTTTTTTTTTTTTTCTGCCAAAAAAACTTTGCACAGTGGACTTCATGCTATTAATGGTTCTATTTTAAGTCAACCAATTGAGCAGGATTTGAACCCAAACGTTTGGGCTGCCGGCCCAAGTGCCATGACAGTTTGTCCACTACAGCTCAATAAGCAGAGGATGTTTCCTGCATAATATAATGCCTCTCATAACCTCCTAAAGTTTTAAAACAAATGTCTCCCAAGACTGGGCACCTTCTCTGCATCCTGAGATTAGAGTGGTCTAAATCAATTCCCAGCTAGTAGAAAGAATTACGAGCAATGTCCCAAAGAATCTTTTAAAAGAACTTCAGAAAACATTGAATATTGCTGCTAAAGACCATTTTTAAAAAGATTACATGAAAGTCTGGCCCTTTGGTAGCAAAAATGGCTCATAAGTTTTGCGCAGCTCCGTATCTTTCCACTAGATACAGGTGTCCTGACTTAAGTTCACTTAGACAGCAGAGAGGTGCCTTTGTTGCATTCTGATAGTCTTGGAAGATTTTACGGTCTTAAAAGAAACAATAAAAGAATAGAAAGGATTAATATTTTCACATCACCATTTTTTTTTTTTTTTTTTTTTTTTTTTTTTTTTTGAGAATTTGCTGGAAAGTTTGATGCTGCCGATATGAATCAAAAGTGCTGTATTGCAACATAACACTCATTGGAATTTAACATATTTAATGTACTGTATGTTAGGGCATGTAATTGTGCAACATCACTGACAAATATTAGGCTTAATAGTGTATTACTTTAAAGAGTAAATGGTTTTACTGATCACAAAGTCAGTATCTCTGTCCTGGTGTCTATGTGTTGAGTAACATGCTGACTTAGAATTTTTTTTACTTTATTTCCCCTACCTTTTCTGTGACACACCATCCTCAGCAGTGCGGAAATAATTAAGATTTGGTAACATTTTTCAGAACCGAATCTTAAGACTTCACGGGTCACACTACTTAGAAATCCGAGTCTCTGAATGCCATCAGAGCTTTATTCACACTAATGCCGGAATGTAACATATTCCATTCGAAGCTAAATAAGTTGGGTCATCTGGAAACATTAAGGTACAGAGCAGAATATAAAAAGAATGAAGTGTGAACATCTGAATGAGCCCAAGACTTCATTTTCAGCCCCCACTCCTCCTTTCTGCCCGCTCATTATCCCTGTCAAATGGGACCACAGCCAACTTGGCACAGCCTTGCGGACTTAATTGAATTAGACATACCCGCTTGTTTAGGCATTGTGTGGTGGCATGAGAATCTCCCAGCCATCTTCATGAAGGCAGAAGAAAGGAGAGGGATCAGCAACACTTGTCGGTAGATCTGAGAGTTGGGCATTCTTGGGGATGGAAAAGCTGCAACAAAACAGAGGACCACCAGTCTCCCATCAAGCCATGGCTAGGTGCCAAGTGCAGGGGTGTCATTTTATTTTACGCAAAGGTATGGCAAGATCTCAGCACCCAACAAACTCTGAAATCTGTTTTACATTGTGTAGTTCTGGGGATACTGGTCAAGTTATTAGTAACAGAGTAGTCAGTAGGGTGTTGAATTTAATCGTTTCTACGATGCATCGAGATGCGGATGTGGCTATTTTGCGTCGATGCAGCAACAAAACATAATGGATTATAATAATGCAATATAAATTCTGCCGCCGATTGCATGTGTGGTGTGATCTAAGGCCCATTTATGGTTGACGTAGAAGACTGATACGTGGACTGACGGACAGTTTACAATAGCTGACATGTGACCAGCAAAAGAAACAAACCAGAGAAGAAGAAAGAATCAGGAAGAGGGGGAAAAAAGCAGAAGAATAATGAAGACACGCACAACAACTGTAGAAATTGCACGAGTTTATGAAGAAAGACTTTAAATGTTTAGGGTGTGTTGGGCTCTTGGAAACAAATTTATAGTGGTGCATTACTGCTGCCAAACAGTGTCTGAAACTGACGTCAGCTGGCTGCCACTAGTGGAAGAATTGACATGCATGGTAGTACGAGGACGGCGATGCATGGCAAAGTTTGAAACGGACGCCGTTATTTATGCGCGTAAGGGAGCATAAATGAGCCTTTAACCTGCTTCAACAGCAGGCAGATAAATAAGTCTCCCAAGAAAGATCTAAAACTGAATTCGTTATGAAACCTGAAGTTAGGAAAACTGTAAAACTAAGCCGACATACAGAAAATACATCAGTATCTCAATGGAAATACATCATTATCTCTGTAAAATCATGTAATGTTGCATGTCAAAATGTATAAAAACTGTAAGTCAGCTGAAGGCTAATGTCTATGGAAAATACCATTGGTAAGATAGTGGTTAGCCTATGCCAATGAACTAAAGGGATTAAAACAACTTTGTCCATTAACAAATGTTTACTTCAAAAATATTCTCTGTGTTCAATTACAAATTGACTAGAATACTTAAAGGAAAACGTTTCATGGCCATAAAGGAAAACATGAAAAACATCTTTCATTCATTCATTCATTCATTCATTCATTCATTCATTCATTCATTCTCTGTACCGCTTAGTCCATTACAGGTCGCGGGTAAGCTGGAGCTCCGCATTAACAGATGAGAGGCAGGGTACACCCTGGACGGGTCACCAGTCCATCGCAGGGCCAACACATAAGGGACAAACAACCCCTCACACTCAAACTCACTCCCAGGGAGAATTTAGAGTCATCAATTAACCTAACAAGCATGTCTTTGGATGGCGGGAGGAAGCCGGAGTACCCGGAGAGAACCCATGCATACATGGGGAGAACATGCAAACTCCACACAGAAAGGCCACTGCCCTATGGTTCAAACCTCCCCCCAGCTGAGATTCAAACCAGCGACCTTCTTGCTATGAGGCTGCGGTGCTAACCACCACACCACCGTGAAAAACATCTTAACTTCTATAATCTGTCTAAACTGACTACGGAAAGACTGAAGGGAAAAAACCCACTGCTTTCCTGCAAGAAATCTTGCCACTAGAGGGGTGCTTAACCAGAACATCACAGTATACTGATGTTTCTTGATTTTCCAGCAATGGAACAATGAAGTTAAATAAGGAAGTTAAAAAGAACACACACACATACAACTGTTAACATGTTTATGATGTTTGTCAATATCAGGACATTCAGATTGATTTCTGAAATAATTGTAAATGCACAGGGAGTTCATAATTATCTGACTGCTTGTATTTTATTGATGAAGAAAGTAGCAATGTGCAATAATAAAGAAAATTGAGGATGCAACACATAGTCATGCATCGTTGAATCGAACTGAATCATTGACAAGATAATTGTAATCGAATCAAATCATGAGACCAGTGAAGATGCACAGCCCTAGTAGTCAATAAATGCAAGATCTGCTTCAGACTTTGTTCCTTACTAAAGTTAACTTTTTTCCTGAAAATATTAATGTGATGTTCTTTCAAAACTACAGTGCATCTTTGCTTTATATCACCTGCCATCACTGTGGGCATGTTCCTCTAAAACTGTTTAATGGAGCTCTTGACAGCATTGACAGCACTTACTGTGCCAGCTTAGCCCTCTGACTTCTGCCTTTTCCAGCAACCATCTTGGGTCTGATTTAAAAGTCAAGAGTCACTCAGTTTGTGATTAGAGATTTCTTTCCCTCTTTCTTTTTTCGCTTTAAAATAGAAAGAAACCTCTTCTAATGTGATTGCCCTTTTCCATTTAAGCAGACGAGTCCTAAATAGATGTGCTACAAGGGGATGCCAAGGCACTGTGACTACATAACGTCACCTCCCTAACCCTCAGGGTCAGAGGCAGATTGACACCATAACCCACATCCCTGATCCTTCTTCAGCCTCTTTAGAGGTGCACCCGGCCTGCAGTAATACGGCCTGCACTTTATTCATTCTGGGATCAGCCAAGCTGAAAAGATAAGCTCTGAATAATTGGAGCCCATGGACCACGGAGAATCTGTTGGGATATTCCAGTCTTTAACTTTTTCTCCTTCTCTCCTCCTCTTTCTATGCACTCATAACTGGAGGACACCCCTTGTTAGATTCAGGCAGCCAGATGGGCAAAAGAGGAGTGGGATGATCTGTGGTGCTTTTGAAAGAGGGATGATGCTGGCTGCAGGGATCTGTCACTCACGTGCAGGGGGAGGGAACGTGGAGCCTAATGAATCCTCCACAGCCACCAGTGGACAAGACAGAGCTCTGTGTGGACACCAGACAGCCAGACAGTGCATCATCCTGCCTCCTTTTCAGACTTTCTCTTTGCTTTTCTCGTGGTTTCTTTTTTTCTGGTCCCAGAAACAATGTTTTTTTTTTTTTTTTTTTTTTTTTTTCGTTCTCTACACACACCATTCTATTTTTATGCAATTTGACACCGGAATTACTTTTAATAGATGCATTTAATTTCAAAGAAAACCAATACAAAGTGCATATAGTAAAAATATCACTTTACATTACTTTATATATTTCTAAATATTATTTTATTGATGTTGGACTGAGAGTCACAGATGAAAATGTACACAACGATAACAGGTACTACAAAGTTGTTTTATAAGTACACTCTTGGAGTCTGCTTGGAGGTTTCATGTATCTAAAGAAGAAAAATATTCTGCACATATGGGTGTAACTCCAGTCATTGAACTTCCACACAGAGCCTAATGTAGAAGTATTTTAACTTTAATGGTGTCAACTGGATCTCACTGGATTTTCAACAGCTGTGCAAAAATGGAATAGGCATAGGTCACTGTCACTCATTAAAAAACTGAATCACCAAAATAAAACTTTAAACCTATATGTCAATCATATATATATATATATATGTATATATATACACTACCGTTCAAAAGTTTGGGGTCACTTCCCTATTGAATCCCATGGCAAAGTGACCCCAAACTTTTGAACGGTAGTGTATATATAGACAGATATATAGATATCTGTATGGACTGTATGCATTTAATGTATAGGTGTTGACAAAGTCCTAGTTTGTGAATGTGTAAATAGAAACCGTGAAAAGGCCTTAACTTCAGGGAGGAAGGGTCTGTCTTCCACATGTGAATGCAGAATCATTCTGAACTTTGATTGATTGGGCACTCACACATGATTACATCACTCAGGTATGTTGAGAGCAATGCCTTTAATAAATTTAGAAAACTTGGCTGCCAGACTTTGGTAAAACAGTTCTGTTGCTATGCAAGAATTTTAGGAAAAGTTAAGAAACTTGATAGAACCTTCAAATCTCTCAGAGCTTTACACATAAATAATTGGTAGTTTACTATTATAGTTGCTGTAGTTAATCATCCCTTTGTCAAATTAGTATTCCTCCTGCACTGCATGGAAGACACCATAACAGAAAGACAGGGCATCATTAGCAGCACTGTGCTACAATGGGGGAGCAATGGGAGGCGGCAGGCTGCTATACTGGTAATGTCAGGTCCAGGTCAGCTTTCTCCAGATCCAGTGCAGACTCACGCTGTGCTCTGTCTGCCCAGTGTTGTCCAAACAGAATACTTTACTGTATGAGGCGTGAGAGATGACAAGACCCGCCACAGCCTCCTAAAAACAAACACAGTAACAGGGCTGACACTCATTTCCAGTTGTATCAGAAGCAGTTGTGCTTTTGCTGCAACAGTAAGAATAGGATAGCAAAAAAGACTCTGGAAGAAAGCTGGAAAAGTTACTTCTGAATTGTAACCTGTCATATGTCATATCACATCCTGGCCACTAGTGTGACTGTCCCAATGTCCTAATGAAAGTCATTAAATTCAAAATAGTTTATTCCCTTTAAGCATGACAATCTGCTGTCAATCTGGCATCTTTTCTTAGGTCTGCATCTTTGTTCTTTTACAGCACTAGTTGCAACAAAATTTTGTCCACAATTTTGATTTGTTACCAATATTTGAAATCTTTTTTGTTCCTTTCATGTGCACTACTACAACAAAAAAAAGAAGACATAGAAATCGACAGGCAGTATAGAACTCAGCAGACATATTCTCCGGTCATTTCCCCCTGTTTGTTGGCCTGTACCATAATGTTAAACATAATAATCCTGATTATTACAATAACATCAAACTCCTCCTGTGCCACTGAGCCGAGCTGTGTTAAATGACAAACTTGGACCAAGCTGCAGCCACTGAGTGAAGCAAAATATTTTCTCTGGCCAATCACATGGGTACATTGCTTCCTGTTCTCGAAACAGAGTTACCCAGTGGCTTCTTGTTTTCCATTTAAACTTGTTTCCCATGTTACAGGGCATTTTAATAGGGAATGATAATAGTACAGTGTCACACAAAGCACCCACTGATACTCCTGGTGCATTAGTTTTTTGAATGGAAAATTTGATTACTGGCAATCTGGACTTTGGTTCTCCAACCATCTGACAGATATTTACTGTTTACATAACCACAGCGGGTGTATAATTACTTAATTGATATCGTTATGGTATGTATTGCCTAATTTCTGAATTATAAGGGAAGAGTACAGTTATTTGTTTACTGCATAACTGTTTTGTTTGAAATAATCTAATGATTTGATGGTCTCATAAACCCATCACAGATGTTCTCCTGCAGGGTTCAACTTAATCCGTAAGTTTTAAATTGTGCATCTTCAAACCAACAGACTAAAAGAGAGCAATGAATAGGCAATGTGTGGACAACTGGAGTGGTCCATATTATAAATCAATGATGGTTTGTAATTCTCTTCATTTAAACAAAGGGTGAACGAATAAAAACTCATTAAGATGACATGTGAATTGGCAAACAAACTGTTTAATTTGTGTCTGCTGTGCGAAGGCGGCTTTCTCTCAGTGGGGTTGGGGGCTGCCCAAATTTACATCTGATTGGAGTTTAATGGCCCATGGCAGCTTTTACTGCACAGTCACTATGGCAACCAAGCTTTTCTCAAGATTTTCAACAGAGTAAAATGTCCTTTTTTGTCCATTTGAAATGTGTCATGCAAGCCAAACGGGGCTGGGACTTGTATGTATCAATTTGTTTCTGTTGCGGGGCCCATGGCAGCTCTGCAATGAATATATGGGCCATTGAATCCCTTCACACAATGACCACAGCTGATGCGGTTGCCACAGAGACACACCCACACAAAGGGTCGGAATGATGACATATGGTCCAAACCTGCCCAGTCGGTGGACCCCCAATAGGTTGACCGCATTGACAGACAAAACCCCACGTTAGCCATTTATCTGTGCCTACTCATTTCATGGTAAGATAAACTTTTTATAAAGTTTCCACAGGCCAAGCACAAGAAGTAAACGGATGATGAAAAAGCCACCATGTAAAGTGGGGGGAATTCATCATTAAGTGATTAACAAAGGCTTCTTTACCACCTGCTTCTACATTAATACGGACATTAAAGGCCCCTCTCTTTGTTTAAGGAGAAAGAGAGGAGATGGAGGGAAAAAACATTAACTTATATAGGTAGTAAAATGAAGCATGTGTTGGTAGCTTAAGCTGTTATCAAAATATTTATTATTTCTGTTGCCATTGTATTTATTTAGCAACTTTTTATGTGAAGATATTATAATTGAGAAGCTAATCATGCAAATGTTTTATAGGCCTATTCAGTTTTATATATTAATTTAATCATCTTATCCAATATGTGCGTGTTTTTTCTTTAGGGATAACAAACAAATATAATCACATATTCATAAAGTGTAAAGCAATGTCCTGCAGAGAACACTGGTGTGGATAGAAAAAGTTTGATTCCATTACAAAAGATAAGGGGTGTGTGACCCAGCCTTTTAAGAGTTGATATGTTTCATTACTCACCACTGAAATATGTGATGATGTCATTACAGGCATGCAGGGAGGGTTATTCTTGAGCATATAGGCTGCAAAGTCATATAAGGCAGAGCAGGCAGACTATGTACAACTGCAAAGATGGATGTAATTCATTTTAATTGATTCTTTAATTTTGTCATTTGTGTTAAAGCCTAAGTTAAACTGACTGCTTGCCCTGAGTTGATTACATCAATCAATGCATGAATTGAATTAGCTCTCAAAATCACAAGAAATGAGTTGTGAACCCTGACTGACATGTCTCAGGTCATCTCAAATGAAGCATGCAAGGCAAACAGGGCAGATTTGTCAACTAAAGATAATGCCGTTTCTTTTAAATAAAAATGGACCGTTTTTACTCACCTTATATACTCGGTTTGACTGCATAATGGATTTGTGATTTTGGACCTGCCCTTAAAAAATCCTGATCAGAAAGTTGATGAAAAGCTGTCCACGACTCTATAATTAGGCGAAACAGTTCGTAACTTATCAATGTGCTTTACATCAAGCAAAAACACATCAAAATAGTTTCTATTAAATTTCTGAAATTATACAAATATTCTAAAATATTTACTTGACGATTATCAACAAAATTGAGGGCTCACTATATACTGAAATGATTAATCAGAAAAACACTATCTACCATAAGCCACATTATTTTACTCCAAATTCAGCTATATGAACTTTTTTGATGAATACTTTAATCAGATTAAAAGTTTTTGATGTTTTATACAACACATTAACTACAGTGGAAAGTGTAAAAATTGTGGATTGCCTGTTGCAGCATTAAATTATAATTCTTCACATAATATTGTAAGATTAATTTATTCTTCTTTTGAACCTCTTTGGTTTGCATACAGATGGGAGCACAGCACTGGAGACACTATTATTGATGTGATTCACTTCATTTGAAAGCATCTTAATAACTAGAAGGCTTGTGCCTGAGTTTTATTTGCAGATTTTAGTTTTACTTTTTACACCACTTGTTCTCGCCTACAGTACTACTTACATGTAAATCCAGTAATTATTAAATGGTTTTATTTTCTCTTGACAGGTTAAAACAGGTAAATATTAATGGAATTCTCTCTTCTGTGAAACACTGCAGTACTGGGGTATCACAAGGAGCTATGCGCTCTCTTCTTTTGTTCACGCTCTACACTTATGAGTGCAGAAGCATTCAGCCAAAAAAGTTTATTATCAAATTCTCTAAGGACCTAATGATTCTCTAAATAATCTTTTGTTTTCTGTTTGCTGACCCTCTTTTTATTTTAGGGAAATAAACTCTTGTAGTTCTTAGTGTAGAAAAGCATCTTATTTTAAATGTCAATGGAAAAAAAGGAAATGAGTTTTGATCCCAGGCCAGCTAGATCTTGCGACCCTGAAGTGATTGGTAATAGTTACATTAAGCAGCTACTCATGTAAATACTTTAGATTGATAATTCACGAAGATGGAAAGTTCATATTGATTTCTTGTATGCCAAACTGGTTCAGAGACTACACTTGTGACTCAGATTCATAATATCTTTCTAATTGCTGTCATGTAAAGTCTAAATAGATATGGCATGGCTGGCTGGTTAACCCCACCTCACTGTTCAACACGGTGGCCAGGAAGTACAAAACAATACTACATCGGGTGAAACACTTTTACATTTTCGCAGTACACATTTACATAATAAAAACCATGTTTACAAAACAAAAGTACAATGCTGAAACATTTTTACAAAGAAGTAAACAACTTTATATTTCATAAAACACAACTGTACACAATCTTGAAACACTTTGACAGTCCTTGATGCAAACTTACAGGTGCAACTGCAAAACACTTTTACAAAGTTCTGAACACATTGTTGAAACACTTTTACCAACAATAAAGCAACTTTATGTTTAAGTTTATCAAAACATTTTCACAAGTTCAGGAAACAGAATTACAAAGATACAACCTGGTGTTTTACCAAAATCTGTGACCCATTAGAATCTGTGACCGCCATGGGGTAATAGTGAACATTTCTCTACATATACATCTTAGAAGATGAGCAAAGTCTTGAAAATACTTGTATTGAATTCTGATTTTATTGTAATGCAGGTACAGTCAAGTCACACATTCTGATGGCTATTAGAAATGGTGACCTATGCCACCCCTTTAGTCTGGACCAAGGTCTGCAACCTGCGGCTTCCAGAGCCGCAAATGGCTCTTTGGACCTTCCACAATGGCTCTTACAATTTTTCCACAATTGTTTACAGATTAAAATGAAGATTTTCCCACGATTAACAAATCTTCACATGCAAGAAACAACACCTCCCCAGAGTTGCACAACAATAAGCACAGACTTGGCTTCACAAAACATTACACACAAGGCATTTTCACATCTTAGATACAGATAAGGATTGTAAAGCTACTTCCTTCTCATTACAGAGAACTAGCTTGCTAATAATCACACTAATGAACAAACTGGATAACCACATCCACCAGGTGTGGAGACACACATGTGCTTTATTGAAAACATAGCAACCAAGCAGGAATAAGTGCTTTACTGTAAAAGCCAGCAGTTGAGTTCACCTGTCTTCGGCTAAAACAGAAGGACTTAGAAGAGGAAGAGAATGAGAGGGGGAGCTTAAAGATGTAGAGGAAGTGGTAGGACCTGAAGACGTGATAACACTCGAACAAAGAAGAGTTCTGATTTTCCTTGTTGAATGACATGTTAGTGTAACTGGGTTTATGGTAAAAAATAAATATTTTCAGTCTGGAGCATCAGTGTTGTGCAGTGCTAAGTAGGTTTATAGTATTTGTGCACTTTCCCTATATATCTCAAAGTAATCAAGAAAAATGGTCTTGGGTTTGTCAATATATTTGTCATCTAAATTCTCACAAACATGCTCTCAAACAATATTTGAATGGAATCCATCATTCTAGTTCCTAAAAAATGGTTTTTACAAATGTGTTTTGAATTTTTCATGGTAGCGTGTAATAGATTGTGTAGATATAGTATACAATATAGTATAGTGTAGTACAGTATAGTATAGTATAGTATAGTATAGTATAGTATAGTATAGTATAGTATAGTATACAATATGATACAATACGATACGATACGATACGATACGATACGATACGATACAATACGATACGATAAGATACGATACGATACGATATGATATGATATGATCCGGTACGATTCGCTTCGAGTGTATGATCACTGACATTTGAACAATAACATTTTTATCAATTTGTTTATGGTTGTGGTTGATATGTTTAAAAATGCAAACAAACTGGTCTTTTTGGTCTTGGATTAATTGTCGGAGCTGTTTAGAAAAAAGTAGCCCTTTTTTTTACAAAACTGAGAGTAAACAATTGAAAAAACTGTACATGGCTAAAAATGCTAAAAAAATAACTAATGATTTAAAATACAGATATCATAATAAATGCAAGTTTTTAGCAATTTTTCCTTTTTTTCATGAAATAATCACATTGAATTTCCACAACATAATGACACTAAACATACCAGTAATATATCATTTTTTTCTCTATTTTACTTGTCATTAGATTGGAAACTATGGGCTTTTTTTTCTTTTACATAATTTCCACAAATATCTATGTCCCATAGAAGAAAGTCTATCTATTCTCTTTTTGCTAAAGTTTTATGTTTTCTTTATTTTAAAATTTGCAAGCAGAGATGAAAATGTGGTTCTTCAAAAATAACAACAAATTTCATATAATAGATATTTTTTTTGAAAATTATAAGTTGTCTTCTTTTAGAAGGCCTCATAAAATTTGTGTCCTTCACATAGCCAGGATCACAGAGGTCACCATTTATGATAGCTCTCAGAATGTGTAACTTTACTTTACCAGCATTATATTGAATTCAGACTTCAATAAAAGTGTTTTAATGACTTTACTCATCTTCTAAAACATACATGTAAGGGAAATACTATCACCCCCTGAAGTCACAGATTCTGATGGGTCACAGATTTCGGTGTAACACCGGCCAGGTCATATCTTTGTAATTGTGTTTCCTAAACTTGTAAAAGTGTTTTAGTAAACTTATAAAAGTATTTTAGTACACTTGTAAAAGTGTTTTGAAAGATGTAAAACCATCCCCAAGATTAAAAAGTGTTTAGCGTCATTGTAAAGTTGCTTTGTTGTTGGTAAAAGTGTTTCAGCATTGTACTTTTGTTTTGCACATGGTTTCTATGATGTAAATGTGCATGGCAACAATGTGAAAGTGTTTCACTTGATTTAATATTGTTTTGCACTTCCCAGCCACTGTAGTTTAGTGCAAATTTCTGATACAAAAAACAGTTGAATTTGCCATGATGGTGACAAAAACTACCCATCCCTTCAATCAATCTTTGATAAAATCACAGTCAACCAGCTCAAAGAATCCTGAAGGATGACTCAGAATATTAGGTTTTACACTCTGAGCAGCAATTAAAAACTTGCGGGTATAAGAGCAATCACAACCAGCTCTCCCTCCTCCCCACACCTAAAACTCTTCTCAATAAAAGACCTGATGTTCTTAGAGATTTGTTTAGTCTAGCTTCCACCTTTTACTGATCATCAAAGTGTTATTTTCACCTTTGATCAGTTTTATAGATATTTAGGCGTTAGCATGTGTTTTTATTATTTCTTTTACATGGTTGTATGTGATTTTATTCCTGTGGAATAGTTTGTTCAGCTTATATACTATTGGTAGACTATTGTTACTACTTCCTTTTTATTGATTCATTTTATTCTGATTATCGAAGTTGCAGTAATCCAGAGGACTTAATATGCATACTTGTCTGTAGTTGTTGCTGCTACATTGTTGTCCATGACAAATTTCTCTCCGGGCACAATTAGGTTTTTTTTCTGATTCTGCTTTCTGATTCTGAATTAGCAGCTCTTGGATGGTCTGCCATTAATTTCAGATATTAATATTCAAAGTTTTCAAAGGAAAGGATGAATAATGTTGATGTTATGATGATTTTTTTTCCTTCGCCCTGTGAAGTACCAAAGTATTTACCATATGTGAAAAAAATAAAGAAATATAATTATTTTAACATATAACACTAAGAATATTGCAGACATTGGGGATACCATATAGCTCTACTGGTTAAGCATGCATCTTATGTACAAAGATTGCAGCTCCTCAATTTAACTGGCCCAGCTTTGAATCCTGGTCTGAAACCCTTCGCTGCATGTCATCCAATTTCCCTCTGATAATTTTCCTGTCAAGCTACTGAATAATAAAAGCCACTAGAGTCCAAAAAAACTAAGTTGCTGATTGCTTAAATTCAGAACAAACTAAATTTGTTTAAAATCAATAAGTCACCTGTTGATTTTAGTTATTCCTATACTGTAATTAAAACTTTTAGGCCTGTTACTGTGGTTTGGGTTCATGCAGCAGAAGAACGTTTAATCTGATCATTTAAAGCACCTCCTCATATGTTCATTAGGAGCATAGTCCTTTTCAAGTCCTTAAGGAGCCATCACTCACTCATTAAATCAGTTTTTTCAAAAACTAAGAATAACCTAATCCCCAAACTCAGCAGTATAAAATGACAGTCCATAAACCAGTCAACATCATGGTGACTACACCCATCCTTTATTTACACTCTGTGGCTCCAGTCCCATTCAGACATGGCTCTATTTCCTTCAATCTGATGGCAACTAAAACTGATTTCTGAAATTCTTGATACCTTCTAACAAACTGATCACTGATCACTAAAGAATGATATTTGCTTATCCATGTTATTAATAACTTGATTTCACAATTAAATGTATAATAGTACTTGGCCCAAATGAATGGGAAACATTTTTCTCTTGCTAGCAGTTATGTTTGCTGTTGTGGGTGCAATAAAAAACTGCCCAAATAAAATGCAACAAGTGGCTGTGCAAAGTAAAAATGCAGATATTTTCGGAGACTACAAGGCACAGTATTCAGGAGGGCACTCGACAGGCACCGATCAGTCGCATGACATCAACACCATCACAAAAGCCCAGATTACCGCCAAAATTAAAAACATATGCAAGAAATACAGGCAGGGAGTTGACACTGGACGTCAGAGTGGCCGGCGATGTGTGGTGCTGCTTTTGTTTTTTAGTGTGTGAGGAGGTTTGGGGTGGTTCTCCTGCCACCCACTGCATCAACTCCGCAGATGTGGAAGAGTCGAGTCTTGCGAGTCGAGCAGTACGTCCCCATCCGAACAGTTCAGCACAGTCACCTCATTCCGCTAAAGCCACTGATTGTCTCCCACTCTCTGTAGTTAAACAGGTATGTTCACAGTCATTTGAAACTTGTAAATTATTTTCGCATCTAGCGATGTACTCAACAACAACAACAATTAAACGTTATACTGCACCCGTTTTGTTCTATTTTTGTATTCTACTTTTAATAAGCTTAACAGGAACATTCATGTAGTGATGATGATTTGCATTGTCTAAACATTTTGCAACTTTCCTTTGGTCATGTTTTCTCTAATGAGGTCACTTGACTCCTCTGGTGTATTCCAGACATGGCTTGACGACTATAGAGCTGAGAAGTTGAAGAAGAAACTTCCTGGTGACCCAGTAGCTCTGGAGGACCTGAAAGTGAAGAAGAAAATGTTGGAGCAAATGCAGGAACCTTCAAGATGTTCAGCAGACACCATGGGTCAGATGAATGACAACATGATCCAGATTAACCTTGCAAACATCAACAGCACCATTCGAGAGGGATTTTCAATGATATATATATATATATATATATATATATATATATATATATATATACACACAAATAATTTAGGGTCTGAGTCCATCTTAAAGAAGAGGAGAAATTGTGTAGAACAAAGCATGCATATACAACAATGGGTAGATAGTTTAAATTTATGTCCATAGGCCTTTGAAGGGCCGCAAATCTAGCCTTAAGGCAACCAAAAGCGTACTCTATGACCATGTGTGTCCTGCATGAAGTCAGTCCGAAGTATTGCTCCTGAGGCGTGGAACCACCGTTAGCATACTCCTTCATTAGGTAAGGTAGCAGCAGGTATGTAGGATCACCTAGCAGAAAAATTGGGATGGCTTCTTCATCATCCATAATCTGTTTTTTCAGAGGCAGTATTTTTCCATTCTTCAAATAAGAGTTTACCTTTGAATTGGCCAAAACTCGAGCATCATGAATACTACCGGGCCACCTTATGCAAACATTTAGAAACTATAGCTGTAATCACAGACTACCTGGACATTAAGAGAAAATGTACCCTTTCTGTTCATGTAGGCCATGGGGTTCACGTGTGGCAGTTTGATTTTGATGTGAGTGCCATCAGCTGCGCCAAACCACTGTGGTATGCTATGGGCTTATTGGACACCCATAACTAGCTCCTCCACCTTGGGCTCAGTGGTCAGTAGCGAGATGTATTTTGGACCAAGGTGGGTGGCGATGCCTTTGCAGGTTTCTCGGACAATGGTAGACACAGCCTGTTAGAGCACATCAAACACATTAGCTGTCTTCTGTAGCCTTCCCTCGTTGCTCAGGTAGTACAGTGTTTTTGCAATCATCTTCATGTCCGTGGATTGCCGTTTGATGTATGGGCGAAGTTGTTCAATCAAAGCATCAATAGAGGGCTTTAGACATTCTAAAGTTTTCCCTCCATACATTGTTCACGACTTAGCCGTTTACAAAATTATCCCACCAAATGCTGCATCTTCTCGGTCGGAACCAATACCTTCTCCTGGTTGCTCTTCTCTTCCTTGTTCATGGTGGAACTCATAACATCTGACATACGCTGTTCTCCATATCTGCTTGCTCCTGCTGTTGATGTACAGTAGTGCAATACTGTGTTGTAACAGCAGTGCGTTTTTGTGCAAAAGCTGTATACAAGCCAGGACTGTCTGGAGCAGCACCACAACACAGTTGGTCACTAATGCCATTATTGTTGTTGTGTTTGGTGCACGTTTGTCACACTGACATCATATCCTCTAGAGGTGTGGTTATGCTGTCCTCACAATACCACAGATGGAGGTGTCAAACCTACCCACCTTGATACCTGGTTTCAGACATGATTGGTTTCATGGAGGCTAATCCCTGGTTTTGTGGGGATGAAAGGGTAGATTTCTAAAATACTTTTGCGGTTTTACTGCAATTTGGTATTGTGGGGATGGCCTTAGATGTTCCCCTGCTTCAACAAACCTGACTCAAATGAATGGATTATTGTATAGAACTTGCCAAGAAGCTGTTGGATTCAATTAATTTGTATCAGGTTTGTTGGAGCAGGGAATCATGTAAAACCTGCAGGACAGTCACCCTCAAGAACCGGAATTTGAGACCCTTTGTCTAAATGAAGCTACGGGGAGCATTTTAATGTAAAATTTAATTATGACTCAGTAGCTGAATAAAGTTGTTTGGCAGAATGTTCCTGCTATGTATACCATGAAAAAAAGCTTTTTATTATCAAACCATTTTCAATAGCCATTGGCACAATGAGAGCAAACTGGTGTTTCTCCAGAAATATTTATTTGTTGATGGAAAAATTAATAGTGCAGGGCAAGGGTTTAACTATAGATGGTGTTGCAGTAGTCCAATCACACAAACACAGCCACACACACACACACACACACACACACACACACACACACACACACACATCACACAAACACGTGCACTCCCATCCATTCAGTGGTTCCTACAACCAAATGTGTGCTCTGCTGAAGACAGGTCAAGCCAACATGTCAGTGGATGTCAGCTTAGTTGACAGGGTATGAGTGAGACCCGGAAGGGGATTCCATTGGGTTTGATGTAGAGGTGACAGGTCCTTCTGGATATGACCTGCCTATTCCCTGATTTCACCCCAGCCATCCGCCTGGTCATCCCCTCCATTGACTGCTGCCAAAGAAAGGGACCTGGAAGAAAACATAAATCTGCAGGGTCAGAGACCCCCAGGTGACCCAGTGAGGCCCCTTTGAAAAACTTCAACAATCAAGTAGTGTTGACACTAGATCAGATTTGAACTGACATTTTTTCAGTACAATCTTAAGCTGTCAGGCTGTAAAAACAGAGTGTAAACATTAAATTTCCAAATATAAGTGGAAGGGCCAATCGTTGAACCTTTGAAGAGATACTTTATTGTTGATCGAGAAGGGCTGCAGGAAATCATACAACATGGTTCCAAACATACATTCACATACACACACCCTTCTTGTTATCTTATGAGCAGATTCCCACACTTCAGCATGAATGTAGAGACCCAACCCTTAGACCCCACACAGCACAGCCTTCTGCAGAGTTCCCTTGAATTCATCGAGATCTAAAAATACCCCTAAGGGAGGAAATCCCCACATTCTGCAGCAACAGACCTGCACTACAAAGACATTCAAACAATAAGCCTCTCCCGACTCGGAATCATCCCAGACAATATAGGAAGACTGAGGCATCGGAGAGTTGTTTTTCCCGGATAGACTGTTGTGTCTAGGAGTGGAAACCTCTGACCGCTGCTGCTGACTCATGGCAACTGGCCAAATGTGAAAGAATAGAATGCAGCATGGGATGAATACATGGGAAAAACCAACTGGCATCCAAAATGGCATGTATCTATAACCTGGTGGAATAAGATGACGGCATGAGATTTGCCAGAGGTAAAGTTTGTCAAAAAAGTCACAACAACCACTTGCTTTAGAGAACACTAACTAAATTAATTAATTAATTTCCCCGGGTTTGTTTCTGCATCTAAAGGTGGGTGTTACATCAACAGTGTAAAGGTTCTGCATGTACTGTGCCCAAAGCAAAACTGCACCTGAAACCTCTCGCAAACAAGTGTGAAAAAACAAACACACTTTAATTAATCACAGCCATTGGTACCAAGAAAGAGACTGAGTCATTTATGCCAAGTGAGTCTGTGATGCATAGCGGTGCGCTAAAATTGTGTAAGAGCTTCAGATAAAATCTTTGATTGACTGGTAACGTCATCCTCATCGTCTGCGGGCACAGCAAGGTTTTGACCTAATTCTCAAGAACAGAGATTACTTATTTAGATAAAATGGTTAAATGGCTTGAAATACTTATTTCCTGAAAGCATGATGGACATTGCATTGTGAGAACCGAAGTAGTAACCTAATAATACAAGCTGTTATTTTGCATTTAGCTTTCTTTGGGGAGTCTTGGTATTTAAGAGGTAATGATACAGCAATGTGAACTTTAACAAACACCTTGAGAACAATTTTAACTCTTTCTAACTGATTAAATAGATGGTTTAAATAATTTAGTAAACAATAAGTTTATACAGTCCAATCCTTTTTACCAGTATTTAGTTATGCCATGTCAGTTAATATCATTCCTTTTGCTTAATGTTAATTAAACTATATTCATTCACTACTGTGTGAGTAAAGCAATACCTTTTACTTGATTGACAGCATAACAACAGGAGCAAGACAGAGTGATTTGTGAGTAGATAAAAAGTAAATACAAAGAGCTATTGATTGGCAGGAGAGAAAGAGGCAGAGGACAAAAAGTGGCTGTGAGATCTCCCCCAAATGATCAATACTGGAGATCTGCATGAGGGAACCATCCCACTTTGTGTTTATACAGTCAGATGCAGAGCAAAGATCAGCTATTGTACAGCCAGACTGCTGCTGTCACTCAACACTAAGTAACACTGTAGGGGGTGGTCAGACATCTCTATCATACACCCCCACAGACACCAGCTTTAATGCTCACATCTGATCGCAGGCTGCAGACGCTTCAGTGGGTAGTTACCAGAAGCAGACTGCTACCTTATCAAACAGAAGACAATAATTACTCACTTCTGAGCAATTATGTGTCGGTTGTGGTATTTCTTTTAAAGCTATTTTAAATACATCTTCTTAGCTGCAGAGTGAATTCTGTCAATAGGTGCTTTTTCATCTGGAATGGAAAGTCATGTGCAAAAATAAAACTTTATAAAGAACACATATGATCATGAAAAAAATCAGGAGAAACAAGATGGTGTTGGCTGGGTTAGCATTTACTGGATTATTCTGTTATTACCTTTTTAAATTATCCCTTGTTGATGTTCCTTTATATTGCTTTTTAAAATAGGAAATATTGTGTCTAGGGTCACAAATTAGAAGATTAAATTGCCATGTTTTTGTGTCATTTGGTATTACCACCGAATGATCACATTAGAGACTGTTTGTTAGAAATCTGAAATGTGTGGCTTACTGGAGAGATGTGTTTCACACTAGGACCACCTCAAAGAAAAATTTCAACTGGAAAACATTTATTAGAAAGCTGTAGTGAGTAAACTGTCATCCAGCCCTCTTTGGTAAATATCAGCTGTTAAGTTAAATCATTCTGGGTGGACTCAAGTTTCCCTCAACATTGGATTGGTCTCAAAGAGTCTTGTGAAGTTCTTTAGAGAATGGACTGCTAGTCTTATTTGTGTCTGTCGCTGCTTACACGACAATGTTTCCACACAAACCGCAAAACTTTATTCTTTGCGTATTTGGAAAAAACAGCAGTATGAAACCTATCTCCGTTCAAGGAGGAAACGCAAATAGGACCTGAAACGATGTACTGCACATGTAAGGTCTTTAGTTGTCAATGAAACTTTGCACTGACACACCCAGGTGTGCACCACATCCTCATAATACCAGAAAATACAACAGAAGCGTTGCGTGCCAACCACTAACTAATTTAGTTTCACATACACACACCTTTCTGGTAGAACATTAATGCATAAACGTGTCACGGAGGTCTGCCATTGTTGTTGTGCTTTTGGGGGTTAAGCAGGGTCTGAGTGCACAGTTTACGCTGACTCACCTTGTGTTGCAAAGAAATTTCACTCTGGAGGCTGTTGTCAAATCTTTGCGGTTTTATCCACCCAAAACTCTGTTACCATGTAAATGAGAGGAGAGAACACAACAAAACCTTTGCATTTTACTGTCTCAGTGTCATGGCATAAACAGGGTCTTAGACTTGCTGTCCCTCAGCCTAAACAAAAATCTGAAGGCCACTATTGTGTGAATAAAATATATATTTCTGTTTATGTAATGGACATTTGTTGCATAGCTGGTCCTTCAGTGTGGCCTAGGACACATTGTGTTCATGTCTACTCAAGCATCTGTTCCAGATATGACTGAATATGTCTGCAGAAAGCAGCATGATGAGGAAACTATGCTGTAAAAATGGCTGTTTTCTTTATAACACTTTCAAAACAGCAGATGAGACTCTGTATTGTGTTGCTATGAGAACTACCTTATGTGTATGCATCTACAAGAAGGAAGCAGGCAAAAAGCAGTATACACATCAACAGAGAGGACAAACTCTCACCAGCACACACACACACACAGTCAACAAATGATCTGCAATATTTGCTGTCATGTTCATACATTGTCTCACCTGCTGATGTTCCAGATATTTCACTTGGAGGCAAAGAGGAAAATCTCTGCAAGAAGTTATTGTGTGTTTTTATCTTACGTGCTTCTGTTCCAGAAGATCTCTGGAACATTTCAGGACTCCTGTGCATATGTGATAAAAACTTGTTACTTTGAAAATGTCAGTCGCATAGGATGTTGGCCAGACTTATAAAATGAGCCATTCTCACAAATTTATTGCAGCTCTGAAATTATCCAAACATTTGTGAGAACACAATTTTTCACATCAGTAAGTCCAAAACTGATTTCTCAGACATTCTCTGGTGGTCAGATTTTGAAACAGAGGAGACAGACACACACGAAGACAGGAAGAGACACATGGTTAGACACTAACAGGAGGAAAGCTTCCATAATGAATTGGCCATGGTTAAGAAAAACAGGCTACACAGTGCCTGATGTGTGTGTTTGCCCATGCTAATCTTATCATGGGTCAATTCATCATGAGGCTCGGTCTCTTCAGCTTTGGAGAGCTGGAGATGAGTACTTGTGCTAGATGGGTGATCCATCCTAGAGCAATCAGCACAGGCAGACAGAAAGACACAAGCGGCTGCAGACACTGTTTACCTTCTGTCAGTCCTTTGTTAAGTGCCACTAAAAAGCTGTTTGCTATATCAGGGGAGATAAAAGTATGACAGTGGGGTAAATGACATCTGCAAGGAAGACTGAAAGTGTTGATAGAGTGCGTCTTGCAAGTTGAATATTTGAAGGGTTACTTGTTGTTACATAGGCTGTTTCATCTAATTTCTGTAGGATATTATAGTATATTTACCTTGAGAAGTTTTATAACTGCAACAGGATCCCATAAAGATATGAAACCTGTCTGGTTCATATTTTGCTTATGTCCAAACCTATTTTTCATATATAATAGAACCTTATAAGTTTTTAAATTGTATCTTTTTTTCAATAATGTTTGACTGTTTTTAGGGAGTAGTTGCAAAAGTGATTTATTTTAAGGTGTGTGTATATGTGTGTACCCAGCTGCATTCCCTGCTCTCTTTACCCTTTCTTTGAGGGCATTTATTTGCAATGAGCCCATCTACTTATTGACACTTGTCTCCCCTGCCCCTTGCATGACAATCCAGGCAATAAAAGCATGAGTGGAGCATACACTGTTCAACTGTTACCATAAGAAAAACAAGAGCGAAGAGGATGAGTGTTTACCTTCCCATGGTATGAAAAGAGAAGGCGAGGGAGATGAAAAAAAAGGGGTGGGGGGGTCTCATAACTCTGACTCCCTACTCCATGCAGTGAAAAGACACATTTACAGTAAACACACAGGCTCATTTTCAGTGTCCCCTTGGTAATTTGCATCAATGTGGGACAACTTTATGGTAAAGAAAGAGAATAAAATACAAGCTGATTCACTGACACCGAAAAGAAAGGAAAGACCCAACATTTTTAAAAAGTTGCAATGAGGATTTGCGCCAATATCCCCAACCAGAGGCACACACAAAGAACAGTCCATATGAGATGGGACCAGACACCAGGACATCCTGTTTGTCTGTTTAGTGGACAATACCCCCAGCGTTGAAGTGATAATGCTCTCCGAACAGTGTGGCTGTCACCACCTAGCTTAACCAGGGTCCAGAGAGGACCACAGGTCTCAGCACAGTGGGATAGCTGGTCAGGAAAAGATGTCTTTCAACACATCCCAGAGTAGAATATCCTTTCATCAGACATTCTTGTATTTCATGTGTAAAATCTAAACCAGAGGCTCAGAATTTCCTTGCTTAGCCAGTATTATGCTGGTGGAAAAACACTGTGTAAAATGTTACCTTTGTACTATTTTAATGTAAGGAATCAAAAATATGTTTGAAACCAGAAAATTGTATCTTTAAAATGGATTAAACACAACTGGCCAAAAAAACACCAACAGCAGTTGTGAAAAAATATATATTCCATTTGTCTTTCACAGTTCTTTAGCTAAATTGATCAGAAGTTGTTTATCACAGACACCCAACCACACACACACTCACACACTTTCACACATGTACACACGCAAGTAAAGTTTGAGGACAAAATACATTCACATTTTAGCAACAGACCCCATCTTGAATAGACATGAGTCACATTATGGTGCATCATCTTCCTAAGTGTCAAACTGGGGACAAGTCAGGGCATGTCAGGAGATGTAAGATCACACACACGTTCATCCACACCATGAAACCATGGGTGGTTTCATACACTAGGTGGAGATATTGGGTCATCTACTTAAAAAATGTTTTAATTTAGATGGGATTTTGCTCATCTTAATCATTACTATATATTAGCTACAACAAAGAATGTAATAATACATGATGGTAAAAGTTTTTATTTCTACAATTTTATTTGCATCAAAATTGGACTTCAACAGACCATATATATATATGTGTGTGTGTGTGTGTGTGTGTGTGTGTGTGTGTGTGTGTGTGTGTGTGTGTGTGTGTATGTGTGTCCATTACACAATAAATCATGAAAAATGATCAGTACCGTACAAATTGCAATCTAGTTTCTACTCAGGTGTGTCGACCTCATCACACCTCTGATGTTTTATTTTAACATGTCAGATGACAACATTAATTATATCTATACAGCATTAAAAAATACTAATGAAGTGTTTCAGTACTTGAAGACAAGGTTCTCCAAGGTGGCCTAGGAGTCAGCCAGGTGACCTCTAGCCCCAATAAAGAAGACCATTAACTTTCTCTTGTGGAATCTGCATCAGTGGCAAATGCTGTAAACCACAGGCCTGATGCCATGTAACCAAAGAAGCTGCTGAAAAGCCAAACCTGGCCTCAGACATACGTTCTGTAGACAAGCGGCAAGGATCAACGGAGACCAGGGCACCCGGACCCTGTGATATTTGATCAGGCTTGACACGTCTGCATACGTCTGCCCACACTGCCTCACCTCTTTCGTCTGTGCACACCCAACAACTCACACCCTGCCCCAAGGATAAGTGGTCCCTTGCTATAAATACAAAGGGTGGAAGCCAGGAGAAAGTCAAAAAGAGCAAGCTAGGGGAGCAGGAAGCAGGATTTAGCAGGAATGGCTAAATCATAAAAAATAAACACCTGTTAACAAGGTGTCAGAGAGTCAAATATGAGGTCACACAAAAATAAAGTTCATTAAAATAAAAACCAGTCTCATTTACTATCATTTAGTATCTCATTTACTCTTTAAGACCATAACAAACACCCGCAGATGTGTCCAACACCTAAAGGTTTCTGCACATTTCTTTTTCTTGTTCTTCTTAAATCATGCCCCCACCCTTCTAAATCTGTCTCTCTGTGTCCTGGTGCTTATCCATTCCTCGCTGTCACCCTCTCTAACTCTCAAGAAAACAGGTGCAAGGGGGAGTGTCCACACACAAGCTGACACACACATGCACACACACACACTTGATGCCTGAGAGCATCTCCAGCCCCGCCTCTCTCCTAGAACCTATGGCCAAAGCATGCAGAACATTTCCTTCTTGTCCTAATAGCTGCAGCGTCTTCAACCCAAAGAGCAAATATAGCCTCTCATTAATGTGAAAGTCAGAGCTGTGAAGCTCTCCAACATTCCCACACCAGTGTTAATAACATGGTCAGTATTCCAACATTAGATCTTAAATCAGTGAGGAGGAACTAACCAAGAAATTCCCTGCTTCTCTTTAACTCACTGTATACAGTATTGGCACTTTGTGGAAAATTGTTGCCAATATACAGGTTTACACATTAAGTAGGCCTTTAAAAGTTCCCTTTTCCAAAAGGGTCATTTGCAAAACACTGCACAGTAACGCACACACACACACACACACACACACACACACACGCACACACACACACACACACACACACACACACACGCACACACACACACATTTATTCAGTCGTTTTATTTGTTAAAAGCAGGCCTATGTTGTATTTATTGATTTTCCGTGGAGCTGCACACTTTTATCTTTAGGCAATTTAGGCATGAAGCCTATCTGTTCACCTTGCCCTAAATTTCAGAGTAGTTGTCTTTATTGAGAATGAGAGAACTGGAGGTTCTTGGAGTTGGTCCGTGAAGAGCGCAGCGCTCAAGAAGAAATTGCATGCAAAAAGCATCAAGTGCTGCTTAAACAATGCCAAACGCAACAATGCCAACTGTGGATGTGGAGGGAGAGGTGATGTTAAAGGTTTGGCGGCAACGTTGTTCGCGCGCTCCCCCATTCAGTCGCTAATGAGAATGATAATTTGTGGCTCCTCTGATGACCCCGACCCCATTGAATGGTGGCTTCTCCCAAGGGACGTGATTGCGCAGATCCCCGAGGGACATCCAGCCCTCTGTAGGAATTTTTTTAGAGAGAATCCCGCCAGTTTCATTTGTTGGATGGAGCTGATCCATAATTAATGTCTAAAATGTCTCACCTGTAGTTCAGTGGGTTGAGCAGTGCAGAACGCAGCAATGTTGGTCTGTAGCTTTAAATAGATTCATTCCAGTCTAAAAGCTGTTGTTTGTTATTTTATATTTAAATCTGTTGCTTTTGTTGGGTTACCTTGCAACAGCACAGCACAACACATCTCAAATTCTTATTGGAATCTTAAATTTGGGTTAATGCAAACTATGGAAATAGGTTTTTAATTTTTTATTTGTCAGCCTGTCTGCAGAGGCGCAACAGCTTTAACATTACAACGTGGAAATAAAATAAGCTCTCTTAGGAGTGTGTATACTGCTGGATTTAATTCTCTCTCAATCCCTCTTGTTTACACCGGACCAGGCGCCCTTCTTGGCGTCCACGCGTGTGTGTGTTCGCCTTCTCACCTCCGCAGAGCGGCTGCACGACCCGACTTGCCAGCGGGGATTTACTGACTGGCGCTTTGCCCAGCCGCAGGCAGACTAGTTCGCTAGGTTCTCACGACCTCAGCTTCACAAAGGCATTTCTGAACTATTATCTCAGACACGAAGGCAGCAGGAATAACCGCAGAACCCACACATTCTGCCAACTTGTGTTTCAGTTTCTGTCCTCGCAGAAGGAAGCTGCTGAAGCATCTCTGGCAGTCGCGTTTCGGTATGCCATTTACTGGCGGTGTCATCTGCAGGGCACTGGCACTGGTGGGGGAAAGTGAGAACGCAAATATGCGAAACGAGTCAGTCCAACTGTAATACTGGGAGTTGAACAAGTTATCAGTGAAAAACACTCATTGCCAGTCACGTATGCATATGAAACGGTGATTAAATTAAACAAAATTGGAAAGTTTTATCTTTTAAAGGGTTGTTTCATCAGTAACTTTCAAGCTTACTAAATAATTCTCTGCATTGTTCTGTTGACCTATAACACCTGCAAACTCTTAACTTTTCAAATAAGCTATATTGGATGTTTGAATGAGGCCTGTGGATATATTTGTGAACTGTACAAATCAGAGAATGTTTTTCTTGCATGTGCTGGTGGTCGAGTCTTTAACACTTTCAAATCGTCTTTCTTTTGGCCTGTGCCAGCCATGCGCAAACAAGGCGCGCCGGTGCGGTATTAAATGTTAAAGGGTTTTGACCGGAGATCACCAGTCTGTAACCTAATGCTAAGCACAGGGGCCTGCTCACCGCAAGTGGCTGACACACGGCTCACACCATGCCATCTGACAGAAACATTGCTCTCAGTCATGGGCCCCACTAACGGGGAGCTCTACACTCGGATAAACAACAAGAAACAGACTTTCAGTAGGTCAGGAGGAAATGGTTCCTAAACAGTTCTAAGGCCTCACACTTGGTATATAAACAGGTTTAATTTCTCTGTGCACAAGAGAGATTTAAGTTGCACATGTTCCATAACCTGCAACAGATTTATCTGCACCGATGTTCATAAGTGACCCCAGAAAGAAAAGCCTAGTTCCCCTTCATGGAAGTGTAGGCCCATTGGAGAGGAATTGAACAACTGATGCACAAAAGAAAGCGAGAATCCTTCCATATTCTCTTTTCACTGAGGCAATCTGTTAGTGACATTAACCCCTGAGCGCATTTCCCAGGCTCATGAATAGGGTTTAAGACTTCTTAAAGCTCCCGCTGCATACAGGATGAGACCCCTTTCAAACTTTTAATTACCTTTATAGCAATAGAAAAATACACCCCCATTGTCCACAGGCCCATTCTCCAAAAGGCCAGATGTAAGGAGCTCCCGCCAAACTGGTGACAAGGTGCCCACTTAAGACCGACAAGGTAGAGCTTATAAGTGGAATATGATTGTAATATTCTCTGGCATCAGTTTATCTGTGTGACTTTCATACATCAAAATAACTGGCCTATATGCACGGTATAACACTTTAAAACAAAACATTACCCCTTAAATAAACTAAAGAATAAAGACATGAAACAGGTTCCAGACAAGGCACGGGTTTCAGAAATCTCATTTATTAAAACAAAATAACCTCCCAAACGTCATGTTTTCTCTCTCAACACAAAACAATACAGAATATAAAACACAGCTTTGGTATAACAATCAATAACACATCTGTACAAAACTAAACCTTTTTATAAAAAGTACTTCATATCAAAAGTTTCCTATAATTCTTCCATCTGCATCTTTACCGTTGGCATCCAAATGTTGGAATAAACAATAAATTATGGAAGAAAATAAAGAACGAAAGAAAGAAATGCCCATTTAAGGCAAAACCCCTGTTCCATAAAACGAAACATCAAGAACTGCAGGGGGTATAAAGTGGTCAATACCATCCCGTAAAAGTCACAGGATGAGCCCCCGCAACAGCTGTGTGTGCAGTCAAAAGTCTAAACAGGAAAATAATGCAGACCGATTTGCGTCTCTGAGCCTTTTAGCTACCATGGCCGCCACACAGGCTCGCTACTATCTGAACCGGTGCTCACCCCGACTGGGCTCACCGCCTGGGACCCCCCGGAGAAGGAAGTCATGCCATGGACTGGGGATGCTGCAGTCGGTGCTGAACTGCCGTGCACCGGACTGGCGTTAACGGCAACAGGAACCCCAGCGTTTGAGTAAAGGGGGATGACAGGGGCCGTGGCTGAGGCAAAGGCCGGGTTGGGGATCAAAAAAGCAAATTGTCCGTCGGTTGCAGGCACCAGCTGGAAGCCACCGAAAACTTTAGGGGAGACGGCCTCTGCTGGGCTGATTTTGGAGCTCATAGCACCGCTGATGGGGAGAGTAGATGGGAGCTGCACATGGAGAGGCTGGGCCAGATGCGCTTGCTGGGACGGCGTCTGCTGCGGGTAGTTCATGGACATCATCTGGCTCATGCAGCTGGACAGGTGGTTGAGGAGCCTCGATCTCACCTCTGCGTTCACTCCCTCTGAGGTGGACAGGAAGCGGGTGACCTCGTTCATGCACTCGTTGAATCCGGCTCTGTATTTGCTGAGGACCGTGGCATCTGCGGAGAGCGCTGCTGGCAAAGGAGAACAAGAGGGTATTAGTGACATCTTTGTGGCTCTTTTTCCCCCCCTTGCAAGATCGTGGTTTCATGCTATTTTCTTGACTTGCTCGTCTGATTAAATTAACTTACCGCTCATCTGCACGCGCTGCAGGTTCCTCAAGTGCTTCACAGTCATCTCCAGGATGTCTGCTTTTTCCAGCTTTGAGTGTCTGGAGCTCTACAGGAAATAATGCCAAAGATTGAGTTCACATTCCGACACGTTTTGTGCAAAAATAATTATCTATACAAAGTAAAAGACCAGAGAAAACATTTCCCCCCAAAACTTACATCTTTCTTAAGCGCATCCAGGATGAGAGTCTTGAGCTGTCCAAGACTTTCGTTTATTCTCGCTCTCCGGCGTTTTTCCATGATGGGTTTGGACGACTGTAAAATAAGTAAGTGAGTAAGTAAGTAAGCAAATAAGTAAGTAAATAAGTAAATAAATAAATGTTCAAATCACGTCACATAGTATATTTACTGAATGAAATCAGTATACATCATCATCATTCAAATAATACAAATTCTGACTTGTGAAAATTAAAATCCTTACTTTTCTGTGCTCGCTGGCATTTTTGGGTTTGTCCGGTGTGTGCGATCCGTTTGCTGGGGCACCGGCTATCGGGGATGCCGTCTGCTTTTCCATAGTGTCAGCAGGCATTATTGATCAAAGCAGGTGAAGTAACGTAAAGAAATATATCCTCTTTGCGCAGAAAACAAATCACTTCGTGCCACTGCAGGACATATAAGATAGGCCTTAAAGTCCGCGTCCCAGTCAGTGTTGTGCCGCTTGTTATCACTGAGCTGTCATTCGAGTACAGGAGCGTGAGGTACGTCGTGCAGTGCAACTTTCCACTTCTGCTGCCGACACACGCCGCTGTGGTACTTATACACGGCTCGCGTGCTCCCAGTTCGTGTGAAACCCTCTCTGCATTCTTTCCCACACTCGCTTCAGCCAATAGCAGAGAGGACTCACCCATTGGGCGCGGGGCAGACCGCTGATTGGACAACACCCCCGCGGGCCGTCAGTCACGCGCTGCTCAATCAGCCCTGCAGGGACAAACAACAAAGCGGAGCGAGCAGGAGCGACCGGGCTGGGCTGTGAAGTGATAAGAGGGGGGAATGCGCTGGATGTTTGCTTCCAACTTTGCTCTTTGCTCGTCAAAAATGTTATAGGAATAGTTGTGTGTGTCCTTATGTGTGTGAGAGAATTTTTGTACGGAAAGAATGCAGAGGCAGCGATTTTCCTAAAACAGTGGGTTTTTTTTATTCTTAGAAAGATAGAGATCGGACCTTGTCTCATATTATTTTATGAGTTTCATAGTGTGGTTGGCAGCCCACAAGTTGTGTCAGAGGTGTGCCATAAATACCGATACTCTGCCAATGCCGAAGGAGTAAAAGCTGAATAAATTAGGCTAAATACCTCGCAGTACTCAAACTTAAAATAAATACTCTCCTTATCTATTTTAAGACTCCTCTTGGGTCACCAAGAAAAAGACATCTGTACTGGCACGCGAGGTGGTCCGCAGCAGCACGCACTGAGCCAATGGCATGCGGCCACTTTATGCAAATAAACAGAACGCTTTCTGATTGGCTGCGCGACAAGCTCTGTGTCAATCATACCAGTGCGGGAGTTGCTCAAAAGGAGGGGCAGGGGGGATGCACATCTGTCCGCGTGCCATTCACGCAGTCGTCTCCGCTCTGCGTTGAGCACGTGCCAAAACTTGCAGATCATAGCTTGTAGACCAAGGAGCGTATAAAGACTGGAAAATATGTCATTAGAATAGAATAGAATAGCTAAACTAAGGTATTTAAGGTTGTGGTAGTCTCTCAGGTTGTCAAACTGAAATTACGTTATTGTGAAAGTATTGTGGGAAATTTAAAACAACATCCAAGTAAAGACTGAAAATACCATTTATAAAGGTCTCAACAACAGGATCTCTCTCTCTCCGGATCTTTTTTTTTTTAAGAATGTGGAAGCAGACTGTTAAATGCAATCATCGGAACACAGACATATGTGGATGAAGTTTGGAGCAGGGCACCATCTAGTGACTCATTTTGAAAAGTCAGCCAACTTAACAGTCTCTGTAAGTTTAACAAAAATAATCAGCCCGTGCATTAAGTGTAAAACTCTTTATTAACTTCGATATAATAGATATTTCCAATTTAAGCCTTCATTGTTCCTTTACTTGATGTGTGATTGATATATTATATATTAGATAGATAAATTCGGCAAGGCATTCCAAGTTCATGTGTAGAGCATATCTCATGTACAAGACAATTTAGTGCTTTCGATAAAACATTTAAAGCATTACAGATGGTGCAAAGAAAGCATTAAGAAAGTAGTAAAAAGCAGTAACAAATAGAAAAAAATCACAATAAAATCGTAATAAAACAATAAATTAAACTAAAATTATTATAAGCAAGATAAGTTAAAAGTTAGCATGAAGATTTCATGAATAGGCACATGAGAAAATAAATGTACTTAACCTGGATTTAAAAGTGTCCAAATCTGATGAAAGCTTAATATCCATTTGTAGTTTGTTCCACTTGTTTGCAGCATAACAGCTAAATGCTGCTTTTCCATGTTTAGTCTGGACTAGCTCTTTGGATCTCAGGGGCTCTTCTAGGTTTTAATTCTCTAAACATATCACAGATGTATTCTGGGCCTAAACCATTCTGGGATTTGTAAACTGTCAGTAGGGTTTTAAAATGTATTCTGTGACTGACTGGAAGCCAGTGTAAAGATTTTACAACTGGTGTGATGTGTTCAGATCTCTTAGTCCTGGTTAAAACTCTAGCAGCAGCGTTCTGGATGAGCTGCTACTTTAGGAAGTCCAGTTAAAGCTCTTAGTGACAACTTTGATGTGGCTGTTGAAAGTCAGATCTGAGTCTATTAACTCTCCCCGGTTGGGTACAAGTCTAATAAGGTTGCTTTATGTTGCCACTGTATTAAGGCGACCACAAGGTGGCACATCTCAGCATAAACTGAAGAAAGCTAGTAATGAATACAAGCAATGCTGTTCTTTTATATTATGGATCATAATCAGTGTGTGATCATGTTTTGAAAGTCACTGAGTAGGACACACACACACACACACACACACACACACACACACACACACACACACACACACACACACACACAAAAGTATGGTATAGGTTGAAAAAGTAGGAACATGAAAGAAAAAAAAAGATTCTATAACAAAAATATCAAATAATAATAATCTCTATAGTATAAACATCACATTAAAACAACTTGTGATAGTACAAATAAACAACTTCATAATGTAAAAATGATATTTCAAAAGAAAGTAACTTTAAGGAACTTTATCTTTGCTCACCCACTTGGCAACATGATCATGTGTATAAATAGCACACCACCTTGTGCACTTTTCGCATGTCATTTATGTGCACATTACCTCTTTTAATAAAAAAAAAACATAGCTATTTCATGTCTTGTCATGTGTTATGTGCATGTACTTTTGTAGATATGCATCATATACTGTGAGAGTAATGGGTGACACCATTTACTTTGACTCTATCCTTTACCACATCTTCTATTGCAACAATTTAAAACTGAATATCAAGAACAGAAAAGCTTAAAATGTGTGTAAATGACACTTGAAAGTGCATAAAGAAGTGTTGCAAATTAAACGTATACCACAAAAATCACGTTGCACAATAATCATGCTCAACTGTTAGCATTAGGATATAAAAAACAGGTCAGTGCCATTCTCTCACAATATATAACATGATACTGTGCTGAACTACTAAAATGCATGCACATAATACACAACACAAGTTGGTTTACTTTTACACCTATTATTCAGATTTTTCAAGCCTTATATTTAGATTTTTTTTTTTATCAGATGTCCAAAAACAAAGTTACTACTGGTGCTATTTTATAAACTAGTTAAACTTTGGCTAAATTCCACACAAGACTGTAACCATGATTAAAAACCTCAGCTCACTAATTTTGCACTATTGAATCACACTCAAGGCTTGATCCTTTTAAAGATGCTGCTATAAATAAAGCAGGGCCTTTTCATTTTAGACTATATTTAGACTAAATAGTTTTACTGTATTTATAGCTTTTTACTGTCTTTTCTGTATTTGTTTTCATTTTTAAATGGTTTATCAGTTGTTTTATTGTACTGTTTTTCTGCTCTCTATTTACTGTTGTTTGTTTACCTGTCCAGGGACAGCAGATGTAAATTAGCTTTTAGATAACTCTGGTGCTATCATGTGATGCACATTGTCCCTACCCAATTAACAATAAATTCAAATTTAAAAATCTGAATTTGGCCCTATCTTGGTGAGCAAAGCAAGACTTTGGAGCTTTGTCGCAGACAAACTTTGGGGATCATGGCTCAAAAAGTTCAGAAACCAGTGCAGAAGAGAAGTCAGGTTGTAGGGTGTAAAAAAAAAAAAAAAAAAAAAAAAAACATATTGACTGTAAAATGTAACATTGATTTTTTAATGGAAAACTTTTAGTTGATATAATCTCATTTTAATCAAGGCATTAATAATACTAATCTTAAATTAGTCACGTGAACTTTCAAGGGAAAACTGTTGAGTAGACTGATATACTTAAGCTGAATAAGTGTAATTATGATGAGTGGGGTGGGGGTGGGGGGGGGGTTCCCTACAATGCTGCTTGACAATAAATGAAGGGTAATTTACTGCATGAAATTTTGCACTTTAACTATAACTTTGACAGCACAGTAATAGTTGACATTACCCAGTACGTTTTGAAAGCACTTTTTTGTTTTTATTTTATTTATTTGGTTGGTCAATAATTCAAATGACACTAATAGGTTTCTAATGATTTCAGTAAGAGGTAAACAACCTGTACCAGTAACCAGTACCAGAGCAGTAATCAGTAAACCATAATGTCATGTCTATTTTCCAATCATAAAAGCAAAATTTCTCAAAGTTTCTGTTGTATAGTTCTCTTTCTTTTTTTTTTTTTTTTTTTTTTTACTAATTTTCTATTGTTTAGGAATAATAAAATGTAAAAAAAAAAAAAAGAAAAAAGATCTTGTCATCATTGATGATTTCTACCTCCAAAGCTTGTTGTGTAAGGAAACCAGTTGTCAGTTAAACAGAAACCACAACATCTTTTGGTCACTATATTTGCCTTATATCAGCAATAATCCCCATTTACCATAGTTTGGACATATGACTGATCATAAAAATATAGGATTTTTAATTCATTTTAGTTGTGTCATGTGACTGCTCTTCCCTTCACTTTATTAAAGGCAAAATAAGTAGCATTGATACCCAGTGTTTCAAATCAGAACTGCAGTCGAAAGAGAAAAACACAGAGAGCATTCTTCCCCCCTCCCCCACTCCTCCTAGGAGAGTTTCTGGTAGGTTGTCGGTTTGTGAGAGGACGGTTCTTTTATACAATCTATGAATGACGGAGAAAATAGTGCCAGCAAACATCATGATGAGGAGCAAAGATGATTCACACACACATTAAGTTGCTATGCTTTGCAATGCTAGCGCTAATTTCACGTGCTAATTTACATTAGCATAGAGTGTAAACAAACGCTACATTAATCAACAAATGCCACGCAGCAACAGTTTTCCCTTAGTCTCACTTAATAAATTAATTTAATAGTAATTTCATAAGTTTATAAGGACAAACACAGTATTCACTTGGCCCAAACATCATTACATTTGTTGTTGTAAACTAACAGGCCACCAATTTACTCCAATAATACTTCCATACAGTCACACAAATTAATTTAATGAGAAATAAATTAGACTAAAATCTTTGTAAATCAAAACAAACTTTTTGGTAAATTTAAGCAAAATTTCGGTGCTTACCTGTCGAGGAGAAACTTTGCCAGCTCAGACTTCTCCACCTTGCAAAAGATTCTCCAATACTGATCCTCGCTTTATTCTGTTTTTGGTCGTTTGCTTTTTTAGCAGGATGCCGAGGCATTTTAGGTTTTTCTGAAGCTGTTTCTGGGCTGCTTCTTTTATTAGCTTCCATACCTGCATGCTGCTGCTCTTTTGCCGACATAAAATACCAAATGCTGCCTTGTTGTTGTTAGGCAACCGTGGGGAGTTGCATATGGTTGGTTAAGGAACCAGGAAGTTGGAAAGGGCAACACGGTGCACCCAAGTTATTTCGGCACAGAACTCTTATTTTGAAGGAAAAAAAACTTGACAAAGACATTGTTGATGTAGGAGCCAGATTGTTTATAGGGAAGCTTCCTTTTATCCCTCACAGCAGACATGTACAATCATCAGTAATATAAATATTACTGCATATAAATCCTCAAGAACCTGGCCGTGGCCAGCTTCATCGTCACCATTCAGAAGGCTGACTAAAACTGAATCATCTGCATATTTTATAATAAAGCTGTCTGTGTGCCGGCTAACACAATCATGTGTGTATAAAATATATAAAAGGGCAGATCAAACACATTCTTGGGGTTTTGATCGGCAATCAGCAAGAGACAGTCTAGCATGAATCATACTTTCAAGATGTCTATATACAAGATTAAGTAAAGTAGGACTGGGTTGTACACCTCTGTTTTCTCTATAGGCAAATTGGAGAAGGTCTAATAGATGCTCAGTTTTTGCAAATATGTCTGCCTTGACTAGTTTTTCCAATTGTGTCATAACCATAGAGGTTAAAGCCACCAATGGAAAATCATTCAAGGTAGTGGGGTTTGTTTTGGCAACAGGCACCACAACAGACTGCTTCCAAAAGGATGGCACCTTTTGTTGAAAAAGAGACAGATTAAAAATTGAATTAAAAATAGGCCCAAGCTGCTCAGCACATGTTTTTAACAGATGACCTCCAATATGATCGGGCCGGGGCTTTTCCTCAGTTTTTCCAGGGCTTTTTGCTCTGGACATCGCTGTGTTTAAAACGATTATACAGGCAGCTGCTGCACTCTGACAATGATGTCTGTGGGCTGACATTATTATCAAAAACCCCACACAAAGTTCCTGCCATACAGCAAAAACTATTTTGAGGTAATCAAAAACAATAAGTACCATAAACTTGCAGGCAGTATGTGTGCTGAAAATAAAACCAAGATTTTGGCAAGTATTTCTTTTAATTCATAGCAGTGATTTGCAGTGATCTGTCCAATCGATGCCAAGTAAAATTCAAGCAGGTATCAGTGATACTGATCTGATACTGATTCATTGTTCAAAATCCTTTGATTTGTTTGGAAAGGAATAGATCAATTTTTATAAAACACTTTGCAACTCAACTGGAAATTACCAGGAAAATACATATTAAATAAAAAATAAATAAATGCCACAATTATGTTTGTTAGAACCCGCATATTAAATATTAAATTAACCATCAGTCAAAACAAATGAGAGTGATTGATTTTGTTATTTATCATAACCATGGAATATTTTTAAGATGTATCTTTACTTTTTAAAACCTCACAATGGCTATTTAATTCCCAGTATGAGTATTTTAATGACACCTAAGCTTTGCAGGCATTTTGAAAAAAAATTCTAGGCTGTTGGCCTGATGTGAGGTGATCTCAGGGATACACACAGGGATACATGCTAAACTCATACAGTTATTTATTGTGGCATTTACTTATTTCATCTGTACAAACAGGATGCCTTAGTTTCAAGAATGAGGAAACACCTGTTATTTAAGCATCAACAAAACAACCTGAACCTAGCAGAGGACAATATGCTGTTCAGCTGCATACGTGACTGAGCTTTAGACAATTAAAACCAGACAGTAAGCTGCATGCTGCTGAGCTAGGATGCAAATTCTTGCAACTAAAGATGATTCAATATGCATCTCGATTGGATGCCAGCGATAGGATACGTTAACGATACAGTGAAGCCCCTTGCCGATGCGATACAATTTATCGTTTTTGTGATTAATGTGTGACACTGTTACGCTGCCAGTAACACCACACCCATGACTTGTGTCAGCTGTTTGCCACATCTGGGAGTGTTAAAAGGGGAAAACAAAGAGTTTAGGTGCAGAGTCCTAACAGAAGCTATGGCTGGACCAGTTGGCACTGAGTTGCAGATTTCGATGTGAGCAGTTAAGGGAGAAAAGTTTAAACCGATCTTAATCTGCTCAGAAAAAAGACTGGCCACTGCTGCTGCCACATTAACAATTTAGATACTTGTCAGTCTCTATTACTTTTTTACGTATATGACAATTTTAGAGACTGTGTTTTATTTTTGATTCTGGGCCTCAATAGGTGGCTTTCTCTTTTATTAATAGTAACTTTGGTTTTAACATGTTTTTATCTTTCTATAGGACATTGGCGTTTGCCTGGTGTGCCTGATATGAGTGTTCTCCTTTCTTTTCCCCTATAGTGGTTATCACACTTATCTTCTTTCGGGTGTGCGCGTAGGCTGATTTTATCAGGTGTGTATTGTGCCACAGAGCAGAGCGTCTGTTGGCCCACTTTTAAAATCGCTTTCATTTTAGTAACATCCCCATACGTTAATTTATCTTGGTTTTAAATTTAGGCCTAGAGATCTTAGTTTATGCTGTTTGTTTTGTTTGTGTGTGTGTGTGTGTGTGTGTGTGTTTTGTGTTTCTTTTAGTAGTCTTGTAATTTTATTTGTAGCATTTTAACTTGTTAACTTATAACCTGTCCACACTGAAAACCCATCTTTACTTCACATCCAGTCTTAAATTGTAACCAGTTGGTTACAATTGCTTTAATATTGATTGTTTTAAATTATTTAACCTTTAAACCTGGAATTTAATGATTAAGTCAATCTAAAATCAAAGAAAACATCTGCTTTTAAGTCTGTGTTTATGACAGAATAAAAATGACAACAGGGAATTTCAGTATGTGTGAGCCTTTAGTGTGCATTAATTATTACAAATCAATAATCATTGCAATTCCAAGGATGGAAATATGTCTTTGTAAAATTTTTAAACTGGTGACAAAGTCTGTGATCCCAGCAGTGGATTGCAGCAAACTAAATGTAATAAAACTATGTGAAGTCCTGCATCAGTCCAGTCTCAAATCAAGTAAAAGTCATTATTCAGTGGCTCATGTCCCCCCTCATAGATGAGTTCTGCTCTGCTGGGGCATGCTGGTCACTTGTTTACCCAGGATCCCAAGTCTCAAGGGCCAGCTGTGTGTGCTTGGGTTCACGTCCCTTTTATTTGCTTTTGGATCGGCCCAAATGAAGCAGAGCTAATTCTACAGAGTGCTGCAGAGATTACACAACTGCTCCCCGCAGCAGTGGAATTACTGGGGTTTTAATTTAGTAAGTCTGTATAGGTGGAGGAGCACCTGTTGAATCTGATCTGAAGTCAGAACAAGTCTAAAACTTAATGGTATTTTAAACACCATTCATCAATAATTCCCCATCTCTGATCCTGCATTTTAAAGACATGGAACCAGAAAACAAAACAAAAAAAAATCTAATTCAACTGAAATAAACTTTTTTAGTCACTTCATCATTAGCTCATTAAAGTTGATGCTGGGAGTGCTGGCCTGAGGAATTTGCAGAACAAAAACTGCTGATGATCAACATTCACCAGACAAGAGCCAGAAGTACTTGCTTTTGACTTGGCTTTATGAGGCAGAGGTCTGCAGGAGGAGATGTCGGAGGAGATGAAAGTGCCCGAAAGGAGGGAGAAGCTGTGTTTGCAGATTTAGCAGAGTTCAGTAGTCTGTTGTCCACATTCTCTCAGTGCTCAGCAGCTCCTTTTGACTGCTGTCTGCTTAATTTGTTGTTGTACAATGAGCCTGTGCACTTCTCCAAATCCATGTGCAGAATGCAGACCGAGAGTCAATTATATCTGTATTAGCTGGTGTTGGCCCGGCAATCCCTTTATACACACTGCCAAATCAAGTGCTATAGGAGATGTGTTTACAACAATGAACCTTCGACACTAAGAAGTTACAATGCCCGTTTTGGTGGCTTTTGCTTTATTTCGGATACTGCAGCTGTTTCAGAGTGGAAATGGAGATAAGTATCAAAACAGGAAGCTGCTAAACCAGCGGAATAATCACTTTGATTAAAATATCACTTATTGAAATGTGGGCATCAACAAAAACTTTAACTTGACTATTACACTTTACTTGAGCATTTTCATTTCATGCTCGTTTATACTTAATTTTACTATGAAATACTGGACGTTTCTGTATTATTTGTCAGGTTTAGTTACTATATCCACTTATACAAATTTGTAAAGTAAGTTTCTCTTTAATTGACTGAAATATTGCTACCTGGGTTGCATGTTTCAAGTTTGAAGGACATGCAAGACCAGTCTAGCTGTTCAGTCCAGTTTTACCTGAGCACCTGTACTAAGCTTAGGAAACTTCACCAGAAATACAGAAATAACACCAGTGATGCAGTGGGGACAGACAAGCACACAAACCTACAGCTATGGCGTTCTGGCTTTTTTTTTAATACCAGCCGTCAATCACGAAACCGGTGTTTGCGCGGTTCACAGAACCAGAAGTGCGTGAATTGCTACTTCCGCTACGGCGCCTCGGAGGGGAACTTAAGTTTCCCTCGCAGGCGCCAGTTACATTCACAATAAAGTTCATTTTCAATACAACTGCTTACACTTATTTATTCTATTTCAGTAGTTTCGTCTGACTACCTCCTCATTGCACTGTATAAAGGTTGAATTTTTGCATGACTGAAATGACATAGTTTTGTTTTGTATGTACATTTAATTTTATTATTTATTGTGTTTAAGGGTACCGTCAGTGGCAGCTACCTACATTTCGTCATGCTTCCATGTATGAAGCTATTCTATTCTATTCTGTTCTCTTCTAAAAATTACTCACTTTTCCCAGTTTACAGCTCTCTGCACTTATTAATTAGGGGAGCTTTTTCATCCAGTCCAAATTGGTCTAATAAACTTAATTCACTTATTTATATTTTACTAGCGCTGTAATTGTCCCTTAAATGCACACTCTGTGTTGTATTTATCCTCTTCGGCTGCATTGTTTTTAAATTTCTTTAGACAAGACTTAAACTTGTATCTTTTCAAGGTACTTTGACAACAAAGGATCTGAATACTTCCACCTACCAATGGTGTTACTAGATGCCAATCTGGACACAATAATTTGATGTTCTGTTTCCACATTGGAGATGACAGCAGGACTTCAAAGGTCCTGTTAGTACCAGTTAGTGCTATGAAGTTTCTGAAACAAGTAAAGCCAGAATCCTGACACCAGCAGATCTAATCTTCTGAGTGAAAGGACTCCTGCAGCTGCTGCATTCACTGCTCACTCTGTGGAGAGGGATTTGCAGAATCTGCACAAATCCAGCCATAATGGTTCATCATGGAATATGATTAAATGTTGGAGAATTAAGGTTAACACATTCCTGTGTGAAAGTAGGAGCATTTTTCCTTGCAGATGTTGGCAAACGATCTGAGGGGACTTTCTCCTATAAATGTAAGATATTTCATGTGCTTTGTTGCTAGGGATTTCCCAAATCTGGAAGTGAACAGATGAATTAAAGTTTTTTCACACCCATCATTTGGGCTCATATTAAAACAGCTGTTTTCCTGTTCAGCTTCTACATGTTTGATGTATTACCAGGACAGCAGGGTTCTTTAAAAGAAGTCAGAATTTGAATAAATTAATATGAATCTGGGAATATTTCTCATGGCCTTTCAGGGGTGCGTGCAGGGGTGAAAGACTTCAAAGCTGCATGTTTGAACCACAAACATGAGGGAAAGTGCTGTTTTTTCACAGACTTTCATTTTATTCTTCCCTAATCTTATTACGCCCTTAGTTTTTTTCATAGCTGCAGGTGCAAAAAAAGCCTATGATCAATTATATTTGCCTCACTTTTCAAGCAAATTGTTGTCATTTTGCCATCTGCACACCAGCATGTCCAGTACAATGTGGTTTATTCAGAGCCTCATGGCTTTCTGAACAGAGAGAGACCCTTTTCTCCTGCTTCTCACCCTGATTCAAGGCTTTCTTCTCCCTTTTAAGTGGGCTGTTGATGAGGTTAGTCTAATCAGATTAAGTCAACTCACATTGGTCTCCGCAGTTTGTTTTCCTACCAAAGGCGTCCTGACATCTCCTATACTTTTTCTTTATCCTCCTCTTTGCACTTTTCATCCAGGCTTCAACCCAAAAAACCCTTTCAACAGAGGTCCCAATGGACTCCTTTATAAACAGCAGTCCCCAATGATATAGGTTATTTAGAATGGGTCACTAGACCGCAATACATGGGAAAGTCCTTTAAAGTTGTGCAGTGACGCATTTGGACATTTCCACTGGTGTCTGTGTGAATGCCAGAGATTAGGTAAACACAAAGAACTAAATCGAATTCTGGAAATCGCTGGAACCTTTAATTTGATTGTTAGATAAATGTTGGAGAGATATTTTGTAAACTACAAGGCTAATGCAATCTCTACTTTTATCTAGAGAGTGGTGCTTTTCATGGCTCACTTGTTAAATAGTTTTTTAGTTAAATAACTAAGATTTATTGTTTAGATTTTACAAGATGCGACTGCTATACTCAGGGGATATAAACAGTAATTAGCTCACCGTATTAGTTTTATGGTTTCTCTTGAAGAAAGTTTATATCTAGGTTAGTGTATTTTTTACAATTGTATTTCTTTTTTAAGAGTTTGAATTAGTCATTTTACATTATGGAGCTGGACAGTCATGCAAGCAAAAGGATAATTTTGTAGAGTGTAAGCACTACAGGAGGAGAAGTGAGGCAATTGTGTGCTCTTTTTTATAAAAATGACTGAATAGTTAAAATTTTGCATGGGCCACCAAAGGAAGATAAATGTCTAAAAAGTGTTTGATTCCATACAGAAATCTTATTATCTTCAAATTCATTTGCCCTGATATTGATTGTCACTAAGTTAAGAACACACCCATCACAAGTATCTGCTAAAAGTCATCAGCAGAGTGCTGGAACTTGATTCCCCCACTAATAACAGGCTTACAAAAACAATGAACACAATGAGTACAGAGGAGGTCTTTTCAGATTACTTCAGAGTCCCTCCTCTTTAGAAGAGACATGGCAACCCACTGACTGAATGGGGGATGCAGAACCATTTTGAGCTAATAGATCTGAGCAACTGTCCACATAATTACATTACCGCATTTCAGCAGGCACACCACACCACAGCAGTTCATTCACAGCTCCCCATTGGAATTTGCTATGACAGATATAGCCCTTTTGGGCACCCTTGAACAAGGTTGCGCTCCATGGGACTGGCAACCCCCTCATCCCCCTGCATACAAGGTCCTGGATTTAAAACAGAGGGTGGGTACTCAAAGACAAAAGATCAAATGTGGAGAGTGCAGACTATTAAAAATTTGACTAAGTGTCAAAGAAGTGCTGCTTGAATGAAACCCTGTGGGTATTTCCTTTAATCTTTACAGATTTAGCCAAATACTTTAAAGACACAGAGAGTATCCCTGGTTTTGTTTCAGCCAAATCTGACTTATTATTGACCCACAAAACTAGTGTTTGTCTTTATAATTTGACCTTCATGTTACTAAAATCATGTTTTCTTCCTTAAATATTTATTACTAAGTAAGCTACTCATGCAATTGTCAAAGCTACAGGTAAAATAATTAAATATGATTTCCCTTATTAGAGTTCCTTTATACCAAGGGTAATCATGATTGCAAACAACAAACATACACAAAGAAAAATTAGGCAGAAAATGTCCTTTTTTGACTCTTTTAGCCTAAATTGAGCTTGTGTCTAATCCATTCCACCCAAACCAAACACATCTAAAAGGAGAACAGGATTTTTCACAGGCTGTGGTGAATAAGTCAAACAGACAAATACAATGTAGAAAAAAGAACACTTGTTGCTGCATTAACATACTGGCTTCTCAGTCAGTTTGGATTTATAAAGGACCCTTCCAATCCGTCACAGGCCAAATTATTTAAATTTAGGATGATGTCCTATCAATTCGTGGCCAAATATCCGCACAAAAGTTTCAGTCTATCTATGCCCACAGACCAAGTGGAAAATCCCTCACACACAAAGCAGCAGTTTTAAGATTTCCCGTCTTGATTTTATACCATATTAAATGTGCCATTGATCTTTTTGTCCAGTTTTGTTGACCAAAGAAATGCTTTGCTCTCTCGTTTTGCTTCACAAAAATGACTCCTTTTATGTAAGGGCAAAATCAATGCAAATTAATCCTTTATTCATTTCCCTGTGAATAATTTGAGTCTTTGCACTTTTGTCTGGGGCCCGTGAGCTAAACAAAATCATAAGAAAGGTGGAGAATGTGAATGTTGATTGGCTAGTGGAAAAGTGAGATGACCCTGCTCATGGGTGACAAAGACTCCTTTATGGAGTTGGTGTGAAGCCATGAAACAGGGGTATTCCACTCTGAGTGACCAGCACCACGGGGGATCCAACATGTGCGAAGATGGTGCCCCAGTAAAAACAAATCTTTTTACACACATAAAAGAGGTTAGAGAACCAAAAAGAGCCATAACCTTTGCCTATTCTTAAATGCAGTTTCTGAGAGATATGATGAAAGGATGGCCAGCGGCTGTGCAGCAGACTGTCTGTGACGCATGGATTTATCATTAACTCTTTATCATCAAATGAGGACTTTTTTTAAAAAGAGAAAAACACTACAACTGAATATAAAAATCTGGTGTATATTTTCCTATGTATCACTTTTTATAATTCATTGACAGCCAGCTTGGATTTCTAATTGCAGGAGTCCAAATTAAAAAAAGGAAAAAAACCAAACAAAGCAAAACATTTTTTTAGGACTTTATCACTACAATGGCGTTCCAAACCATATGTTTATTTTAATATATATTTGATATTATTAATAATTTGTTAAAGATGGAAACTTTGAATGAGAGTTTGTATTTATACAGAATAGGGTTGGTGTATGTGTGCATGTGTGTGCGTATGATCGGGTGTGATGTGGGTGAACACTTCTGTTTTAATGTTAAAAAATTGTGTTTTTTATTATGTTTTTATGTATGAAAAGTGCTTTATTAATACATTTAAATTTGATAAGTTTGAATGTTGTAGATATGTAACGGATTTCTTGAATTTAAATATTAAACATGTAAAAATTCTCAAACATATTTTTGTTAGTTTAATGCAGGGAAACAAGTGAAAACTGATGCAGCTTTCACTGTATCAGATGGATCTTGCCTTGAAATCTGATTTTACAAAACTACTTTTGTTCCTACTAACATAGCTTTCCATATCGACAAATGGACTCAACTCTAAGAGCAGTAGATGCTGACTTTGTAAGATGCTGGTGGAGTATACTGATCCTTGACCCAATCCTTTGTATTATAGTTGTCTCCCTGTGGCTGAGCTCAGCGTATTTCTTCACAAAGCACAGAGGTAAACCAAAGGATACAGACCACAGCAGAAGATGTCTGTGGGACATTTTCCAAAATAGTGTGTTGGTTTTTAATAATCCCAATCAAGCATTGCATTCAAAATGGTTGAACTGGCAGCCAAGGGCTTATAGCACTTCCACAATTTTAGTCACCTCCAACATCATCCCACCATCAAAGTTTCCTCCTGACCCCAAACACCACCGCCCTTCCTCTCCCCTGTGATGTGGAGATTCACACACTTTACAGTGAGAACCCTCCCTTTAACTTTTATTTTGGGCCAAACACTGCAAAGGAGACGATTTGTGTCTTTGAAAACATGTGTATCAATCACATCAAACACCCAAGAAACAAAGGTGGAGGCTGGCAGCATCAGACAAACATTCCTATTTGTCACTGCACTCTCTTGTATCATGCCACAGATGAAGGAGTGCTTGTTTATACTGGAATCTCCCTCACACTGTAAAGGCGAAGAGAACATACCTCCTGGCTCATTCAACAAATAAATGGAGTACTGTGTGGTCAGTTACAATAAACACAGATCAAAGAGCACAAAGTGGACTTCTGTTTCATAATGCACCATGTGGCACAACCTTTTTCCTTGTGAGGCCCTCACACTCAATCTTCCCACACTCGTATACAAATTAAACAATTAATAGGGTCTGAAAAGTGTGATTTTCAGCTCTGGCTCTTGTGTTCCTCGTCCTTGTCCCATCCCCAGCCCCCTGCCTGGTACTGACCCAGCCAGCATACCCCCTCTGCCCCCTCTGTGGCCCCCTCCAGCCCCTGGGAAGAAGAGGCCCATGCAGGAGCTAAAACTGGGGCTCATTAGCAGTGCCCACCTGGAGGCTGGTTGGGGGCTAACAGGGGACCAGGGGGCCAAGGCCTTGATCTGTTGGCTGTGAGCAGCGTTGTGGCACACAGCGGGGACAAGAGTATGGCAGCATTGTGCTGCACAGCACAGAACACCATCAAACATATAGCACTTCAACGGCCAGCTTAATCTCAGTAATTGTTCCCTGAGCAAAGACACACCTCTCTCTGTCTAGCTCCCTTTCAACTCGTTAATGTCACACAGTCACGTTATAGCTGTTTGTCTTGATGGTATCACCGCAATGCAAACAGTGTGTAAAACAATTATGGAAACGGGCACCTTTTGTGTTCTTTGAAGTCTATACAGCATATGCAAATTAAAATCTCATCAGCGGCTCATCGCAACCTCTCCCTCGTCATTCTGACCAACAAATCTCAGCCTTGTTTGAGGGGGGGTTGTTAGCTGTGAATGAGCATTTTCTCTGTCAGATGTGGGTTTGGAGGGCTGATGTTGAGTTATGCTTGTAGGTCTATGTGTTTGTATATGATTGTCTGGAGCTCCTGTGGTCTGTTGTCCCACATCTAAAGAGAAACAAAGGGATTCCACCGAGAGAGCAGCAAGTCTCCTGAGTCATGTGGCTCCAGCTGTGCAGATTGCATCCGAGGAGTCACATCACTGTTTCAAAGCACAGCAGGAATTTAGCCTTACAAATATACAGTACTTTGTAAGAGTTTAAGGTAATAAAAATTAAAGTCAAAATTGTTCAAAAATAGTGTTGTCATTGGCTGTTATTTATCAATTTATTTGTACACAGCTGAATATTGATCATATTTAGTTTTGCTGTTTTATTTTTTTTTTTTTTGATTCAACTTATCTTGTTTTACATTTTGCTTCACTTATAGACAGTAATATTGACATCAGGACTGTGTGGCAGCCAAAACATTTGCACACTCCTTATTCTTCTCATAATGGAGACAAAACTTTATTACTGTATCTTTGGGTTTACTGTTGTTTAGCAGAGTGAACTTAAGACCAGTCAGCTGTCTTACTGGTTTAGATTCTAAGATTCTAAATGTGAATAAAACCTTAGATAACACTTAAAATAATTCAAATAAATATTTAAAATCTGAACAGTACTTAAAACATACTTCTTCAAAAAATACCACATTTCCTGCTAGATATGTAATTCTGCTGTTTGGATGATTTATCAGTGAAGATCCCTGTTCTTAATCAGGTCAAATTTGATACGATGAACTTTAAAGGAAAAATTGAGGAAAATCTAAATGTATACTTGTCTACGGCTTGCTTTTTTTTTTTTACAAGAAGAAAATTTTTAAACAATATTAGTGGGTAATTTATAAACGAAAACTAATTTGTCGTCACAAAACATTTTTAATGTTTAAATTGATTAAATATGTAGCTTCCAAAATATGTTCTAGTTAAGAAGAGACAACACAGTACGGTAGTTTGTGAAATGTAACTCTCAATTCAGGTTCCTGGTCAGGACTTTTTTTAATGCAAATGGGGAACAAAGGAATGACATATGAAAGAGTTTTTAGGTTAAAGAAACCAGTTGAGCAGGGTAGCTGAGCTGGTTGACACTTACATGGCTTCCCATGCACAGAGGCTGTAAGTCCTCACAGCAAGTCTGGGCTTGAGTACCAGCCTGTGGCCATTTACTGTGTGATCTGACACTCTCTGCCTGCTTTCCTGTCCTTTTTCTGTCCTCTTCAAAGACCCGTTTAGTTCAGTCTTAAACAAAATTAAATGTCAGTGTCACGTTTAAAAGGAAGAGATTTTTCACCTCATTTCACTTTACTTTTATATCAGATTCATTTTTGTGCTTTAAGTCATTGTTGTTAGGTTTAAAGCTGCACAACTAAGCTTGAAATAACATGTGTTAACTCAAAATACGTCTTCTTAAATATTTTACACATTAGGACTCTTCCAGACTAAAATTACATCTTGAATCAGCAGCAATAAAAAGACCAACAAAATACCAATAACAACAAAAACAGCATTTGAACACATCAAAGATTACATCCTGCCAGTTAGGATGCATCATCTTATACCTGTGCAAGTGGACTTAACTGTCCTGCACGGAAATGGGTGGTGATCTACGTTTTTCAACAACAACCGGAGGACTGCAGTTAAAAAAAAAAGGTTGCTCACTCCAGAAATTTGTGAGGATGTGTAAGGAGATCTTTGTGGCAGGAGTGGTGTTGACAATGCTTCACTTGTTGGTTGTGGTTGATAGGAAAAAGCAGAGGAGACAAATAAGGGGAAATAGGGCTAAGTGGTTGAAATAATGAATTATCCATCAATGTTGAACAGCAAATCCGAGTGATCACTCTTGCAGACTTAACACTGATTCAATATGCTGAATCAGCTAAAAAAAAAAGAAAAAAAAAAAAAACATTGATGGGGTCCAACAGTGCAGAAATTGAGTTAAATACCTGAATGAGAGCAGAGACTAATGATGACCTACACTTCAAATGTTGTTTAATGGGCCATTATTGGCTATGTGTATTAGGACCTTAAGGGTAAGAACACATGAGCACATGTATTTTTAAGTAAACACTGAGGCTACCCTCCTCCTTCTTCACCCAAAGTCACATTATCACATGATTTATTAGAAGTTTCTGTCCACGTGTTAACACACAGACACAGCATACATCAAAGAGTTTTTGTTTTGTTTTGTTTTGTTTTTTTGACAATAAACAGAAGATACCATAATCTTCTTTCCTTCAAAGTACGGGTGAAGCAGTTCAGAGGCAACAGAGATTTGTCTTGGACATACAAAAATTCTCTCTCCATTCTTCAACTAAATCCACCGTGTTCTCTGTGTTGTCTCAGCAAAGTAAAATTCAACAGAGTCTAGTCCAAAACAGGCAACATTGGCGTTTTGTGTTGCTAAAGTGTTGATTTATGTAGCAGTGAAATCCATATTGCATTCTGGTGCTTCTGTTCCTCAATAATGTTTGCAAGTAACTGAACATTATTTTGTGTAAATATGTAAAAAAAAAAAGTCCTGTTAGCAAGGTTAGTACCAGTGCTATACTGGCTCAGTTGCAAGCAAAGGTCTGTTTGGAACATTTGAGTGTTTAAACCAAGGAGATAATGGCTTGTAATGTGGTGTTCCAACCCAACAAAACATAATGCCTAATGTGTTGTTTCTTTTTCTATTTGTTTAACGTTTATTCATATTTCCGAACATGTTTTTTCCGTTGAAGAGCACACACCTTAAATCTCTGTTGAGTGAATCTGGGTGTTGTGGTATTTATTGAGCTTGTAAAAGCAGCATCAGCCCTCAGGCTTGTTTGTCCCTCATATCTGCTGCCCTGCATGCACTGTTTATCAGGACAATCAGTAGTATGTTTACATTAAATCCAACCATTGTCAACCATAAAATATTTCCCTCTGTCTTTTTTGTCTCTTCTTCACTGCAAAATATTTTTTGGTGATTAATACAAAACCTCTGATAGTGAGAAACAGTGAATATTTCGTTTGTCAGATCAAAGAGGAAGAGTCTGGGTAGCTGGTGATGAATATGAACAATGGATTGGTCATGATGACTGGTAAATCTCAGTCACGGACCACCACATCAAGAACAATTAGCATCAGCTTGACGCTCCAGGCTCACCCCCTAAGCAGGATGAAAAAAGTGGCCTGCTGACTAAGCACATTCCACCTGCAGCCAGCAGTTCAAAGAGTTCCCATGATGATCATCCTCTGCACCTCACTGCTGCACTGCTATCCAGCAAACCACCTGCCCTGAGGCAAAGCTCACCCCGCTCTACACTGTGGGTAACACAGTGCTCCATCAACAGCATCTCAGCCCATTCACTACATGCAGAACTATTCTGACCGCTACCTGCCAGCCAAGTGCCTCAGGTGATATGTGAATGGGGTTCACTTTAAAAAGACCCCCTCCCTCTCCCTCCTTTCTCAAAGGGATGACATAAGAGGGGCAGCATATGGCTGGCTCGGATGAATTCCCCTACTGTTTCAAAAGACTCTTATTAGCCTTCAGGGTGATTGGAACTTCACACTCCTCTTTACTAGATTAAGTCTAATAATCTCCAAGTAACGAGACCTTAAATCCCGAGTGGTGAAAAACTGGGCCTGAGGGTTCACCAACAATCGATGCAAGCTGTTTTGCCTTAAACACTTTATTTTATGACTGCAAGTAAGAGTCATGTTCCTCATCAACTTTCTCCTGATCTACAAGTATAAGGAGATAAATTGATAACATTGAGAAACTGCACAGATGCAGAAAAGGATGGACTGAATTGTGGTGACCAGATAGTTACATGAGAATTTCTGTTATTCTGAAATTTAGCACAATGATTACAGATAGTTAGTAGTTAAAACAAAGGGACTCTTTCTTATGTGAAATACTCATAAAAACTAGCATTTTTGTTTTTATGTTCTTATGGCATTTCATACAAATAGCATGCCTTTTCTGGCATATTTGCATTTAAACTTTTCACATGTCTTTATATATTGTTAGAATGACACTTGGTCAAGTATGTAAAGGGGTGTCATACCCTAATAAAACTTAATGTGAAATAACACACACAAAAAACCTCATAATCACATTCAAGATTAATTTTCAAGCTATCAATATGTTATTTCTTGAGATTTAGGTGTAAACAACTATAGTAAGTATTTTGAGTCAAAGCAGAATCAAAACATCAGTATGTAAACTATGTAAAGCATGGACATGATCAATTAAATTAGGTTTTTCAGTGTCTTGAAATCATCTTGCCGAGAATGTTCAACCCACCCACACACCCATCCATCCATCCATCCATCCATCCATCCATCCATCCATCCATCCATCCATCCATCCATCCATCCATCCATCCATCCATCCATCCATCCATCCATCCATCCATTCATCCATCCAGGTAGCAAGATTACATAAAAACCAAAAAACCTTAAAACCATAAAAATCAAGGCTGAATTTTGTGGAACTTGTTGAAGCACTTATAGATGGGTAAAGGAACAACCGGAGTCAACCAGGATACGTTATTTGAGTGTCCATTCAGTAAAAACTATGTTAGCAAGCCACCAGAGTAGATCAATAGGAAAAGACCTGGGTTGTTTATCTGGCTTATAACTGCTATCATAGACAGCTTGTTTATAAGATATGTTTCACACCATTTTTCAGAGTGCATTTTAGTTGTTGTTTTATTTGTTTTTGCATGTTATCCTTATATAAAGTTTGTGTTGGAAACTGTGAAAGTAAAATGTGAACACACTCTTAAGCTAATTGCCAAAAGTCGTATTACAGTTTGTTCATTGCTTCAATGAACAAAAAGAGTTAATACATACAGATTGTTTCATATTTATATCTATAATTTTAGAACATATAACTTGTAGAATGAAAAAACTATGCAGACATTATAGGGTGGATAATAAACTGATATAGAAAAACGCCCTTACTTTCATAAAACTGTTTTTTGTTTTCAAAAGTTTCCTTTGTGTCGTTTTACAGAGTGTTTCAAAGGACAGAATGAACATCTTTTTGTAGTGGAGACTCTTATTGAAAGGTTGATGCAGAAAGATGGTAGTGTTAAAGTTATAAATCCCCCAACTCAGACTGAAATGAAGACAAGAGAATTACTGTTAAGATCATAATGAAACAAGCGCTCCCACTGCAGATGCTTTCACTGGGCAACAGGCCTGGGCATCAGACCCGTCTCCTGCCCTCCAGTGACTCGGTTTATTCATTCACTGTAATTCAGGCTCAACAAGGACACAGCCAAAGATGCTGCAAACCCCCTCTTCTCTACTAATTTAATTTAGACTGAAGCAGCAGAGGCAGGAAGGAACCCCAGTGATGGGAAATATTAGGTGGTGAGAGGCAGCTCTGAATGGGAAATCCACCCTGAAAACAAATCTTGTGTTGCTTTATTATGTTGTTTGATCGTCAGTTAAGTCTGTTGTGACCATTAAAGTCACGACAACTGGTAGACATCAATATCTGGAGTTAGAACTGTCACTGGTGATGAACCTGTAGCATACAAACTTTGAGTTTAAATATCTCACTTTTTTTGGACCCTTCGCATAGATCCCGGGTTATGAGCCCCATGAATCATGACAACTTCTGATGAAACCAAAAAATGACCCAAACAGACTTAGTTTCTATAATACTGATTATTTAAAGATTGAACACTGAGTCCAGCAAATCAGAAGTGGAAACAAAGACAAAGTTAATTGATGCAAAATTAAAATTATGCCACTAACTTTCTGACTTTACTTGTTTGTCAGTACAATTAAAAGACACCTTTATAGTTAAGGGGCATTGGTTTTAAGAATTGTCACATAATTAGGTCACTAACACCAGTTATTTACCAGAAGCTGACTTGTTTTCACCAAGAGTTATTTTTGTGTGTTATTGTGACAAACTGCATACATTTTGCCACATTTCCAAAAAATGTGTAGCTCAAGGGTCCAGTGGTCAGGATGTAGTGACTTATAGCAGTTGTAATATCCAACCCTCCACCTTGCCCTCTCTTTTCAAACATGCATAAAAAACTTTGGTGAAAATGAAAATACCATGTTTAGAACTAGTGTTTGGTTTGTCCCTGTTGGAGAGCAGTAGTGGCGCAACATGGTAAAATGACAAGGATGACGATGCAGCATCTTTTAATCCTGACTTGATGACATGATTACATACTAATGGAAACGTGGTTATTTTATTATGATTCATTTCTGCCGATAGGTCTGCTGATTGGGTCATTAGCTGCATGTTTAAAACCACAGAATAGGAGAAAGTTTCTCTTTTGAAGTTGTGAGAATAGAACCTCATTTAATAAAATAACTGGATTAAATCCTCTGTTCACAGTTAGGTGATGATTATTTAAAACAGGTAACCTTAGAGATAGACCCCCAATCACAGTTGAATTTGCTCTGACTGTCTCAACCATCCTTGTTTAATGATGTCTTTAAATTTTTCCTTAATTATGAACAAATATTTTAAACCCACAGCCTAAGTTATAAATTTCTAAGGGTTCACACTGTGCCAAGAAGCTTATTCTAAAGATACATTTTAAGGCATGACTGTGCTGCACATTTAACTGAACACAAGGACTAGACTTTGCAACACTTCTTTTTGAATATATTGTTCACCGCTGCTTCAGTTGAATTACTGGTTTAATTCACGCATAAGTGTGTCTTGGTTGTTTGCTGGAGAAAATACAGAAGACAAAAGCATTCCAGTGTGGAGACAATGAAAGTCTCCCCACCAGAGGAGGTGAAAATGGACCAGAACAAGGTTTCTCAGCTTGAAGGTGTCTCTTCCGACCTCATGCCAGACAGCCGACTGGAAATGCCAGGAATGCTAGACTGCTGCTCGATAGGAGACCTTGTTCAACTTATTGGTTGATGGTGGGCAGAGCTGGGGGGACAATGTCCAAGATGAGTTCCCACACAATAGGAACAAGACATTTATGACTCTTTGGCCAGTGCAAAAAAATGAAAGGCTCACACTCAGGACACTCAGGACTCTTGTACTCCCACTGACACACTGCGAGAGACGCTGCTCTCAGCTGAGACCTCTCACATTTTTGGGTTGTGTCTGGAATGTTGAAGAAAAGGTCTCCCCTGAGTCCAACCAAGCTGTCCCATTTCGGGTGATTTAAATGGCCTGTTATTACATTTCTTAAGCATTGTCACTCTGTTGGTATCCTAGCCTGATGATGGTTTTAATTATTTGTTTCACCACATCTTATTACACAGGAGCCAACATTTCAGTGACAAGTAAAAATGTCAGGTGATATCCGAGGCAACCATAATGAGACATTTGGCCTCGCTTGCACTCAGTCAGACAACTTTAGGGACAAAATATTAGTATAAAATGTAGGGCCTTGGTTTTTTAATGGTTTTTCATGACAAAGAAGATAGCAATTAGGATAATGAAACAACAACACTCTACAAAACTCAAAGACTACTAATAAAGAAGTGAGCAACATTCCAGTAATTGAGTACAGGCTTGAGCATTTACTTGAATATTTCCATTTGATTACTTTATACTTTAGATATTATATTAAGGGTCACATTTCAAATCTATATAAGATCTTTAAAACTACACTAAACTGAAATTCTGTATTAATCTTTCACATATAAAATAGATAAATGATCCAATATCTCTGTCAAACACAAAGAAATTTGTGTATCAGTATTTTCTTCTTACCCCTTCCTGCAATTATCCGACAACCTGTCACATTTATTAGCTGTATCTGTTTATGAAACTGTCTAGAAAATAACAATGCTTGCACACTGATCCCTCAATGCATATAATATACAGAAAAATTAATTCTGTTTAAATTTATCTGTACCTTAAGACATGTGGAACAAGAGCCAAAGTTGAACCATACCACTGACTCGGGAACTCTATAACTCTAAAAGAATCATTTCATTTATTCCTAAATTAAAGACAGAGAAGTTCCTTTCTCTGTTTTACATTTCTAGCATAAATTGTCCTTAATCAGTTTAATTCTATGGAGTATTGCTGTATTGTGTAAATGTCTGAGCATATTTCTGCTTTCAGTAAGCTTTCCACTCTGGGTTGATCATACAAGCTACTTAATATTTAATGAAATGAAAATCCATTTCAATATCATGTAGAATAAATGTCGAAGCATGCACATAGTTTGCACATTATTAAGATTAAGTTAGAAAGATATTTTACATTTCTAAGGATGGTGATGCAAATATTACCATATTTACAAAAGAAAGAAAACAAGTTCATGTTTTAAATATGCTTTAAATGAATGTTTTTGCTTACATTTATGCAATTTTTAAGGAATAATTTGGACTAATTTACTGCATCTCAGCAGTGATATAAACTCATTAATGCTACTCTTCAGCATCCAGACTTGGACTGCCATCTACTGGTGATGCATCATAAAATCAGTGACTGGTATTATTTCTGAGGTGAGCCAACATATGCAATGGAGTTTATGCAATCTGTGTCAGAATCTAAGCTTCCTTAATATTTAAATTGATTCTTTGGCTTCAGGGGGAAAATTATATTATATCCACGATTCTGTTATAGTGAATAAAGAAAAGCAATCTGCATATTACTTAATTTTATATGAGGTTCAATTGAACACTTCCTTTGCTCATTCTCTACTCATTGGAAAGATACATAATTAGTTGGATTCAATAATAAAACCATTTGCAGATTTTCTTCTGCCAATTAGGAGCAAAGACACCGTATGTTTTTCACGAGTCTTCCATTTCCTCACTCATATCCATTGTACTCAGCTGACCCGCTGCTACTTGAACTGAGTATCCAGACCTTTTCCAATTAGACCCACCTTCCACTTTGAGGTTTACTTACTCCAAGACGAGCAAGAAAACAGTCTTTTAACAAGTCGGGCCCCTTACTCTATGGAGAAGTTTGTCCACATCTGTCTCAGCACCTAACCCCTGGAAGAGAAAGGGTCAGTGCCAAGGCCAGAGGTCACCACTTGTCCCATTGTGAGCCAGAACCAACATGAACCCCAATCGAATACTGCGGTCAGCGGGAAACATTGCCGGGTTGGTTTTTAGGGCCATGTATGTGTGAACTGAACAGGAGTTGTGCTTTGAGGTGGTTTGCTGCACGGAAGCGTTTGAAAGAGACCCTTCAGGTTTCTTAGTTAAGAAAAGAACAAATAGTTGTCTTGCTTTGTTGCGTCTTTTCTGCATTATCAATGGCATGAACACAAATAGAAAACAAAGCAGCGGTTGGAGAATTTGCAGGTGTGCACGGATGCATGTGATGTTACTGGAAGGAGTCCTGCCATAAAAAAAAAAAAAAAATTATAGGGCACTGAAAGGGGAGGTCTGTGTGAGAACAGATCTAGTTAGAAGCATCACAACACAACTGACAAAACAGGTGGTAAAGTCAGGCCAGGCTTGCTGCACTGACCATGTAGTATTCGTCAAAATTATTGAAAGAAAAAAAATAAAAAAGAAAACAGCAGTCTTGATCCCTTATTCTGGTGCTCCGTTTTCCATTGCTTGCGTTCTTTCTCTTTTTTTTTCTTATCAGCAAGCCACCAACCATAATTGACCTGATTCCCAGATTTCTGTTCCTCTGACCACCCTTGTCGTCCCATGAAAGTGGGCAGCATAGGTGGCAGAAGACTGGCTGGCTGAAGGAACAAGAAACGCAAAAGAAAGTATTCTTCTAACGTCTTAAAAGAAAAAGGAAAATCAGCATAATGACCGTGCTCCCCTACCAGACATTCACCCAGGCCTTACTCCCACACCCATCCACATCCAAATCTTGATTAACCTTCCTTCTCACTTCTCCTTTCCCACCCACTCACATTCACACACACACACACACATAGACACAAAGTGCTTCAGAGGCCCCCTGACAGATGGGGAGAGGGGTTTCAGGGGGTTCATTTGAACAAATGGCACCCTGGTTTAGTGTGGCGTTGTCAGGGTTTGAATTGATCCCCAGGACTACAGAGGCTTCTCTCTGCCAGCGTGTCACAATGGCAACAAGTGTGTAGAGCTGGGAGCAAGCTTGTACAGGCATGGGACCCATACCTCATGAATGATAGCTTAGCAAATGGCCCTCCTTTCACTGGCTTTCATTGTAGAGCCATCTCTCTTTTTCTTTCATGCTCCACTCAAAAACCTTGCCCAGCTTTGTTAGTTTTATTGGGTTTGATTGGTTTGGGATTCTGAAACGTGTTGGTTTTTGTGTGAATTTCTATGTATGAACTTTGGAGCATGGAGGAGGAGAGAGTGTGTGTCTGGGCACGATAGTAATGGTGTTTGGATGGGGGGTATTTTGTGCATTTTTGCTTGTTAAATTGATGGGTACTGTGGTCTCACGGTACGGTCTGAGGAATGATGTAAATCTATCTGCCACTGGACAAAGCCAGTGAATGTGAATCAGTGTTATATTCCTGAGAGGTCAGGTTTTTTTTTCCCACTCAACAAGTTAAACACCATGTAAACAACATGTGCTGTTCTTACTCTCAGATGTAAGTCGTTTTGGGAAAAAGCGTCTGCCAAATGACTGTAGAATAGAATAGAATAGAATAGAATAGAATAGAATAGAATAGAATAGAATAGAACTTTCACAGCTTTCCATTAATTCAGATATGCAGCAGTGATACGTTCACATGGATCCTTTCTTGTCAATTCAGTTGTACCTTAAGAACAAAGGAACTGAATCACTGCTGCAGCTAATATCCTATTTTTTTCAGAATTGGCCTAAAGTCTGATGCATTTCACTTTATCTTTGGCTCTCGAGTCATATATTTGTCCAATACACTCTCGTATATCAGCATAATGAGGCTTTGTCTCATCAACAGATAAAGCCTGGCTGACAGTGTGACCCCGTCAGCTGACCCTGGGTAGCAGTTTACAGGCTCAGGAACAATCAACCCATTGGTAGATAACAACGGCATCATCCCTCCGGACTCATTTCATCACTGTCACTTCTCCTCTGTCTGGTTAATGTTTCATTGCTCCTCTGTGTTTTGCTCCTCAGCTTGCAGGAGAGGGGGAGAAGGAAAAGGAGCAGAGGAAGCTTAGTTAATCACAAAAGGAAAAAAAGGCTGATGGATTGATTTGTAAACAAACAAGTCGGACAGAACGGAGGGGGCCACAGGAGCCGAGCCTGCTTATCTTCCACATGTGACACCTCTATCCATTATTGCTCATTATCACAGCTGTATCAAGAGGTGCCGATGGGGGCTGATTATTTGTTTGACGTGATCAAATTTCAAACTGTTAGAAAAAAAATTCATCCAGTATGAACTGTATCTGGTGAAAGAACGGTGAACAAGTTCTCTTATAGTTTGTCATCTTTGTTGACTCTAACAAGCTGCATTTTTTGTAGCATGAACAAAATGGTAAAAGCAAAAAGCAAGATTGAACTTTATGTAACTTCTTGAATTAACAAAACTGATAATGATGCATATACTACAAAGTTTGGAAATTATTTTGCCATTCTTTATTGGCAATTAGAAGAAAAAAATTTAGCTTGAACATTTTTTTAGAGTAACCATGACTGACATGTAATGACTGCCATTAAATTGAAGAAAGTGGGCCACACCCTGGGCTGTGGTTTAAGTCAGAGAATAAAGTTTCTCACCTCATACATAACCAGGTGTCAGGACAACATCCTCCCTTGCTCCCTTTTGTTGCATCCACTCTGCATAGCAATAGCAAGTGCATTGCAATATGTTTGAATTATAGAGGTGGAGGGGTGACAGTGTATTGTTGAAGAGGCAAGGCCTGCAAAAACCCAGAGGGAGAACAGGCGACTGAAAAGGCCTCTGAATGAAAATCAATTAATTTTCATTTACCTCCATTAGCACTGGGCAGGGATTTGCATCTGTGAACCCACTGCCACACTGGTAGTGGCCTTTTTAGTTGAGGGAGTGGGTCACATTAAGCTAATGATGGGGGGGCAGAGGAGAGACAAAGGGCTGTATGTGTGGGAGGTGAAGCCTGGCCATACCCTTCTCTCATTAGCACCTCAGTACCATGGACTGCTGTCACACAGCAAGCCCTCACAGGCAGATCATTAACTGTTAGGTGGGATGTGAAAATATTCACAGTAATTGGTAAAGTGGGTATTCTCAGCTGCTGAGCATCAAACCCTTTTATAGTTTTACTATAATTCAACCTTGATGTGACACGATGACTTGATTTGTCACACTGGCATTTTATTAGAACATTTTCACCTTAAACTTCACATGGAGCAGCTAAGAGCAAACACGTCCTTTTTATACATTCCTGAGTGATAACTATAGCTCTGATCCATTCAAACCTGGCGCAACATGTGCATACGTTTAGATTTCATGTCTCATACAATGTGCTAGCAGATCAACATTTTTGACACAAAAAACAATAATAATCTTAAAATACTGAAAAACATAGGGATGAACTATATAATACAAGCTGAAGGATTGAACCTTTCAAAAAGTTTTTATTTTATACTATTTTATACTACTAATCTACTTTACTCATTATTTCTGCCAAACCCATCTTAACCAAGTCATGTGGTTAAAGAAATGGATGTAAAAGGCTCTTTTGAAATGGCTTTTTAATCTAAGTTGCAGCATTATGCAACATGCACAACATTTTATGATCAAAATACACCTTTATTTGACTTAACTGAATCTACACTGCAGTTTTAGCTACTGTTTGTGTAGAACATTAAACAAAGCTTTCTGGCACCTACTACCCAGTTATAAGTTAGCTTGTGCTCCAACATATTTTATGAGTGAGCAGGTGCAGTTTCACAGATAGTTTGACAAGTAAAACAGCTGTGAATACATATGGCTTAAAGTAATGTCATTAAACAACAGTTGTCATTAAACAATAACTGAGGAAAGATAGGTGGTAGTTGTGCCTGATCTAAAGGTCAGGAAAGGCAGAGTCTAAATAAGGAGATGACAAGTACATTTACTATCCTCTTATGTCGTTGTTTCTCAAAGCAGTAACTCCCATTTACCTAAGTGTAGACACAATCAGGATGTTTTAGAAAACTTGCTAACCAATGGAACTGCAGCCTTTACATGCAGAGCATCTTTGAGAAATAATGCAGTATCATCAGCCAATTGATTGATCAGAACACTCCAGTCAGCTATTGAGATGCCCGCTAAGTTCAGAGATTTAAAATATCTATGCCACCACAAGGAAAAGTTAATCTGAAACTTGGCACCATTGTTATATAGGATTTTCATAGCATTACAAAATTAGTTTAAAAACCACAAATTTGAAGGCAATAGAAAATTAAATGTTGTTCAATTGTATTGAATGCCTTTTAGAAATCAAAAAACAGGATAAAACTGTCATCTGCACTCAGATCAGAATAATAAATGAGATCAAGAACCGGTTTTATGTTGTTAAAAATACGTTCTCTAGACATGAAGCCAGAATGATTTTCATCGATAACTGAATCTAGAACACATTTGAAACATTTTGCAAATATCAAGGCAAACACTATAATCACTGTTGAGTAGGATTATAGACCTCTAATTAGATGCAAAACCTTTTTAGGTTTAGGTATTAGGGTGATACCTTGTGTCAGGGTGGCAGGCAGTTCTGCTCTTGTAATGCTCAACATAAACCTCTATTGATGATATCTGTGTAAAGAGTAATGTAACTTATTTAGATGTTATTATAACCAAGAACCAGCAAGAGAGATGTTATTTAAGTTTTAAGCCAAGAATAAAACAAAGCTGAAAATGAATTCAACAAATGGCTGCAGAGGGATTTTATCACTCAAGGGGCTTGTTTTGCTGTCAAAAGGTATTGCTAGACTGGTATAGCATCCTCCTTGACAGTGGACAGTAAAGAATAAAAAACAAATTTTATTTAATTGTCTCTGGAAAAACAGAATATATTATATTAGAAAATTAGTAGTAATTGTTACTTATATAAATGGTGGCCTCATTTTATTTTACTTCTCCACTTCTTCAAGCATTTCTAAAAAACAATTCTTCATTATGGAAGTTTATGCCTAAATTTCTATTTAACCAAATTGGTAGTTAACCCTTTCTGTAAGTGTGTAGCTACCAGATTAACAAGATACCCCTTAAACTGTCTGACTTTCACATGCAGGTTTTATTATGGAAAAAGGTTGACCAGCACAGTTTCTCTCTGCACGGAATAATGGTGACATAGTGCACAACAGAAGGAACCTCTACTTAGAAAAATGGGTGGATAAGAAGATTTACTTGGTCGCACAGTTTATTGGTAGGAATGGGCAATCAATAAATTATGAACCGTTTGTTGATAAATTAAAATTTCCAGTTCTTTATAATTAATTTTATAAGGTTAAAAAGGCTATTCTCATGGGAATTATTGGTCTTTATAGAGGTTTGTCTTTGTCTGCAGATGTCTGCCCCCTTCATACTTCAATTAAATTTAAAATAAAATTTAGAAAATTAAATCTTCTGTCAGAAAATTTGTTTTGGATCTTGAAAAAACAACAATAAGGCCATTAATTATTTATTTCGGAAGCAAATGGCAACAAAACCTTGTGTTATTTTCTATTGGGCTCAATTCTGCAATGATATTCTCTGGACGAAAGTCTTGCTCTTGCCCTATAAATATATCATTACAAAGAAAGTAAAGGAAATTTCTCATAAAATTTTCCATAAGTTTCATCCCATCAATCAATTTATTCTGAAGTTTATAAAGGACATTGATATTTCTTATTCATCACGTCTAGCTAGACCTAAAATGGTGCCCCGCATTTTCTGGCATTGTCAGTGCACAAAAGAGCTGTGGAAAGATCTGGCTAAATTTATACATGTGAAATGCCACTTAAAATTTAATTTGCTATACATATATGTTATTATTATTATTTTATCAGATAAGACTAATGTAATTCAGTTTAAAAGGGGGAACTAATGTATTATATATACTTACTTTGTGTAAAGTCAGATATTCATTGTAATTTTGATGATTATGGCTTATAGCTTATGAAAACCAAAAAACCAAAGACTCAGAAAATTAGAATATTACATAAAATCAATTAAAAAAAGGATATTGAACACAGAAATGTTGACCATCTGAAGAGTATAGTCATGCATATGAACTTATTACTTGGTTTGAGTCCCTTTTGTATCAATTACTGCCTCAATGCGTAGTGACATGGATGTTATCAGCCTGTAGCTCTGCTGGGATGTAATGGATGACCATAATGCGTCAACAGCAGCCTTCAACTCTTCTGCATTGCTTGGTCTCATGTGTCTCATCCTTCTCTTGGCAATGCCCCGTAGATTTTTTTAAAGGGTTCAGATAGTTCGCTGGCCAATCAAGCATTAATCTTTTGGTCATTGAACCAGGTTTTGGTTCTTTTGGCAATGTGTGCAGGTGCCAAGTTCTGCTGGAAAATAAAGTCAGCATCTCCAATAAGCTTTTCTGTGAAGTGTGGTAAAATCTCCTGGTATACAGCTGCGTTGACTCTGGACTTAATAAAGACCAGTGGACCAACACTGGCAGATGACATTGCTCCACAAATCAACACAGACTGTGGAAACTTCACGCTGCACTTTAAGTGTCTTGGATTGTAGCCTCTCCGTTCTTCCTCCAGACTTTGGGACCTTGATTTCAAAATGAGTTGCAAAAGTTGCTCATCAGAAAAGAACATTTTAGACCACTGCTCAACAGACCAGTTCATTTTTTCTTTAGCCCAGGTAAGATACTTCGGACGTTGTGTTTTGTTCAGGAGCAGCTTGACAAGAGGAATACGACATGTGAAGCCCATGTCCAATATCCGTCTATTTGTGGTGGCTCTCAAAGCACTAACTCAGCCTCAGTCCACTCCTTGTGACGCTCCCCCACATTTTTCAAGGCCTTTTCCTGACAATCCTCTCCAGGCTGCGGTCACCCCTGCTGGTTGTTCCACCTTTTTCTTCCACACTTTTCCCTTAAACTCAACTTTTATTGATGTGCTTTGATGCAGCACTTTGAGAGCAAACTTTTAAAGCTTTCCCTCCTTGTGGAGGGTGTCAATGGTGGTTTTCTGCCCAACTGTCAGGTCAACAACCTTCCCCATGATTGGGAATTCTACTAAAGTACACTGAGAGACCATTTACATGATCAGGAGACCTTGGATCAGGTGTTTTGGATTAATTAGTTGATTAGAGTGTGGCAATTATGCTGGGCTTACACCAAACAATTTTCACTGTCGCAGACTAAAAACTGAAAGTCTTTAGTAAATCGTAGGCTCTGTCATCTTAATTAAGTTTAAAATGGCAATCTGCGCTGTTTCATGTCAGTCTTTTCCTAGTCTTGGGTCTGTGACAATATTAAACGTGTTTGATATTATCGCAAGTTGCAGTGACATGACACAATCAACAACAAATAGATGAGCTTTGACAAAAGCAGAAACAGGAACCCTGACAGTCAGAAAAACAGCAAAAACGGACAAACACTTGTCATTAGATGTGAGGAGGTAGAGCTGATAGTTTTCCCAGATTTTTTTCCAGATCTTTTGTCTTCTGGACAGCAGTCCAGTCTTCTGATGTAAGCCTGGCATTAGAGGCTACAACATTGAACCTTTTCACACTATTGTAATTTCTGTGATTTAGATTTTTGAGTTTTAACAAGCTGTAAGCCATAATCATCAAAAAATAACAAATACTTGAAACATCTCACTTTGCGTATAATGAGTCTATATAATATCTCAGTTTACTTTTTTAAGCAGAAGTACTGAAATAAATTAAGTTTTGCATGATGTTCTAATTTCACCTATATGTCTATGTCTTGGCTATTTTAGGCAATAAAAAAAACTTTACTATTCACACTTTTCAGCTATAAAATAATAATTAAAAAGAAACTTTATGAAGAACAATGCTGATTTACTTAGGGTTCTGTCCAGTTTTTCATAATGAAATTTCAAACTGACATAATTTAAACCATGTAGAATCCCTGCATAAAAAGGAAGATCAAATTAAACTGGATGAAACATGAGGGCCTGGTCATCTTGTTGCAGTATTACTGACCAGAGCTTTGCCTCCACGTGTAGGGAGGAACCTAGACAATATGAAATTGAGCGGAAATTATAAGCAAAGAAGGGGATGAAAGCCAGAGGGGGAAAAGTGAGCAGACAGGGTCACAGATGTGACATTACATTAACAATAGAAATGGGTGAGGGTGAAAGTGTGCAGACATCCCATGCAAAGCTGTCTCCCAGCTGTTTAGTCCACCTGTCTATTAAAAGAGAACACATTTCATGGTGTATACAGAAGAAGAGACAGATTTATTGGACCTACAAGCAGGAGGCCTTAAAGTAGCTTGATTATTAGACAGGGTCAAATAAATCACTTTTCCTCATGTTTTGGGAGATTCAATTCTGCACAAAACATGTTCATAGATCAGATCACATACCACTATTAGTTATTAGCTGATTCATGAGAACATTTTTGATAGCAAGATAAAACTTGATTGTGGAAAGGGTTTTGAATCTTCCACAACCACATGGTGAGAGCGTCACATAAGAGCTGTGACAGATATTGAAGTGACCCTAAGTCCTTTGCTGTACTGAGGCAGCTCCATTCTAAAACAAAGCAGACATGACCAGAGGAGAAAGGGGAAATCAGATGGCTTAATTGTTCCTTGACAATTAGACCATCACTCAACAGAACACTAAGAAACCCAGCAAAAGTAGAAAAAGGCAGGAGGCGGTTAAAGAAAGGGATGAAAGCAGAGGGCACTAAAACACCCACAGAGTTAGAGGGAGTGAGAGAGAAAGTAGGAGAGGATCCTGCTATTGAGAGACCGACAGGGCAAAAAGGAGCAGAAAGCAGTTTACAATACTGTACAATGCTGTTCTGCACCATTAAGTGGCATGGAGGGCAGAGCTGGGACAATAGACTTCTGTCCCTGAAGAGAAGGCCAGCAGCTCCAGAAGAGATCTCCCTTTCAGCCCATATGGCTGTGGCCGCCTCACAGGATGCTCCTCTTGCCACAACCGCATGCTTAGCATCTGGACACGTGAGGTCGCTCCTCAGTGACCAGTGTAGCATTAGGGAGGGCAACAGGGTCTCCATGGTTACCCTGCTGTGATACACAAGGGCTCAGGGAAGCAATCAAGAGATTAAGGAAAGGAAGTACTTCTGGGTGGATTTTATTGGATTTCAAGTCACTAAAATTGCACTGAAAATGCCCCATCAGGTCTGAAAAATTTGGTGAAAGGAAAAAAAAAAAAAACAGAATTAATCCCATGGCAATAAGAAGCTTAGCTTATTTAAAGATAGCACCCCAATCAGCCCATAAAACATGTGCAGAAAGTTTGGAGACTGTGAAATGACTGTGATTCAAGTTGAAACTTCTTTACTTTTGAATATCAAATGAAATCACAGAACGAATAATTAAATGTGTTTTTTTCAAGATTTTAAATGATTAAGATCCAAATTAAGTATTAATTAATTAAATAAGCTTGAACGTCATTCTAGATTTTTACTATAGTTATTTTCATGGTGCCTCTCATCACACATTTTTCTGCATGTCCCTATTAGATATGTAGAAAAGTGTGAAGTATATTTTTTCACATTTGCTTCACAATTTACTTTAACAAAAAACCTTTGTACAAAAACATTCAAATGTTTCTAAACACAAGCAGATGTATGTTTAAACCATTCACATTAATTTAGCTAGTATATTTTCCCTGTGTGCCCTGAGCAACTGTTACTCCTGTCCTCTTTGGCCCAGCAACAAAGAACTGTCAAAATGATGGATTATGAAGTTGCTGCCTAAAATTCAAACAAGAGGTCTGTCTTCACTCCTGTCCATTCTTTAACAGATGCAAAAATCTCTCCACAAGAAGAAAATATAAGCAAAGTGATCACAGGAGAACAGAAGTTGGGGTGAGCCTGGAGAAGAAGAGTCTTAACAAGTGTTTACCCTCTTTCTGTTGCCAAGCTGTGCAGCAATAACCCACCGTGGCGAAAGGCAGTGCCTGATCCAGAAAGAAAGCCCTCAGTCTGTGGGGTCAGGGGTCACTAACTCCACCTTTGTCTCTGACAGGGCAAGCACACTCCAGCTTTTCTCCGGCTTTCAAAGGCCCCATGATGGGGGTGGAAATATAGGCCTGAAAACACTGGGTCAGGACCAGGGACTTTATGGTAGCTGGAAAAAAGATTTGGACCTTAAAGGTTAAATGAGGAGCGAAAGCTCCCTTCTGTCCAATTATCGAGGGACAAACGCTCTCTGTGACCCAGCAGGGTCAAAGTTCAGCAGAGCCATTGGTTGAGGCACACTCTGGTGTTTTGTGGACCAGATGAGATGAACCTCCACGGTGTTTATCTAAGTGACACCCTGACCAATAGTAAAAGTATAAATAATCAGGGGCCTTGTGAGCTGCCACTTAGTAGAATTAATTTATAGACCAGTGCTGAGGTACGGTAAGTGAAACTTTCTAATGCTTCGATACATATAAGGAAAATAAAAAAAACAGTTAAACAATCTTTTCTGTCAAAGACCTAGACAAAAATAACAAATCAACCATCAGCCTCCTTTTCCTAGGCAAGCGAGTAGTTCTCTTGTGCCCATCTTAGTCTCACTTGTGGTGTCAATACCTGCTGATACAAAAGCACAGTGGAGCAGTGGTCAGAGTCCCACATCCGGAAATCACTGGATTAGAGTGTTTCTGAACTCATGGTCCGTCAAGGATTAGGTTTTAATCATGTACTCTGGTTAGGTTAACAAACACAGTGCAGTCCTGTTACAAGATCCTTCCAAAGCCATTTCTTTTTCTTTTATCATAGCAAGTTTTACATTTAGTCTCAAATTTTCTGTTTTTTTTTTTGTTTTTTTTTTTAAAGTTTATTTATTGTTTGTTGTTTTTTATGCTAATATGCTATTCAGCCTTTAAGCAACTTTTTTTACAACACGGCTTAAAGTTTGACTTACAATGTCTCAGATTCCAAATAATCAAATTATTATTATTATCTGAGTATGCAACAGGATATAAGATTAGCTACTTTACATTTACTTTACAGTCTTGCCTTCATTCTGAATAACTTAATGATAAGTTTGCTGACAATGTTGGGCTGAGGGGAAAGGGAAAGCAAATTTAGTCAAAACCCCTGTTAGATACAGTACAAATGTAGCTGGATCCATTTAAGATTACAAACAAGGCATTCTTTATTAAATAAAATATAAACCTGTGTTTTCAAATTCCAATATATCTTAGCAGTACTAAGTAGGTGACCACCACAACAAAATCATTCAGAAAATCCAGAAATGAACCCGAGAACAATCCATCAAAGCACCAAGATGCAGCCGCCTGGAACACACTGAGCACTATGAAAGCTTTAAATCTCTTCCTCTGCAGAATCCATTTAGCATGGCTTTGCCACACTTCACCAGGGGGGTGCTTGTGCTAGATACCAGGCGTGGTACCACCAGGATGAATTATGCATCCAGTGTTTGTGTGTGTAGGTCTTTGCTTATACTTTCTGTGTGTGTGAATGTGAATCCATGCTGTGGATGTAGAGGATTTTCACTGCTCTGAGACTCCTCTCTGCAGGTCTTCTCCACCCCTCGTGAGCTAGCATAAGCCTGTTGGACACACATCGGAGAAGTAAAGGGGAGTCACTGGGAGTGAGCCAAGCTCCCAGGGTCTTACAGGCCCTTAGAAGAAGCGGGATGACCTTTAATCAGGGATCAGGAGCCTGAGCTGCAGCTGGAGGCCCACAGGAGCTCTGACTATGGCCGAGCCCCTGGGTCATACTCCTAGTTGGCTGTCCACCTTGAGCCAGCTCACTGAAGCAGCATTAGGCCGGATGAAGCACTCAGTGCAGGCATGAGGTGTATATTTATGATGGAGTCTTAATGTTTATCTGTAAGGTCTTTAGCCACACAGATTGAACAACATCAACAGTGTTTAACTTTGATCTACCAGAGCTGATCTTCTGTTCCAAGCCATGTTCTTAAAATTGATTTTTTTTTCTTCAACTCACATCTAAAGGTTGCATTTTAAATATGAAAAAAAAAAAAAATAATTAAATTTGGCTGGGATTTAATCAAAAACTTTTGGACAAACTTGCTCTCATTGTTGTCAACACAGAAGGTAGTGCTATAGTTTATTTCTGTGCTTTTACTTTTGTTCTGATTTTTTTCAAGGACTTATTTGTTAAAGAGGCTGTTGATGATCTAATGCAAAGTAATATTTTCTGATCTATATTTCTAATTATGCATAATAAAACATGAGAATTAATAAATTTGGTTCTTCAGGCCTCAGTCCCTCTTACGAGGTGTTTGGATTTCTAATGTGTTAAAGGTGAAAAAGAGAAACAGTCGAAAAGTAAAACTGAAACTCAGACTTGCACTTCAATGTACAATACAGCATCAACCTGCCAACCAATCATACAAAGTCATACATAACCTTTACCCTTATAGACAAACACGCTATAACACCCCTGCCTTCTAGGGGAATGAAAACCCCCTCCGTCACCTACCCTGAAGATTAGCACCCTACCCCCACCTCCCTCTGCACTACCATCCCCTTTTGCCCTATTATAATATTTGATCCACACCTACCCCCTGTTACTTATTCCTCCCTCCCACATGCACCACCAGCAAGGCATACCCCCTTTTCTTTGGCCACTCTCAGGGAGAAGAAGAGGAGGATGAAGAGCCAGGGGCTTTCATGGGGAACAATCTGCCAGGGAGACGAAGAATGAGCGGGCACTCAATTAAGAGCTGCCCATTGAGCCTGTGGAGTGAGCTTGAATGTGGGCCCCTCCAAAGGAATGGAGTCCTATGAATAGATTGTGGGCCTTCATGAAATATTAAAGAGCGGACGGATTTCCCACAATATTTGTACACCTCCCTTTGTGGGGATTTCTCCCTCCATTGAGCCTGAAACTGTTAACACATCCGCTCTGAAGCGCAGCCTGCAGACTGTGCTAAAGAGCATACGGTCCAGGCATCAAACACTCCCCACCCTTTACTTACTCTCCCCATTGGCCTGTCTGTCTCTTCCCCTTTGTCTTTCTCTCATCATCTCTCTCTTTTACTTTCTTTTTCTATCTTACTGCCCCTGAGATATTCATGGAGGGGATTACAGCAGTTTTAATGACCACCTGTTCTGGCTTCAGCACTGTATTGTGGCACAACAGGCCAGGCATCAAGCATCCCCTTGGTATTAAAAGGTCATAGTGCTAACTGGTGACCCTTGTCTCCACCATCACAAGCATGACTGCCACAGCCACCCAGACAAGTTACAAGCAAAGTCAAACCTACCTTGAACTTTTTCACAGTGCTGCAAATGACAAAACAATGAACAGAAGTATCTTTAGCTTGCCTGTCCTGTGTGAAACATCCTTGTACTGCATCACAGCATTATTCTGAACTGCAACCCAGTTAACAAATGCTTTCTCCTCTCATACTCACCTTGTCATTTTCCCTCACACACACATATGTATACGCACACAGGATTCAGGTTAAGTGGAGGTGTACAGAAAACAAGAGCTGTTATGTTAAACAGTTGGCTAAGCTTCCATTAACATCAGAATGACCACATAATTTAAAACGAGTCAACACTGGTTCATGTCAGAACAGAGGGGTTGAAGATGGGACAAAAAAATAAAAAAAATATTTAACACATCTCACTGCAGATGATGTGTGTATTTGGTTCATAGTTTATTTAAAAAATAGAGAATTTTTAAATATGTAAACCTACAAATGAAGACACTCCTGGTTGTAGCTTTGTGGGTCCTTGGCATTGTAGCATTGCAAAGTGTTATAATACATAACACTTAAAAAAATGCACTCTTACGAAAATATTTGTTAACAATTATGCAATAGTTAATGCGATACAGGCGTTTTAGACGTCCTAAATACATCTGTTGTTTAAACTTTGGTATTAAAACTTGGTATGAGGGAATTCTATCTGTCTATCTATCTATCTATCTATCTATCTATCTATCTATCTATCTATCTATCTATCTATCTATCTATCTATCTATCTATCTATCTATGTATTTTAAAAATACAGTCCAATCCAGTAATAATCCAATTAAAACTATTTACAGTAATCCATTTATAATACAGTTAGAATAAATTGATTATATAATCCTCGTTGATTCAGCTCATAATAATCATGCTAATATAAATTCAACTGATTAAAACTATTTACAAGGTAAAAATAAAAAAAAAAACATTGGATTGCATCAAGCTTAATCGCCCATCCTGAGCATGAACAGGGCAGCATAGAGAAACTAATTCCTTTTTAACAGGAATAAAAATTTCTTGCAGAACTAGACAGCCATCTGTTATGACTAGTTGGAGGTATCTTTCTATGAGTATCACACATTTAATTGGTAGAATCCTTTCCCCATTCCTTGAGACAAAACTGTTTCATGACCTTCAAGTTTCAAGACCTTGGTTTGACTGGTGTACTGCAAACATTAAACTATACTACAGATTTTCAGGTGGATTAAGGTCTGGGCTTTGACTTAGCTATTCCAAGACATTTAAAAGTGTATTCTTAAAGTGATGTGTTACTTTAGTAGTGTGCTTAGAGTTGCTGTCATCCTGAACGGTGCACATAACAATCCTAATACAACATCACAATTTTCCTCTGGGACTTAATTTTTCATTCATTTATTCATTGCAGAGACTCTGCTGCCTCTGGGGCATGAGGGGCATCAGTCTGATCTTTTCCTGTCCTTCTGTGCTGTGATCCTCTTGGAATTCTGAATATTTTCCATCTGTCTTTTTAGGTATCTGGTAAAGTTAACTTCCTAACATATCTGCCAAACACATCTATAAACATTTTGTTGTTGTTTTTCTTCCATAGGTCCAGCTTTGTGGTGGCCTCATAGACAGACACTCCAATCTGTGCAATGGGCACTTAAATGCAGTTCGTCTCTTAGGCCTATGTTTCATAAATGTCAACATCTCTACTGATCCACAACATATAGCCTGGTCCCTCTGCTGCTGGCTGCAAACAGCATGAATACAGCCTAAATAACGTAAGTTGTCTCTTCAACACAGAACAATTAAATTGTTCAATTTAATTTTAGATCGTGTCACTAATAATGTGCTGTGGCCTTTGTCAAATCTCAGCCCAGTTTGATGGATGAATAGACCAATATGTATGATAGTAATCTATTACATTTACAGCACACTTTGGTCCAGAGCCTTCTAGAGCCAATACCAAGGAACATCAGCCCATCACTTTACTACAACACTTGTTGATTTGTCACCTGTTTGTATTTATGTGTTTCCTGTTCTGAGATATTCTGAATTTGTTTACCACAACTCCCTTTTCATGTAGAAAGACAGAAGACCACAGGTGTAAATCATAGTATTAGAGACGACTGAGTTGCATTTATCATCATTTTAAGGATAGTGGGGATGTGTTTGCTGGTTCTCTGTTGTGGTAATTTTGTGGGACAGATTAGCACAACAGACAAGCATCTTAAAGACTTTGTTAATTTAAAGAAAACAACATTTGTTCTGATGTCACATTGAACAAATAAGAAAATATTTTTGTGTATTATTATTTGAATAATAAACTGTGTTATTGTTAGTTACAAGCTTATTTGAACTCATGAGTGTTTAACTGAGTCAGCAGAGACCACATGGTTGCATATGGCTCTGCAACCACTCCAGCTGATCTCCAGCTGAGGAGCACATTGGAGAGCAGGTGATCTGGCCTGGCCTCCATATGCTGTCGTCTGGGCTTCAGGCAATCCATGTAGCTCCAGCACATTGAGGACAGTTGGGGGGTTTTGTTGGGTCAGCTAGAAGGCATCTGCTTCATCAACATTGTAGGAGGACAAGGGCTGGACAGGACCCAGCAGGAGAGTGAGCCAGGAGCTTTTCTAAAGCGACACACCCAACTCACTTTTCTCTCCTCCACATCTTTTCTTCTGTATCCTAATTCTCTCCTCTACCCTCCCCTAATTTCCTTGACAGATTAATAGACTGGCTGAGATGTGATTTTTATTCTAACTGTGGCTTCCCCATCCCACCCACTCATCCCACCATAACCTATTTTCTATTGGAACTGAATAAAGCCATGCTGCTTTGTTTTTCTATCATCTTCTTCCCATCAAAGTCAGTCATGAGAAGTTGGAAAAAAAGGAGGAAGGGGCCAGGGATGAGACAAATCTGTTTGGCTTTTACCTCACACAATGATTCTCATTTGAATTTCCCCATATATTGCTGGTGACCAGTCTGAATGGTGCCCCTGATGAAGTGTTGTTTTTGTGGCGCTCACATAAATTCCAAAGACCCGGGGATACATTTTCCCCTTTTTGTCTTTGACTTCAAAGTTATCTGTTATGGGGCGTGTTGAAAAAGAAAAACTGAGGCGTCACCAGGTCCACCACTGGATGTTGTTTACCAAACCTGTCACTAAGTTAAGGAGCATTTAAACTATGTAATCCCCACAGTGCACAACAAAAACATTTTCAAGCACTGAAGTGTTTTCCTGGCAAAGAGACCCCTTTGTTTTGATGATCTTTATGATGGGTTACACCCCACAGTGCATCAACACATAAAGGATCATCAAGCTTACATCTTTAGTCATTGTGTTTGATGTCTGAGGTCATAATATAAGGTCAAAACCAGAATAAATCTGCTACACTTCTGCAAATACTGACAATCGCTCCTCTTTCTTACACGCAATGCTACATTCACTGCTATGATACCACATTATGACACGAGCCTAAAATGAGCATTAGCATCAGTATTTTGGTTAAGTTCTTTGATAGAGAGAAGTTATGTGTGTAAACATAACATTAAATTAGGCATTGTACAGTAGATTTTAGATTGTTTAAATACAAAAAAGGGTAATCACATTAAATATGTACAGGTGCCACAAAAACCTGAGCATGTTGCAGTCTTGATGAGTTGCAATTTGCTGCCCCCTTCTGGCAGAATTTAGTTATATTATTATGAGTTGTGTGGCCCACTGCTGATAAAAAAAATATGTGGATAAGAAAGTGTCTGACATTAATGCCTGTATGAAAATTTGATAATATTATTTTCTATTACACTGCACTAACTATTATGCCCCAAACCTTGTTAACGTGTCACTTATCTTTATCTTTTCTGACTGATAATGTCCTTTCTGCAGATCAGTAAGACCTATCCCAGAAGGACCTTTCATCAGCCCACTAATATGGAGGGTTTAGAGTTGTTTAGACTTTATTTATACACCTAAAATCTAGAAACTATTCGCCACTATATTCTGAGGCTGAGAGGACATAACAATTGCCATGTAGCTGCAATATTTGTGATTGAAGTCTGGTATCGTATCTTTGTTAGATGTTGTAACCTCATCTAACGCTTTCTCAACAGATAACAAAGGCAAAATGTGTTTAAGGCAACGTGGGATTGGGGAACAGTTTTGTCAGCCTCTTTACTCTCAACTGTCAAATCTACCTCATCTGGATCATGGTTGTCCCTTTTCTCCACAAGATGGCATGAGAGAGCAACCATGCTACTCTTAGTGAAGCATATGACCAGATCCAGTTAAGAAGCAAACAGTGGGTGTGGTTATGCATGTAACATTTATTTTTATCAGGTTATATGAGAATAGTGTATTTATAGGTTGTCATATTTTCTGTATTGTGTTTCTATTTATTAAATGGTACTATTTTGTTTGTGTATAAATAATCTGCCTGTCTTCTGAATGTTTGGACCGCAAACATTTGCTGCTCTTTTTCTTAAAATACATAAGTTTTTTACTCATGAGGAGCTGATCCAAAAACCAAACGTTTTTAAGTCATCTGGTCTATTGTTTAATTTAAAAGAAATACAAATGCAAATGGGTGGTGAAAAGACTTCCCAATAACAGAAAATATTCATGTAGTAACAAGCACTGTGAACATTCAGGTAGGTTTAGATTTAGAGCCCTTATCATATAAATGTGATCTGACATCAGTCAGACATTTCATGCCAACTGGGAGTGGCTCTGACTTCGATGGAAATCATCTGTCAGTGAATTGTTACAAAAATAAGTGCGATCTTGGATTAGTTTCTGTGTTTCCAGCTGTTCTGTGGAAAGAGGTGAGAAGTGAAGATATTGCAGCAAATGTCTGACTCACAGTATCAAATGGAGGACACACATATGACAGTAGGCTGATCTGGGGTGGAAAAGCAAGCCAAAAAAAGACAGAATCAAACAGATTAAGTAACTTTTAGGGAAATTTCTCACAAAAACGCAAAGGATATGAGCAGCAAAGCTAGCTGGAAATTCAGCTGTTTGAAATGTAGAGTGTATCTTTGTCATGGTGGGGCTTTTAACGCTGCTTTTAGCTACTGTGTGGATGGTGATCGTTCCTGTTACAAAGGATTTTCCTCCTTTGCAATCTGTCACTTAGGAATCCATGTTGACTTTATCTTGGCAGAAGTTGTATTTTGGTAACTGGCATGAGAGTGTTTTTCTTTCTTTTTTTTTTTTTTTTTTACTTTAACACTAGGTTGAGACTCTTCATCTTCATAAAATAGGCCAGTATCAGTCCATCATAAACAAAAAGCACACTCAGAGAAAAATTTCCAGATATAAAACTCTGGATTTTTCTATTGTAAACCATGAAATAAATTAAAGTATGTTAAACAACAAATGGCTCAGAACTCATTAAGAGGAAAAGGCATACATTAACTCATGGTAAGGCACCATTAAGAAGGGGGTTAGAGATGGGAGTGGTTTAGTGACGATGTAGGCGACAGGACCAGACTGGTACAAGACTGGTTGACAGGCAGTCATGTAGAACCCTGTACAGCGAGGTATTGTGGGAGGATGAACAGTTCATTGCCACTGTGACCTGAACAGGAAACATTAATAACCCTCTCCATGAAAACCATCCACACCTAGCAGGGGAATTTAGCTGAAAATCAGTAGCAGAGGAGTGAAAGAAATCTTTATCACCTGTGAAATGCCATTACATACAACAATATCATGTTCAGGTTTGTGGTAAATTTATAGTGTAACATTATTAGTACAAGTTCAGATTTTGACTTGTTTTGATTATGATAATAATTCTGGTTTGTTTGAGAACCCTTGCTGTTTTGGTCTGTCATTGACAGAGAGACATCAAGCTGCTTGTAATCCATGGATTAAGAAGATCAGGGAGTGGTGCCTCAAATGACTACCATGAGCAAAGACGTTGGCTGTGGTCTACAACATGTGCCCCAAACATATACTGCTGTTTCCTTTCATCACTGATGCAGCTTTCTGGGTGTCACGAGAAGACTCAAATTTTATTGGTGAATTTCTCTATGTGTGGTTATTTCTTCATGTAGATTTTATAAAGATATTTTTAATTTCCTACTAAAAAAAATCCAGGTGGCTTACCAACATGGTAAGATGCCACTAGAGATGTGCTGGCTTTATACTGCTGACAGCTAGTTTCTCCACACATAAGAAACATAATGCCTTGGATGGGTTACAATTCATGGACGTGAATTCCAGTAAAACATATTCACCCAAATACATATTTTACATGAAAGCTATTTTTGTTATTTCTTCTATTTCTTCATGTACCCCTGGGGTCTCTCCAAGTACCACAAAGGGGTTCATGTACCCCCACCTGAGAAACAGTAACTTAGAAGGAAGGCTAACAATAAAAACACTTGGATATTTTTTTTAATCTCTACTTCAAAATCTGAGTCCAACATGAGTGCAAAATCAAAAGTCTGCACTCCTAAAAACAATGGAAGCAGGCCCCTCGATCTGATTTAATGCAGCAAACAGAGAGTAGTGATCTATTTTATACTAAATAAATAGCGTGATATGCAACATGAGTACTGTACAGTACATCTTTTTCCTAACAGCGTGCTACCAGGATTTTAATCTATACTATAGTCATTAACACTTTGGGGAGACCACCTCACAAACATCAAGGATTCCTCAAACTCAACAGATGTAGACCTTATGTATTGTCATAACACACACACATGCACACACACACATGCACAGATACAAACAAAAATCTTTCCACCTATGTCAGCATGCAGGAGAAAGAGAAATAAAGGTGTTTTGCAACCTGATCTATTAAAAGTGGTTGATGTTCTGGACTAGTGCAGCTTTGTAGTCACAGTCTATGCATAAAAGGCATCCGTGGTATGAATGGAAGAAGTTCTTAATAGCAGCACACTGGGGTAAAAAAAGTTCATTTCATTTAGGTGGTCTGCTGGCTGCTGGATGTTTGGCTGTATCTCAGTGTTAGAAAACAACAAAAATAGAAACACTTTTAACATATTATTAGCAAATAAGATTCAAATTATAAATGTGGTTTGTGTGTTATCGTTACAACTCTCTTAAAATCAGTTTACTTTTAGACAAATGACAAACAGCGAGGAAAAATAATCCATCCATCCAGCCACTGTCTATTCTGAGTAAAAATTAAATATCTCAAAGATAAAGTAAAACAGCTTTTATACTTACGTAGTAACTGTTTTCCATCTCTATCAGAAAACAGCATGTAATGTGTGTGTTTTTCCCCTTTCCCTTTAATATTTCACTGCACAAAATAAATGTGTGACTGTGTACCTACTGTTGTCTGGACAGGCCTTAAACTTCTTGTTTCAGCTGCATTAAGTGGGTGAATTTTATCACCTCTGGTAGAATCGTAAATCTTCATACCTATCCTGCAGAACTGGAGAAATTGGTTCAGTCTCTCTTTTTCTCTCTTGTTTAATAATCTGGTTTTGTGTAGGGATACCTTTTGATGCTTGCATGCTGTCTTTCTCCATTTTCTGTCATGTCTAAACTCAGTGTTCTTTTTTTGGCCATTTTGCTACATTCTTTTTTAATCCCAAAGTTACAACTATGCAGATTGTGTTTCGTCTGGCGCCTTTCTTTGCTCACATGACATCAGGAGGGAAATGTAGCTTTCTTCCAACAAAAAAACAGTGTCACATCAGGTTTTCTTCTCTCATTTTTGTTAGATATATAAAAGCATATTTCAGATAGATATATCACATAGAATCAGAAATGATTCAAGATACATTCTGAACTGATTTCTTCTACAACAGGTTATTTAATCATCCACAGAAAACAAACTTTTTTGAATAATTTACCATATAAAACCCTAAAACTTTCTTCTACATTGCATTTAATGTTGCTATGCTGTTTGATAGCATTAGCATATTTGCATTTGCAAAGAAGACCTTCAAAGCTAAAGATAAACATAATGCATTAAAAGCAACTGAGCAATGTCCAATATAAAGATAAGGACTTTAGCACTAAGCAAGTTTATTTAGCATTTTACATTTTATCAAATTACTAGTGTTTGTTTTAAGTATTTAGAGTATGCCTCATCTCAGAAGAATAGTTGAGGCCAGACGCATGTTCCAAAAATCTACTTATAATTGATTCTTAAAGAGAATCTAATTGGGATTAAATGATGAAATGGTGACATTTTTAATAATATCTTAACATTCTGCAAATATATCTTTCTGCTCTTTAATTTAACACTATAAATGGGGTACATAATATGTAATATGAATGGATCTTTTTACCAACTTGTCCTCAAGTTCTGGTCAAGTCTGTCAATAACTGTCATCGATCCCCAAGCTCTCATGCTACATTTATGTGGTACACTAGCTTCTAGTAAATTCAGGTTCTTGTAAGCACTTCATGTTACTAAATCGACCTTACTGCTCTTTGCCTCCGCTGGTACTTGTCTGCCTGCTCACCACACTGCCGGTATCCCAGAACCACAACCATCTACACCTCCATTCAGACCATCTTAAATCTGTTAAACCGGCCTTGTTGGATAACTCTTTTCCTTGGGTCTAACTCTCTTTGTGACAATAACCCACTAATTTGAGTCAGGAGAGTGTAAGCAGGAAAACATGTAAACCTGCAGGGAGACGGCCCCCAAGTTGAAGAATACTTCTTCAGATCCTTAACCTTGATGAGAGACTATTTTATAAAAGTCCTTTCATTTTCAGAAATCTGGTACAACATTGATGTAAGTCACAACGTTGGACGTGAGCCACCCTTTGGTGCTTATCTTGGGCAGTTTTGTGTCAAAATAGTCCCCATAAGTACTTGTAATTATATTTATGTCTGGTTTTATGTAAAGACAAAGTGTTGCCATATTTAAATTTTGCTTATTTTAAGATATCGTGTTTAGCAAGAGAGGCGTTGTGCCCTCTAAAAATGTCCCCTTTCTTTGACTTGTTTTCTAATTTGACTGGACATCGTAGACATATAAAGGAGTCTGAATAACATTTAAAGATTTTAATAATTGCCCATATACATACATACATACACACATACATACAACAATGCATGTTGGGTCTTGTAAGGTCAGGGTCCACCTATGTCTGCACTGAACTTTATTTATCAAAATAAACAGTCCACACATTCATTTTGATCCCGCTCCTGTTTTTTAAAATCAGTTATTTGGTTTAACTGCAGTTAAACAGCTTGCATGTATTACACAGCCAAACTCCGTTTAGAAATACTTGTTTTGCAAATGTTGCTTCACCTTTTGATCAATTTATGGAGACAGACTGTCTGTAGAGAGCAGGTGATCATTATCTACTGGACAGACAAGGCTGTTGTTCATACCTCACTGTATGTGGGTGGTACAGCATGCTGGGCTCTGATGCCTGCAAGCATTGTAGATTACTTCTTTGCCTGCAACTCAGTAAGTGCTGGAAATACCCAACCCTTGCATGTCTCAGGGTTAAAACAATGTGTGAAAATGTGTGGTGTAAAAACTGACACAAACAGGTGTGTGTGTGTGTGTGAGAGAGAGAGAGAGAGAGAGAGAAAAAGAAAGAGAGAGAGAGAGAGAGTGTTTGAGTGAATGTGTGTGAGTAAGAGAGAGAAAGAATGTATGACATATTTACATTTACAGCTCAATATGGAATGAATGAACACACCTAATAAAAAACAACAAATGTAAAAGTAAGATATAAAAAATGTTTATGCTTCTAAGCTGATAATGAAACTTCTCGTTTGCTCACTGATAATTTACCAAAATCTTTTATATAAATCTAGTGACATCGGGAAAAAACAAAGAAAACAAACAAACAAACAAACAAAAAAAAAAAAAAAAAAAAATTGGCCACAAGATGTAAACTCTTGGCCACGCATTACTAAGTTATGGCCTCGTATTATGTGTCGGAATGACTTAAGTCGTGGCCACGAGGTAATCATGAGTGAGCTCATTTAGATTGTAGCATAACACGCATGAAACATTGAGAATTTTGATTTCATTGCATTTTATCCTTGTAACCTTGTAATTAAGTAAAATGTTATCCTCTTGCAGATAAACACCGAGTAATTATAAGTAGGCACGTAATTCGGGTGCTGAAGGCGCACAGGTTGAAAAGCAAACAGTATGCGGACAATGGTGAAGTCGCTTCATCCAGAAAGAGTTGGAAGGACCCAGGAGACTACGTGGCTACAGGTGGATGCACAAAATATGTATGATGAATGGCATCAGGGCGAAAAAGGTGGATGAAAGGCTAATCCTTGCATCTCTGGATCCACAATCATCTGCTTGTCAAGCCCGGAGACTATACCAGATGCTCAGAGTATGTTTGGCACTTTGATTCATATGGCAATTTGAAACCGTATGGAATCTGCATAAACAGTTGCATTGACGGGTTTTCCAGCTAAATAATTTGGTTAAAAGCAGCATACAGAAACAGCAACCCACTGTTTGTTTATGCACAAACGGGTTGCTTTCCATCTCCACGTTGGATAACAATCTGCTGGTCTGTCAATAACCCACTAAGTTTATACCCCTTAATTCTCCAGAACTCTTTCATTTATGCCGTGGAACAAGTTGGTGGATGTCCTCGGGTCATTTAGATAATGTCAAAAATGTCATTATAAGAGCCGTGCATGCAAACCTCCCTCCACCACCATGATAACGACAACAGGTGTAGCTTGAAAGTTAACTTTTTTTTTTTTTTTTTTTAAGAATTCTCCCATACCGTAGTGTTTTCGGGGGATTACAGTTGTGTTTCAGGGAAACCAGGCTCCCCTTAGTTCCTCTGTAATTAGAACCCTGAACCCAAACAAAAATGTCTCTGTATTAATCTGCTTTAATCTGATGAAGCATAACTGACATCACCAGAAAGAAGAAAAAAGAAAATGCTGTCTATGTTGCCAGTGGCCTAAATGATCTATGTCTCTGTTAAAAAAAAAAAAAAAGAAAAGAAAAAAAATGCTTTTAAAGACGTTACTGTGCAAAAAGGACAGAGTACAAAGTAAATAGTAGCTGCACAGATAAACGGCTTCTCCATGTCTCCTTACCCCTTTTTATAAAGTGGACAGACAAGCAAGTATAAAGGGTTACCATGATTACAGTTGCTCTTTTATTTATTTATTTATTTATTTATTATCAGAGATGCCAGTAACGCGTTACAAAGTAACGCGTTACAGTAATCTGACTACATATTTTAACAAAATATAATCTAACGCGTTAGGATGTCCTACAATGTAATCAAATTACCGTTACTCTTCATATTCGTCCTGCGTTACTTCGGCACTCCCCACTCCTTTCACATATGATTTGAAATCAAGCGCCGTGGACGAAAGTGTATTTATCTAACTCAACACACCTTCTCATTAACGGTGGTACAGAAATTTTATGTACTCGTAAGCATGCAGTTACCTTTCTTCGCTGAAACTTGACCTTTTTTAAATCGACAAACACAAATCATTCACTGCACATGACTTTAGAAAAAAATATGATATAGAAACTTATTACCCTGGTGCATGATGGGAGGTCCGCCTCTCCACTTCCCTCATCAGAACCTATTCCAAACCGAATTGATTTTTTTTTTTTTAATTAGTCCGTTACTATTTCATTATTTTCTCATGTGTAAACGTAAAACATAATGCAGATTTGTCTTATGCTTTTTTTTTTTTGTTTGTTTGTTTTTTTTTCCCCCGTAATTTTCAAAACTTGCAAGCTGCCTCTGGAACTGAGGTGGACGTTAAAGTCCGGTTATCGCGAGAACGTGACATGAACTCATGTATTTACTTATGTTGATGGTCACAAGCTCAACAATGGAACAAGAAGAAAAAGGTGCGTTTTCACATTGGAAATTCCGCCATTACTTTCAATTTATTTCATCTAAAGAGATGGACTACCTAAGGTCAGGGCATGAACTTCAGGTTCTGGATGTGTTTCCTACCATAAAGAAAATATTCCTGAAGTATAACACTCCACCTCCATCTAGTGCTCCTGTCGAGCGACTTTTTAGTCTCAGAGGTTTGGTGCTCACTCCTAAAAGGAACAGATTATCTGACAAGAGATTTGAGAAGCTTCTCTTACTGAGATATAACCACAGGTTCACTTCTCCCTCTTTTCCATAAACATAGGATGAAGGCCACATCACTCATAGCCACGTTTGGTGTTAAGCTGGTGTTAGATGTTATGTAAAACCAATTGCTGCTTTAATGCTGTGACCATAACGAGAGATGTTGCTTTATTTTATTGTTATTCATTTGAATTAATGTATATGATGGTAGGGAAGAAGCACTGAATGATTTACAAAGTTAATAACAGACTGACTATGTTCATAGAAGGTGAAAAACAATTAAAAGTTACAAGTTGCAAAACATTGTAAAGTCACCATTCGTAACTAATGCACTTTCAGTAAAGTATATACGAAAAAAAATCGATTGTCATTTTTTTGTTTGGGGGGTTTTAACTAATAAAGTAACTAGTAATCTAACTTAGTTACTTCTAAACCTTAGTAATCAGTAAAGTAACTAGATTACTTTTTAAAGAAGTAATCAGTAATCAGTGGTCAGATTACTTTTTCAAGTAATCTGTGGCATCACTGTTTATTATTATTATTTTTTTTTTTTTTGCCTTGTCAGTAAAAGAAAACAAAATGCAGTGCAAGTTTATTTGTACAGCACATTTCATGTACAAGGCAATTCAACGTGCTTTACATAATATATTAAAAGCATTACAGATGGTACAAAAAAGCATTAAAGAGTAGTAAAAGGCAGCAACAAATACCAAAAAAAAAAAAATCACAATAAGATCATAAATTAAAACTAAATTATATAACGTATAAGTTTAACCTTTGCCTGAAATTCATCCATGTCTAGTTTTCTTCCATCTTCCTCCTCCTCCACCCCACCCCTTCAGGAAGAGTTGGATAAGATAAAAGTAGTCTGGAGTATCAGGCCAACAAAGAATGACAATGTGACATCCCTGAAGCGATGTATACTGCACCACAGCTGTGGGATTGTGAAGATTTTGTCGTTCAATCTTAGTGCTTTCAAACAGCAAGTTCCTATCAACCATTTGCTTGTGATGAAGATGTGTTTGACCTCTGCAATATGATCATGTCAGAGTCAGACCTTACATTTTCCACAAACAGCATTCGGGAAGTTCTGTGTTCACTCTTAGCCCAGATTTGGTTTGAACATAAACTTTTTAGTAGTGACTAATTATAATTTTATGTTTTGTATAAACAGTGTCTCATTAATAAAACAAATACGTTACATTACATTACGTTACAAGTATACATTACTTTTGTCCAGGTCTAAATCACTAAATTTATTGTAACGTGTGAAAAAAATAGTCTACTCAAAAGTGTGTAGATCTAACTGCTCGTTTGCTAATTGTTGCTGTTTCAGTTTATTTTGTTAACCCTAACCCATGTTGTAATAATTATATAATGTTGAACTGCTCTTTGTAGTGAATCATTTTTATATAAGATGGAGTATGCATTCAGTGACCTGACGTCATTTTATTAGTCCCTGGTAGTCTCGGTATGTCCAGGGAAATACCACCTTGGTGCTTCAGCATTTCAGTTTTTTGTGAATTAAAAAAGTATTGCTTACTTTAATAACAATTTATCTATTAAGTTTTGAGTTTGCTAAGATATGTACTAAATGTGAGAGTTATCTAAACTATTGTGCCAGCAGCTATGTGTATTGGAGTGAGATACAGGCAACTTCATACTCATGAAACTGTTTATTCAAGATTGAACATGACAGCAGAAAAGCAATCTTAACCAAGAAAAAAAATCACATATCTTGCATGACTGAATTGTTAACTGTTATCATAATGAGTAGTTATTTTCATTCTTTGATCTGCAACCAAACCTAATGCCCGTTTACCAGAATTTCTTTAACAGTTTTTATTGGTTCTTGTAACGAAGCAGCAGTTCGTTACATGGAATCTGAAATGTGAATAATTGTATAGCACTGTAGGCTGTTTATTCAAGCACATTTGCACTTTAAATATGCATACAATGCATTGCATTGTTGCACACAAATGTTTCATTATTTATTGGTATTTATTGAACAGTGTAATATGATATATCTGATTCTGTCTTCCAGATACCTGTGAAAGAGAATGACATTAGTAAAGTTTTGATGGTTTAAGATAGCAAATATTGTGTGTAAATGTGAGTGCAGGAGGCAGTTAATAGTGAAATGGTCTCTTAGCTCACTTGACTGATGTCCTCTCCAGGGTGTTCAGGCAAATGGTCCCTGGGAGCCTAAACACTCATAAGGTTCTGGGAGAGGCCATGAGATAGGTGGGTAGGGGTGAGATTATTTGTACTTGGGCTTTAGGTGTTGGAAAATGGTTTACTTTATATAATATTATTTATATTTATATTAATATTTATATATTATAATTATTTGAGTATGTAGGCTGTGGATATTTTTTAGAGTCCGTATAGTGAGATTTTAGAATGTAGAGTTTGTTTTATGACCTCTGTTAGCAGGAAGTAGTTTAGCCCAATCAGCAGCAGGGGAGATAAATTGTGCTAGTTTGATCATTTGAGGGAGCTGCTGGTGGAGGCTGGGCTGCTCTAGTGTGAGTCCCTGGTCCACTTTATATTTAATAAATAAAATAATTTTGTATTGGATTCTTCTTTCATTGCTTCATTGTTTCCAGCTGCTCTCAAAGGCCACCTTGCCATAGGTCTCCAAACATTTATACAAGAAAACATAAATGACCCTTGTTGATAATAGTATGCAAATTAACTGATTCAAATAATCAAGAATTGCATTTCCATCTTTAATTTGAACAGTTTAATATACACAAGTTTAATTTGTTTATTTAAAGTGCATTACCTATTTAACATAGTCAACATGTCATTAACTAGAATAATTTTGTACTTCTCATTTTAACAGAAATTTGGAGTGCTTGTAAGAATTGGTGTAGTAGTTGTAGAGCCAGATTTTAAGAGGCACTTGATATGCTAGGTGTTCATATGCTTTTGAATGTGTCTGAAGGTTCTATATAATGTCCATTACCCAGACTCCACTTTCAAGAATAAGGTCAAAATCAGTGCAGAGGCCTGGGCAGTTTTGATAGTTCACAGGGAACATCAACAGACACCCACAGGTATGAGCTTTAGGTTGACACTGGAATGCAGTAGTCTCCATGAACTGAGCGGTGATCTGTTGTCTAGGAGGATATTTGACATTGTGCAGAAACGCAGAAAAGCCTCTAACATACCTTTGTCGGATTTCCCAATAGACCTCTTCAGCTGTCTTGCCACATTGTTTTGAATGGCCATCACCTCTTCTGGGAATTTCAGAAGCTGCTTAACACGTTTTGGAGTTGGGATCCGGTCCTCCATTATATCCACAAGCTTGTGCAGATACAAGTATATTTCAGGGTTTTTAAGATGGGCCTCCAGCTTACATTAACAAACACTGATGTCTGAATTAAGATCTTGGGGCCTTGCCGTGACACTAGTCCAGCAATGTTGTCTTCAGTGGAAAGTTGGTAACAATTGTGTGCATCCAGCACATCCAGGAGGTCATCTTTGTCAACAACTGCAAAGGAACTCAATACATGCTCCAGAGTTTCTCTCTCTTCTTTCGAAACATAAAACAAGAAGCTCTCTTTCACACTGCTGCATATTGTTCCATACAAGGTTTCTTCTAAGAATGGGAGTTGGAGAAGGAGTGGGAAATATATGGCAGTTTTCCAACATGTTACAAGGATCCTTGCAATTGCGTTCCATTCCTCAATTTGAAACTAATGCCTAAGGAACAGTGTCTTCACATCTGCACCCAATGTGCATATGCTGTAGAATTCTCCCCAGAATTCTGACAGGCAGTCAAACCTGAGTCTTCACCTTCTTCCAGCTCTCCATTTGGATGTTTCCTTTTAATATGGATATCTTTTTCATTAGATCTGGGTCAAGAAAAGCAGCTAGAAGGTCAGGAAGGCAGTTACAGTACCTCATTGCTCCACAATAATCACCTTTGGCTTTGACAACACTCCCAAGGCAGACTGTCATCTAAATCAGCTGGATCATTAAATGGCACACCAACAGTTACTTCACCATCACTGAAGGTGAGACGCTGCATCTCTGCATCATGGACTTCAGGCAAACTGCTACACCTGCATCTCTGCCTTCTCCTTGGTCATTTCTAATAAACTCTGTTGTGACTTCACACATCTCCCTGGTCTTGTTTAATTTCTGTCACATACACTCTACTTTTGTCTTCATTTTTGTTTTCACTCATCACATTTGGTAAATTTTTCAGTCTTCATTATCATCAGCATCAGCTCTTCAGACCACCTATCTGTTATGCTAATCCCAACATACAAGCCCCTGCTGATCAGACAAAAAATGATGCAGGTGAGGCTGTGGTCTGAAGGGGCTATGGAGGCACATCTTGGACTATTTCCTCAACTCCACCAACACCAGAAACATGTGGAAAGGCATATAGGCTATCAACAACCACAAGCCAGCCCCCTCTCCTATGGGTGAAGCGGACACTGACTTCCTCAATGAATTCAATAACTTCTTTGGGAGCTTTGAGGCTCTAAATAGCACTCCTGTGGAGAAAGCTGCCCCCCAACAGGAAGAAAAGGCATTTTACCTGGACTCAGCTGATGTGCAGCAGTCTCTGAAGAGGGTTAACACCCAGAAGTCCTAGTCCTAGATAACATTCCTGGGCAGATACTCAGGAAATGTGCAGACCAGCTAGCTTGTGTCCTGACAGACATCTTTAACGCATCACTGGACCAAGCCACAGCGCCATCATGCTTCTAATCTGCCACCATCATCCCAGTGTCGAAATAACCTCAGATCACTTCTCTCAACGATTACCAGCCCATTGCCAGCATGATGACGTGCTTTGAGAGGCTGGTAAAGGAGCACATCATCTCAAAACTCCCTCCCACACTTGACCCCTTCCAGTTTGCCTACCGACCAAACTGCTGCACCGAGGACGCAGTTACTCTACACTGAAGCCTTGCACACTGGAGGAAACAGAAACCTCTAGTGTCATCACAATCAGCACTGGCTCGCCTCAGGGGTTTGTCCTGAGTCCTCTGCTGTTCAAGCTGATGACACAGGACTGCATCCCCAGATAAGCAACAAACCACATTGTGAAATTTGTGGATGACACAACAGTGGTGACAACAATGACATCAGGGACAGAGAGAGGCTCAGCAGAGAGGATCATCGAGACCCCTCTCCCCACTATCTGTGCTCAGAAATGCTACATGTCTTAGGCTAGGAAGATCTGCAGTGACTCCTCACACCCCCACCATGGACTGTTTACCCTGCTGGCCTCTGGAAAGAGGCTTCTCAGCATTCGGTGAAGGACCTCCAGGTTCTGCAACAGCTTTGTCCCCCAGGCCATCAGACTGTTAAACACTTAAAATCACAAACAGCTCTCACTGTTACTGGATATTACTGCTCTACCTGCTCCATTTTCTTTTCTTTCTTACATTTTATTTATTATTACCACTTCCTTTTAATTTATTTTAGCAGTGTTGTATATAAAATACAATATTCAAATCGCTGCACCTTATCATCACTGGTACTTTAATATCATTGCTCCTTTACATCTGTATACTATAAACTGAAGCCCGTGTAAACAAAATTTCATTCTATATTTACCTGCTGTGTACAAAATGACAATGAAGTATGTCTAGAAGTATTTTCGATTGTGGATTGAAGAGGTTCATCATATCTGAGTCTGGCAGTAAAAATAAGTCAATTATAACTTCTGGCTCTGATACTTGATCTTCCTTGACATTGGGTTGGTAGTTTTCCACGACGTCCAAGGTGATCACCTGATGACTATTCGAAAAGCTATTTGTGTCTTTAACATTTCTCTTGGTACAGAGGTCTGAATAGATTCACTTTGCTTTTTTTCATAAAGATCCTCACCTGTAACATATGGATCAATTTCATTTTGTGCAAAGTAATGGATCACACAAACATGATCTGTCAGTTTCAGAGACCTGCAGACACCATTAGGGAAAAACAGGGACCCTGCCATTTCTTGGATGTCTCTTACTGTTGTTTTTCAGTCCACACTGATATGCTGGGTTCCCTCCCTTTTTACACTTTGTACCTGTTTGGAGCTATTGTCTTTGTCACTGAAATTCCTCCACCCAAGTTCTACTCTCTTTGCAGTTTTCTTTGCATTTTATTTCCCTTCAATTTCTCCAAAGTCTGCAGTCTTTTAACTGCCAGCTATCTGGCGTGTGGCACTTCTCTCTTATTTTTCTCTAGAAGTTCATTTCTTTTGGATGCTGCTGAATCTCTGTTTATTACTGTGACATAATGCTGTCTCCATAATGTGGAATGTACTTTGCCAGATCTTCTACAGATGTCAGTGTAATAATGGTGGATTCAATCTGCAAAATAAAAAATAGAAATAAATAAAAGAATCAAATGTCATTCTTCATATATATTATATATTTATTCTCTATTTTAAAAATGTGTTAGGAAAGCCCAGTTAAATAACACAGAAGAAAGCTATATATTTTTCCCTCTGTATGTGACTGTGTCTTTACAACCTATGTCTGCACTAAAATCCTTGTGCAGAAATTATGGCTTGCACTAGTATGACCATTCTGTCATCTATTAGTCCACTTTATTGAGAGGTAATTCAGATCTAAGTGTATCTATTAGCACTTCTTTTAATAAATAATTTACCCCTTTCCCACTGCAATGTTACACTCCTCGTCGAAGGCTTTGACACACTTTCCCAAGCTTTATGGGAAAGTGTGTCAAAACTTTTGACTAGTACTGTAAATGTATACTCTTGACTGTGTAGATGACATTAAACATTTTCACAGAAATACTTTGTCAGCTTTAGGTTTGTTTAAAATCTCTTCATTGGTTCCACAGTCCTGCAGAAACTACAACAATGAGTCCTTTTGGCTCATCATCATACAGTAAATTGAGAATGCATAAAGGCTCCGGGTCTAAATAACATATAAGAGAAAAGAATTTATTTCCCAAAGCTCAACTGAAAGACCTGTGAAATGCTATACAGTTTATATTAACTTCACAGTTAAAACTTTGTCATCTATCACCATTTTATTTCTGACTGAAGTTAAATGTTGTTTATTTTTATAGCCCATGTATTTTCCAATCACACACCTACACACACACACACACACCTACACACACACACACACACACACACAAACACATAGCTGTCACAGCTGTTACCATAAGTATGTTACTGTTTTCACAAGAAGAATTCAGTTTAGACAATTTCTTTATTACTATAGTTTTTTTTTTGTTTTGTTTTTTTTGTTTGTTTTTTGTTTTGGTTTGTTTTTTATGATTTTTTTTTCTTCGTTTCTCTTGAGCATAAGAGCAGAACTCTTTTTATGGAACCCTTTGATATATGCAAGGGGATACGTGATGATAAGCCAGATGTTCGAGATGAATGGTTTTTTATTTATGTATAAATTATTCAATTAAATGTGTTGGCTCTTACAAGTCCACAAATGTTACGTTTAAAAACACTTTTCAACATTAAAAATAAGAAATGAGGAGTACAACTGAGTCGGTCCAAAACTAATATAAATAAATTAATTGTTATAATAATAATAATAATAATAATAATTTTTAATAATAATAATAATAATTTTTAATAATAATAATAATAATTTTTAATAATAATAATAATAATAATAATAGAGTAGCACGGAGTGTAACACCATGGAGAGGTTTATTTATTTGAGGGTTTGAAATATCTTTGATTGTTTCTCTTGGGATAACAGCAAATCAGATGTGTAAAGGATCCACTGTTTTAAATTGTGGAGTACACAGCAGAGTTGATAGGATCCGTGTATGCATTGTGTGAAATTCAGTAGCTACATTTCATAGAGAATTTCATGTCTGTTGCTTTCACAAAACTCTAAACATTGTAAACACCTAAGATAGTGTTTGAAAGTGTCACTCCAAAGTGAGAATATTTGTGCTATTAAAACTGTTATTTCAACCCCAACAGTATCACACAGCAGCGTGAGAACCTCGGTGGGATGAAAGACGTGCGGCACTTTTCTAACAACCTGTGGGCGGAGTCTCTGCACCTGTGGACATATTCATATCGCCACATTGTTGTAGATAGCACCCTTCTGCCCCAACAGGACGCACAGACGGGTAGTCTATCTGAGCCATGGATGCAGATGAAAAACCCCTCAGCGACCAGGGAGTGCAGCTTCTGGACATCAGCTCCATGTCCCCCGCTGAAGAGCCCAAAGGTGAGGACACTGTCCAACTGGAGAAGCCGCCGTATTCATACATCGCTCTAATCGCAATGGCAATTAAGGACAGTCCGGACAAGAGAGAAACCCTGGGCGGGATTTATCAGTACATTGTCAAAAAGTTTCCTTTTTATGAGAAGAACAAAAAAGGCTGGCAAAATAGTATAAGACACAATTTATCTCTCAATGAGTGTTTCGTCAAGGTGCCCAGAGAGAGCGGAGGGGACAGGAAGGGCAACTACTGGATGCTGGACCCAGCGTTTGAAGACATGTTTGAGAAGGGGAACTACCGACGTCGGAGGAGGGTAAGGAGACCCTACCGACCCTCGAATATAACTTACCTGACAGGGAACACCACGGAGTATCCCGAATCGCTCTACCTGCAGCCTTATATGGGCAAGTCCTGGGGTCTGTGTCAGCCCAGTTCGTCACAGCCGACGGGATACCCAGCGCCCCAGTTAATCTCGGGACACATTCGCAGCGTATCGCCCAGCGGCTCCTACTGCCCACCTCCCAACTTCCACTACCCTGCTGCTTACGGAGCGTACCATTGCCACCAGCCGGTGCTGGTTCCACACAACGGATATCCTTACGGCGGAGTGACCCAGCCGGTGAGCCCAAACGGAGGAACTGTATCTGTACCATCTAACTACCAGCAGTTCACGTCTTATGTAAGGCAGGTGGAGGCGCCACTGGGTTATCTGCCAGACCAGTAAAGATTTGAGATACTCTGACCACAGACAGCCAGTTCACAGACTCAAAGTTCCTCTGTTTCACCATTTCAGTTGTCAGTTGCTGTCAGTCGTTTGTCAGGTAAAGTTCGTTTGGGAGTTTAGTTTTAATGAGTTATAAAACTGTTCTGTTACAGCGTATTTGTCTTTTTGTTGTTGTTGTTTGTTTTGTTTTATTATTAGATTGATTTAGCATTTTGCTATTTTCTCTCTATTTGATTATGTGCTATTATTTATTATTTATCTTTTGTTTCTTTGAGCTGCTACACCAGTTGGGACAGAAGCACTTACTCTTCATTTTTATTCGATTCTAAATGTTGATTTGATGTAAAGTACATCACTTTTGTTCAAATAAAATGTTATTTTTGCATCAGACATCCCCATTGATTGAATCAGCCCCCATCAAAACTACATTGATAAATACTTTATTTTATGTGCTACTTAATTTTGGTAATGATTGTTTCTTGATGAAAGACTGGGAAAGCGCATTAGATTACCTCGCCGTCTCATAATGAGATTATTTGGTGCATTGTTTATGGGGAAATTAGTCATAATTACATTTAAGGTCCTTTAAATACAAAATTTAAATGTTATAATGTGGGGGGAAAAGGCTATGCTGACATGTATGTATGTATGTAAAAGTTTTTACTTTTTCTTTTTTCTTTAATCAACAGAAGATGTTTACATAAATTAAAATAGACTACAGATTAAAAAATGGCTTCAGTGTTCACTGTAACAGTTGACTTCTTTAAGGAAAAAAAAGTTACAAAATGAATTGTTGACAATTCTGAGTTAAATTACAAGTAGACTAGATTTAACTTCTTGTACCATATAGGTACTGACTCAAGATTGTATGTTGAAATTCCCGGAATCCCTCGAATACTGCTGCTATAAGGGCGAAGGAAACAAGCAAAGGCAGTCCCTCTTTAAGTTTATATTGGAAAGAAAGAAAAAAAAATCCTCCATCTTTGTAACTATTATCCTCTGTCCATTGTTTTGTTCGTGTTCTTCATTGTATGTATCATTTTGTGTGTAATAATAATAATAATAATAATAATAATAATAATAATAATAAAAACAAAGGCAGTCGACCTACTTTCCAACATCATAAACCCCGTATCCCACACTACTGCTTAAACAATGTATAAATAACTTCCATATCAACAAATACTAATATTTTAAAGGTATGGGTAGTAAATAAACATATAATTTTATTACATAAAAATCAGAATTTTGTTGGCAGTCATCGAAAGACAAAATAAATAAAATTGGAGCGCGTCTCGATCGTTGCGTATTTTCCGTTTCCGGTACAGGGGCGTGAACAAAAGAAATCGTCTGCCCGCGTGCGCTCTCGCGCCGTGTTTTGCGATACGCCTTGAATACTACGATTAAATTAACTGGAAATGGAGACATTTAACAGGCTCCTACTGGAATATCCTGAACTAATGTACAGTGGAGCCGGAGCTACGGCGTTTATCGCAGGCGGAGCGCTGATATACAAAATTGCCACCAGGTAAATTCAAGGTTCTAAATCACGGTGTTTGATTTTCAGCTAACATAATCACGTTCACCGTAATATAACTAACTAATTTAATTAGCCTTAGTTGATTACATGTATTGAATTGGCCTTAAACTGTAAATTGTAATGTAAGTTCCTTCTTCCCAATTGTTGACAGTTAACGGTGCTAGCATGAATGCTAACTTTGCTAGTTGCAATGCTAAGTTAATCTGAAATTCATGCATCAACCAATTTGTTGTCGATATTTCAGCAAGTTTTTGCAACCTGGTCAACAGACATCTGTAGTAATTTGTCCGTATCATCTTTCACATTCATGGTACTGTAAGCTAAAACACGGTCAGCTACCGTAAAGGTTGGCTCCATCCACTAAACGCACTGTTATCAACATTAAAAATGTTATAGAATCAGAGTCAGATACGTTGCACAAGATGCATGAAAGTTTGCAGCTGCTTCCAACGGAGTTTTTGTGCGGAGTGGCCTAAATGCGCAAGCAATTCAGTCAGATCTTTCAAGCAGTGTTTCTAATATTATGTGTTGTTTAACAGATTTTCAAACGAGGTTGTGCTAACAAAACGAATGAAAGAATAGACTGTGCTTTGCATTTATAGTTTACCAAGCTTATAATAGCTCCAGCTGATTAATAAATCCCTTTTCATACTTGCAGGAAAAAGCCCACCCATGCAAATGTTAACTGCTGGTTCTGTAATCAAAACACAGTGGTTCCTTATGGAAATAGGAACTGCTGGGATTGTCCCAACTGTGACCAGTACAATGGCTTCCAGGAGGTTAGTTAAAAAAGTGTTTGCATCTCTTGACATGATGGTAAACTATATTGAGTGCTGTCTTTCTATGCTTATCCTGTTTTTTTCTTTTTTCTCTCTCTCTCCACATCAGAATGGGGATTACAACAAACCCATCCCAGCTCAGTACATGGAACACCTGAATCACGGCATATCTGGATCCCCACTTTCTTCTGAGACTCCCAAGACTTTGCAGTGGGTTAACTGCCAGATGCTATTGTGCAGGAAGTGTAACAATAACCAGGCTGCAAAGATCAAGCAGTTGGCCTCATATATCCCAAGAGATGACGTATGTGCTGTGTTGGTTTTCATTTATTTTAATGCACCATATATTCTCAGAAAGGTTCATACTGAATTATTTGTGTCCTTCCATTGTAGGAGAACTATGATGAAGAAATTGAAGCCTACAAACACCACCTGGAGCAGACTTATAAGTTATGCAGACCATGTCAGACAGCAGTGGAATATTATATTAAATATCAAAACCGCCAACTTCGTACAGTGCTCCTAAACCACCAGCTTCGACGCACTCGAGAGTCAGACACGGGATTCATAAAGGTCAGTACAACCTAAAGTCAAAACCGACTTGAGAAGACTATGAATGAATATAAATTTACACAAAACAAATTAGAAATACGAAATCATGTGTAGAATTAACAACATGATTCTCAAAATTCCTACTTCCCTTAAACGACCAACTAACCAAACCATCAAACAACATGTATACCAACCTCTTATACTCTGATTAAGCTAGATAATATTGTTGACATTCTTTAATGGCACATGAAAATACACTATCTTTAATACTTTCTAAGACAATGTTGTAAATTCAAAGTTTGCCAACCATGGCTTCTCATTAGACAAGATAACCCACCAGTGTTGAATATTGTAAATAAAGACATTCAAGTACATTTCCAGCAGAGGAATCTGCTGAAACATTTGTTTTCTTGTGATTCATATTACTTTATAATATGATCCTTATTGATAAATACCCTATTATCTGTATAATCCTATACTTATATTTACTTGTATTTATTTTAAATGTACTTCTCGAACAATAAATTGCACACTAAAAAAAACTTTAATCTTTGTATAACTTGTTTTTTTTACAAATTTGTTGTTCTATTTGTTTACATGCTTATTTATCTGAATGTTTGGCTAAGTACAGACTACAGAGAGAGCATATAAGTTCTTCATAAATAAATATTTAGTTGGGCTTTCTTTAGTATATTCAGTCCTCATGTTGTAATTTTTACTTGCATGCTGTAAAATTCTCACACTGTGGAGTCAAGATTTTTATCTAGTTATTTTAGCAAGTGTCCATAAAATGTGCCCCAGTCAACTCTAACCTATGTCAACATTAGAATTTTTTTTAATCTGGTTATGTTTTTAAAATGTGTGGACTCATATTTGAGACTTGTTTTGATTTTTGTTTTTCTGTTTATTTTCCATCAGAGTTCCCATTCTCTGTCCTCACCCCCGGGGGTCATACTGTTAAGGATCCTCACCTTCCTGATATGTGCTTTCCTACTTGCTACATGTTTCTATGGATTGCCAGAACAGTCTGTTTCACCAAGTGGTCCACAGACATTAAGTGGTGGCATCGTTCCTCCAAAACCAAAGACCCACAATGAATCCAACCACAACAACAGTAGTGGATCCATGCCTGTTTGGCAGGGTCTGCTGGAGCTGATCCCAGACCAGACCAGAGAAAATGCCAAACTGGTGTGGCAACATGGAAAGGACAACCAGCTAGTAATAGTCTCTATTGGCCTGCTGACTTGTCTCACAGCTATCTTCTTAGCAGGACCTTTGAGGTAAATAGCCACAGTCTTTGTTTTGTGTCATATTGTTCCAGATTTCAACTTTTTTGATAAAATTAAACATGTTTTTGCTTTTTTCTTTCTTTTTTTTCTCTTTCATGTATTGTTGCATTTTTAGATTGAGGAGAATTGATGCTGTAGCTTCTGTTCTGTGGTTTTTCACCCTGTGCCTCTACCTGGCTGAGGGCTACTTGGCTGATACCCCGAACTGGACGGACACAGTGAAACTTGTTACCATCTTCCTCTGTTGCCTTGTCAGCTTTGCTGCTGCGGCTGCAACCCGCAAACCGCTGGGTCCACGAAGAGCCAGATATCGAAGGTCAGAGTCTGAGCAGTAATCTGTGTTCACATTGTGTTTTGAAAGTTGGGATTCTACAAAGGGCCTTCTCTGAGTAGTTTGTGTTCATCAGAACCAGATTAAAATGCATCATTAAGTGTGATCCATTTAATTCTTTAATTTTTAATTTTTTTTTATTATTAATTACTGTCCATCTTTTTCCTCACACACCTTTTTTAAACTACTGTTGTAATGACGTGAATGGTAAGCTATCTTGAAGGTAATGTAGCTGACTGTTTTTCATTATTCTGGTTGGCAGTAGAGTTTAAAACAAATTAGTCATTTTTTATTCAAGGACTTCAAAAAGACACAGATGAGGAAATCTTTCAATCATTGGGTCAAAAGTGATTTTTTTTAATATAGCAACACTTAAACGCAATACTTTCAAAACTTTTAAAAAGCTTAGTTAAGTACACTAAATATAAAGGTTTCTGGGAAGCTGTGCCAAGATTTCGTCAAATAATCTTTTTTAATATTGTTGCAAATTAGCCATGTTTGGTGCCTAATTGATTGATTAAACAGATAAACAAAATACTATTTAAGTTTCATATTTTCAACTTAAAAAGTGGGATTTTGGCATTCATGTTCCTATTGAGCATTACCAATGTTTTCTAGACTGTACTGGAATATCTGTCTCAGACTGTTTTGAATGTACTAATTTATTAATTAACACTGTTGGAGCTGTGGGTTTGAAATGTTTCACTAACTTCAGTTAACTGCATGAAATACTAGCTTGTGAAAACGGGCCATATTCAGGATATGGGGTTTGGGTGAACACATCCTTTCCTGTACTGCTTCACATCATCCACGCCTCCTGTTCAAAAGATGGCTTGAATATTTTCTCAGTGTTTCATTTGGAGTACTAAATACCAAAAATTATTTTTAAGCTTGGGTTTTAGATCTTCATCACATTGCCACAAAATCAGCATATATGTATACCTGTATAGAGGTGCATGTATACCTGTGTTAGTGTTAGAGCATTAGTTTGAAGTTAGACCCCTTAAAGCACAAGTGGTCAACAGGGTTTCTTTGCTGTTGCTTAGTGACAACAAACAGATATTAGTTAATGAATGCAGCAAATTATGTGAGGACATAATGTTGAACAATGTCAGCAGATTGATTTTAAATGTTTCCTTTGAGGAAGAAAAACAAAGTGCTGCAGGAGTAGAATACTGGTTGTACCTGTTTCAAGTACAACTTTCACATTTGTATTTTACAGTAAGATGTTCCAACGAAAACTAGAGTGCAGACCTCTATTCTTTTTTTTCTTTGCCAATGATTGTGGACATTATTTTTGAATTAGGAATAATTTTGCCATTAGAGCTTCCATCTCTCCATAGAAAGAAATCCTTTTTAAAAAGTTCCTGGATCCAGACAGTGATCCAGATCACTCCTAAAATCTAATCATTTGTTCTTTATGCCATTTCCAGGATTTCCTGAACATTTTATCAATCCGTCCGTAACTTTTAGACTTATGTTGCTAACAGACAGACAAACCAATGACACTGAATGCATGACTGCTGCGGAGAAGGTAATAATTAAAGGTTAAAAATGCACCATATACTGATTGTAATATGTAATTCTAGACATTTAACTACATGTTAGCTAATTATTTTGCTGCTGTTCTCCATTCCTAGTTGGCTGGTGATCTTGTGTGATTTACATGTAGACAATGCTGCTTTTTGTCTTTCTCACCCTAAACTTAGTGACTCATTGCCTTCACCAATAAGCCGTTAATCCAAGAAAAACATTTGCTCTATATAGTTTTGTGCAAAATTGTAAAAACTTCACAGTAAAATGACAAGTCTTGCAAAAACTGAGCTGTGTCTGTAAAAGAAAATGTCAAAATGCGGTGTTGCTGCAATCTGCTTTTACCCTAAAATGGTCCTGTTTCTCTACAGTGCACTTGTACAGTTGTTCTTGGCACTTTGCAGATTTATTAGGGATTTTCCACCAACATTTACTGGATTTTCTTCTTTTCTTTTTTACGTGGAATTAATTTACCAGAGTATAAGATTTCCTAGAAAGCACTGTAGTTTGCATTTCCATCATTCTACAAAGTTCTGGACAATTTATCATAATTGGGGTGATTCCACTTGTTGTATGGCAGTCGGACCAACTTCAGTTGTTGTGGTCATCTTTTTCTAATCTAAGTTTCTTGAGCTTTTCTCAAATTTGTTTCTATGTGCCTCACATTCAGCTCTGCCAGTGTGTTAGCTGTTCCTTCATACTGTCATTTTGGGTTGCAGAGTCCTCAGCAGATGCACTTGGAAGAGTCTGGACGTTGTCGTCTGTCCGCTTTTTATAGCTGTATTTTTCAAACATGGGGTTAAATAATAAAAAGGTGTTTGCAGCCACGCACCGGCATTAACATGCAGTGAATGCAAGTGTGGAACCAATCGGTTCTTCAGCACACGACCCCCTCAAGAATTCCAGGGAATCTCGAAGTCCTATCCCTCTACTAGTTGCTTTTTTCAGGAAAGGTTTGTAAGTGAGGAAAAGTTCTTTTGCTTGGGTTTTTTAAAGTCCAGAGTAAATGATGAATGCTTCTACAGTAGAAAAGTGGCAATTATTATAAGTGTCAATTAAAATTTGCAGCAGCTCTTCTGTTAATTAATGCTATCTTGTTCTGGTCTTTAGTTGATCCCAGACTGCTGCATTAATTGAGACTGGGCCTCTGTGGTGGCAATGCCACCAGTAGCAGGACTTCTTGGTCTTGCCACAGAACACAATTCTTGACTATGGCAACACGTTTGGGCTTGTCATAAGGAATAAATTTGGAATTGATCCAAAGCCTTCCTAAAATCTGAGCATCTAAATTGCCTAACATTTTTGCACAGTACTGTATATCTACATATGCCTTTGTTATGATTAGCTGTGCTGAACACATGCTTGAAAACGGTCTGACCACCTGACAGGTACATGGCTTGTGTTGGGATTTGCTTTACTTTCTTTAAGAAGTGGTAGTCGTTTCTGATGGCCTTGCAGTATCAACTCTTGAAATTAACACAGAAAAAAATATAAGGTCCTCAAACTAATTTAACTAATTGTATTGTTTTTTTTTTTATTGTTTTTCACCCTACATTAATACTAACTAGTTAAGTCAAGAATTATTCATCACATTTTATTGTCAGTATTTAACCATTTCATTACTTGATTTTTTTAAACAATAATGTAGCTTGCTTGATAGATTTTCTAATATGATGTTTTATTGAAAATATTAATGTACATTGCATGCACTAACATTTCACTTCTCATTAGTTTGTGTAGATTGTTAGGCTTTAAAGAATGAGTGTGGATATTTATTTGAAAATGTGAAAAGGTGTTAGTAACTAGCAGTGGGAAATTTCAATAGGTCCCAATTGATGAGAGTGTTATAATCTAAAGTTGAAGTAGTATTTTGTGCTGTCTATAGATGGTGAGATGTCCTCATACCAGCACATTTCGTTCTGTAGTATTTAAACTTGACATGCTGAGAATGTGATAACATTATAGATGCGGTTTGTAAACGATGAGGGAAAAAATCCCAGCAAATCGTAGTATTTGTTCTATGGGTAATGCTGTGGTTAGACTTTTTTTTTCCTCAGATAAAAAGAAATACAAATAAAGGTTTCAGTCCACTGTAATGAATTACTCTGACAAATTATAGTATAGGAGTGATGCAGACTTTATTATCTGCAGCATGTGACAAACTGCATCTTCTAAATTATTTGAATAATATCAAAACATGTCTCAACAAAACATGCTGTACTGGAGGACAAATATGTTTGAATGGCATCATATAAACTCACTGGTCTGCTCTGTGTGACACAGTTGAGTGATAATTTATTATTCATAAGTCATGACCTAACCAGGTTTTGCCATAAACCCACAATTCTTAAAATATCTTTGTTATATCTAGATTTTGTTTTGTTCTGCATGTTTGTAATAGAATTCCTGTATTAACTGTACGAATGTTAGATTTCAGAGTTAGAAATCATTTCATTTCATTACATGTAATTCTAGATGCACTATATTCAAGCTATTTTATGTTTAAACTACTATAAGCTAATTATGGGAGCAGCAATCATAATTTGTTGTGTTTTTAACAGTGATGGCTCCAATTTTAGTAACGAGCCTCGTACTATACGTGTTGTTACTACTTTATGTTCCTACAGATACTGAGTATGAAGCTAATAAAGGTGATTTCTGTCAAAGTGTAATGTTTAAGTAATGTATGTGGGCGAAATAAAAGACCCAGAATATGAAACTGAGGAGTTACTTTGCCAAATCCTTATATATTGTAGAAAATTCCAACGATTGTTCTTGTGTTTGTAAACCTGTAAACCACAAGATCATCTAACCACATCTCTAATATTGTGGTTGATCAGTGTATACCATGTAGCAACTTTGACTTTTTTATTATTATTGTTCCAATGCTTGCTGTATGAGGAATTCAATAAACATCTAGTGAAAGAATATGGCTTATCCTTGTTATTTACACAACACTGTCTTGTTCATTTGAGCATGTTATCAGTTTTTGAAATCACAGCTTTTTTTTCTTTTTTTTTTTTTAACTCTGCATTGAATTTTAAAGTCAAACATTTAGGACTCTTTTTTTTTATGAAATCATTTATCTGATTTTAGTTTTTATGTTTTCTTAATTGTGTCAAAGCGGTAACACTGCCTTTTGCTTTTTTTTTTTATTTTCTAAGGGGTTTATTTTGTACCCCTGCAGCCGCCCTATGTTTAAGTACAACTGCAGTGAGTTCAGTGACAGGTTTGTTGTTGACATCAGTTGTAATTTCATGCTCAGTATAACTGAATATCGGAGTCTTATGGCGCAACATTTATCTGAATTATTTCTGGCATCTATCATTTATTTACATTGAGTATTTATTTTAACGTCATATACTGACATTAATATTGGTAAGGTGAATCACATGTACATTTGGTTTACACTTAAAGAAAAAGTCCAGTTTTGTTGCAGCATTTTTTCTTCTAATCTAATTTTTGATTTTGTTTTCTCGCATTTTAATAAAGGTAATGATTTCAGGTATTAGATGATTATGTTGCTCTTGTGTTGCAGATACCTTCCAGGCAGCGCTGCAGTCCCACCCTTCAGCTGCCAGCCTCCTGTCCACACTCCTGACCTGACAGATTCCTTTATCCCTACACCACCCCCCAACCTCTCCAAGCTCATCAACCGCCATCTTGGTCCTCATGACCGCAAGGCATCCCCATCCTCTCTGCCTGGACGCCTCAACCGAGCCCTTTGCCTTGGAACAATGCCCTCACTAACAAGGACGGGTAATGCTGAATTTTTTTACATTGCGTTCAGAAATTTTAAATAATTTATCACCACTCACACCAGCTGAACTTTGCGTTCATTAGCATAAATTATAGATGACATGTGACTATTACTTACAATCTAACAAATTTTAAAAAAGAACAATTAGAACAATTTTAGGGTCTCAGGTGGACATGTCTGAAAAAAACTGCGATTGGTGCAAGTTTTCAGACTGCTTTTTATTATTATTATTATTATTTTATCAGAAAGTTATTTACCTAAGAATAAGAAAGGAGGGAGAAGTTGCGCTTCAACTTCTAAACTCTTGGTGGAGTGCTAAACCCAGAGTCCCACTTATTAAAAATAGGGTTGCACATTTGAGTTTATTTAGCTCACACTACTGATAAAAATATGCTGACAAATTTCATCAAAAAGCCCTCATCAAATAGTTCCTCATGACTGTTACCCAGCAGTCTGGTCTACTGCTTCAACTGACTCAATAACTAAACTTAAAATGGTTCAGAATCAACAACTAGGTTGTAATTATAGGGCGACTGTTACTCGGAAGCATAGGAATTTAAATAGTTTTTTTTAATGATAGATTACTTTATTCATTGTTTGTATTTTTAAGGAACATAACTGTAACTAAGACCTTTTTAAAATCTATATCAGAATTTAGTTTAGTAGATAAACATAATTATACAACAAGACATGCAGTGGCTAATAATTTCAATTTACTGATGGTAAAAAGTAATTTTATTAGAAGAACAGTTTTCATTTAGAGGAGTGTATGAATGGATTGCACTTCCAGTAAATATTTATACTACTTAAACAGTATATTTTAATGTCGCGATAACATTTCTAGAAAGTATATCATAATTTCCTGTTAGTCTCTTTAAAGATTTGCTTTAGTTCTGTTACTATTATCATGATGTTATCATTTTAAACTACTTTTTTGTCAATTAGTGTACTGATGCTAGTGTCTGCTAGAATATTTGCAAGGCTTCTGTTGTCATTGTGATTGTGTGTTATTCAGGGAGCGTATATGACAGAAGACAGTTCAGCATTTCTGGTATCCAAGCTCAAAGAATCTTCTCTGTCACATCTTTTATAGCACAAGAAGTAAAGGTCTCATCATTCCCACAAGCAGTTATCAATAATCACGTCATCAGCTGTCCGTGTACTGTTCTTCTATCTGGTACACATGTTTATTATTCTAGTGCAGGGACGTGCAACCTTTGCAATCTAAAGAGCCATTTTTCCCCTCAGCCCAGCTAAATTAAACTTGTTTAGAGCCGCAAATGTTACGAAACCTTTTGAAAAAAGACGACTCATAATTTTTTATAAATATCTACTATATGAACTTTATGTCGTTTTTGAAGAACCACATTTTCATTTCAATTTTTAGGTTTTAAAATGGAAAACAAAAACTTTTGCAACAAAGAGCATAGACAGACTTTCTTCCATGGAGCATAGATATTTGTGGAAAATGATGGTAAAAAAAAAGCCCATAGTTTCCAATCTAATGACAAGAAAAATATATTAAAAATATATAAATTACTGGTGCTTTTAGGCATTATGTTGTGAAAGTTTTGTGCAATTATTCCATTTTAAAAAATGAAAAATTGCTAAAAACCTGCATTTGTTATTATATCTGGATTTAAAATCATTAGTTACTTCTTTGGCATTTTTAGCCATGTATTAAGAGCCATCGTGGACGGTCCAGAGAGCCACTATGGGTGGCCGACCCCTGTCCTAGTGAGTCATAGCGAGACAACTTTGCAATGATAACAGTTCTAAGTTCATGTCAAAAGTAGAATAAAAAGTACTCTTCACAACTTATCTAAATAAGATGTTATCTCCTTTTTCCTTGGTAACTCCTTGTTAATAAATTAAATGTTGCACCAAACAGTATGATTATATATAATATTTGTCTTTTTTTTTTTTTTTTTTTTCAGATTCTGGCTGCCTGTTTAGTGGGAGTCGACCAGCATCACAGTACAAAGACTCTCCACCCTCAGGTATTAAAACTGTTGATTCTGTGATCTTGTATCATAAATTTCTAATCATCTCTCAGTTTTTTTTTTAATGCTTTTTTTTTCCTCCATAGATTACTTTTCACTGAAGTCGGGGAGCCGCCCATCGTCCCCAGGCCCTTCTCCAACTCCTTCAGTAGCTGGTTCAGTTACATCCAGTTCAAGTTCTGCCAGACAGCGGCGTCCCCTCATTAGTCCAGCTCGGCTTCACATCAGTGGCCAGAAACTCCGGCTTTTCTCTTCAGAGCCAGAACCTGCGCGAATGTCCCCACCCATGTTTCCATTTAGCTCCAATGTGGAGCCATCCTCTTCTGTTTACAGTGGCTGCTTTTCTCGTGACATTTCTCCCTTCCACAGTCAAAATGGCAAGTACAGCTGAGGTTGAACTGGAGAAAGACTGTTAGTTTGCTGTTGAGGGCTTGTAGCAATTTGATGTTTGGTTTCTTCCCTATTTGTTATTCTTGAAGCTCCCACAAGGGGGCAGTGGTCAGATCCTAGACTCTGTAGAGTGAATTGATTTTGGTGCGGGGAGGTAGGATTTGGATTTTGTCTGAGGCTTCATGATTAACTTGCTACCACTGATTTTCAGATTTGAGTTCCTTACTGAGAGATGGGAGTGTGATTGAAGAAGAAAAAAGAAGCAGCTCCTCAGAGTCCTCTGCTTGCCAAGTTGGCACCACAACACAAGGTCCTGAGGCCATCCCTCCTCCAAAAGGTAGGCAACCTTGTTCAAACTGGCAGAAGGTAGACAATCATGCCAGAAATTATAGTATAATTATTGTTGTCCAACTACAGTCCCTATGTAAAATGGGGTAAAGTTTTTTTTTTTTTTTATTAAGGTTTTGAATTGTCACAAAGTTCTTTACTTTTTTTGTCTTTTATCCATTAAAAGTGTGCACATCATTTTGAGGAGTTAAAATAACTCTCATAGGTACTTTTATGCAAGATGTGATGAACTGTTAACAGTACCTTTCTCACTTGTTTGCAATCAGGTGATTCTACTTTAAACTGACTGATGCCGGTATCTTTTCAGATGGAAATGTTTAGGCTGACAACATAAATTTAAAACGTGCATGTTGAGAGCCTTGGTGTTAAATAATGATGAATCTAGTGAAATTCATCAGCTTTGTGTCTTTCCAGGTTTAGTAAAGCATCTTCTTTGGCCAGGGCTTTTGTTGGCAAGCCTGACTGCCAACCTGCTGTTTGCCTGTCTCTATACGTACCACAACTGGAGATGAAGCATCAGCGGGTCCGGTACTTTTCTCTTTTGTACTATTCTACAGAGTGACTCAGCCTCAGGATTTCACACTTCTGAAAAACTCTGCTCTTGTCGAAGTGCCAGAAACTTCTGCCTTCTGGTTGTTGCTCAGTGTTTACTGTTGCTTGACGTAAATGCACGTTAGCCGACACATTTCCAATAAACTAGTTTTATTGGTGTTAAGAGAAAAGTGTGAGGTGAAAGTATATCTTTGAATTTGAGTCATTATTGCATGACAGGCTTTTTTTTTTTTTTTTTTTTTTATTCTTTTTTTTTTTACAACCTTTTGGTCACTGCTACTCGCACATGAAGACAGGCACAACTGTCTTTAAAGATGTCAGTTCAGGTATTGGTGCTTGGTGGCAATTCAAACCCATGCTGTGAAATGTGCAATAAACGTACTGTTCAGTCGATGCTGCTTGGGTACAGAGGATCTCCTCTTCACTATTTACGATTATTGTGATGAGTATTAAGTAACATTTTCTTTTTTCTACAGTAGTCCAAAATTTAAAAAAAAATAAATTAAAAGAAGAAAATACCAAGCAGCATTTTTTTTTTCATACAACTAGATTTACATTTTGAAGTGTGTGAAAGATTTCCACTTTGTAATGAAAGAATCTCAGTACGATGTTAGCTGTTTTCTTTGCACGTTCAGCAGTGAAATGACTTACTGGTGCTCTGTTGTTACCAAGTTAAGGGTCAACAATAGTTTTATGTAAATCTGTTCCACTTATCTTTGCAATTAACTGCTGGAAACTGCTATCAAACCATGTTTGTTATATTGTAGTTCCATTCGTTCTCATTTCCAGTCTATAAAGAGAAATACTGCTACTTTTCATTCTTTGGCTGCATCAGAAAGCCATGAGAGACGGTTCACATCCAACTTACCTTGTGACCTTGTTTTTCAAGACCTCTCCTAAACATGATAATCCAACATCTGCAGTATAACAACTTGGAAATGGTTGCACTGTCTTATCTGTTGTGTTTTGAATATGTAATGTTAAAGTTAGATGAGTGAGCACTGATGTTTGATTATTGTTTATACATATGTTGAAGGTAGATTAACAAAAGGCTGTACTTTTTTGACATGTGCAAGCTGTGTTTAAGTAGGCTTTGCTTTGCTTTGCTTGTCATTTAAACTTGTAAAAAAAAAAAAAATGGTGGAATGGGCGAGCATTTTTCTGGTCTTTCTCTTTTTCAGTGTGGATTATACAAGAATTGTTTTCTGATGAAATACACATAATGCTGATTTGCATTGACAGTTTATTCCTTTGGTAATTTTTATCCAATGTTTATAAATAATTAAACTAATATAAAAAAAAAGAACTCTAAAAGAAGAATAGAAAATGGTCATTAGAAAGCTTTTTGAACATACTGCATACATTTGTACCATTTGTGTAGGCTGGTGCACATTTATTTTCTTTATTTAAACATCATGATACATGATTAAATCTTATTGGACTTCCAGCCAAGCAAATTTGTCTTGAATGGGACAAAGTTCATTTTTCACAGATTTTTTTATTTTGTTATTTATTTTTTTTATATGCAATGTAATTGGAGTATACAGGAGTCTGTTTCACACTGTTGGACAAGATGAATGAAGTTTTCATTTTTACTATTTACACTACCGTAACTGTTTGATGAGTTGTTTTTCCACTATGTTCAGCAAAGTAAATGTTAAATGGAAGAAAGTCTGCTTAATCTGCCATGCCTTTTAATAAAAATTTTTCCCAAAATGTTTTTGTGCTGTGTATGAACTTCAGGTCCAGGTATAAAAATGAATCACCTCTATATATTTTCCAGCTGTTTTGTGCTGAATTTGCCATCTTCTGACATTAATAACATATTGTCCCACCAAATACTCTGCTTTATCTGACTAGGGTCTGAGTATTTCAGGCTTTTGGCTGATTTTGCAAACGCATTTCATCACACGGCTGACTAAAGCCCCAAAGAAAGGCTTGACAACTGGAGTGTTGCTAGAGTACCACATGTTTGTGATTGCATGTAAATTACTGTGTTTGGTTGCAACCAGGTGATTGGCTGGATTTCCTCAACAGATAGCTGACTGTGACATCACCTGTCTGTGATTGGCTGACTCTGCCATCACCCACCTGTGATTGGTCCAGTGTTTGGACTTGGGGTTGTGTTTTTGTTGAACTGTGTACCAGGATGACCTGCGTTGTGGTGGCTTCAAAGAAGTCTTGGGTTGACTGATTTGTAAAGAGCTTTAGTTGGGATTGTTTGGAGTTGAGTTTTTTTTGGTTGTGTTCTTATAATTTTTTATTTATTTATTTATTTATAACATTTTTACCTTTTACAATTTCATTCCTCTTTCTTTAATTTTGCCACCCTTTTGCCTTTAGCAGAGCTGGGTGAGCGGCAATGCACAGCTAAGAAGGACAAAAAAAAAGAGTATGGATTGCGATAGGTGAAGTTATAATTCTGTTTGGAAATAAACTGGAAATGCTCGCTCTCAGGTTTTATTTATGAACATTTTATCCCTAAATTGTAGTCCTTTGTTTTACAGGGGAGGGAAAAGATTATTTAGCTATATTATATTTTACTTTTTTCTACTTTAAAAAGATGAAAAAAACAGCTTCCAACTCTTCCTCATATTAGTAGCATTTGCTCCTTTTTTGAGTTGGGTTGTTTTGTATGTGTTTTATGGTATTTATCTGTTTTGTAGTATTTGGTTTGTTTGTTTTGTTGTTGTTGTAGTTGTTGTTTTTGTTTTTTTTTATTCCACAGCACTGTGGTCAATATTTGTTGCTTTAAACATACTTAAAAATAAACTTGACTTAATTCTAGTTATTTCTGAACATGAGGGAAATTATTCATTTCCTCTAAACTTTTTACTGCTTTTTTTATATATATATATATTTCATCTGAAATAACCAACCCTTCTTTACAGGTCAGTTGTGTAGAATCACTCATTTCCTTTTTTTCAGTGGTGCTCACCTAGTTTTTCCACACCATTTAGCTATTTGTCATAAATAACAAAAACAAGTACATTTTCTGCTTCCCTTTTTATAAGTTGGGTTTGGTCTTCCCCTTCTCTGTTACCCTCAGATTAACTTTCAACTCCTCTTAAAGGAGGAAGCCCGACTTTACCACCAGACATGGCTGAATTATGCCACTTAGCCTCCAACAAAGCAGCACTGGGTGATATGAAAAAAATCTGTGAAACACAAATCAAACTACACTGCAACAGCATGTAAAAGCAAATTTACATTGCGACAGTCTGCAAGGAACCAAAATCCCAAAAGTCTTCAACAGTCCTGTAGGTTTCATAACAAGCACTGTTCATCAACACACCTGACTCACATTAATGGGTCATTGTGCAGAACTTGACAACAAGCTGTGGGATTTGAATGAGGTGTGTTGGAGTAGAGAAGAACATTAAACCTGCAGGACGGGGGCCTTCAAGCACCAGGGGCCTCATTTATAAAGCTGGTGTAGGAACAAAAACCGGCATACGTCAATTATAGTCAACTTTTGGGATTTATAAAAACCAAACTTGGCAGGAGATTGTCCCTACCTCCATGGAAACTCTAATCCTCCTGTACGCACAAAATCTGGAGAAACTGGAAACTGCAACTCCAGCAGCACAGAATAAAATCAAGGAAATGATGTGAAATGTGAGACATTTGTGCACAATCAAATATTACCTTTCACACTACAGGTGTTAATATATTAAAACTATTTGCTAAATCATGTAGGCAGTCTGCTGCCAACATGTACCAAACAAATGAATGACAATTACTATTAAAATAACATGAGGACCACTATTCAGAAAATTGATGGTTGAATTTAAAACGTTACCCCAGTGTGTAAAGACACACAATAGCTTATCTGTCACTGCTGGATATTATGGACAATATGAAAAACTGAATGCACCAGACCCCAAAGTCTGTAATGTTGATAACAAATGATTTACCGTATTTTTTTTAAAGGAATAAAATAAACAAGAGGAGAATTTTCCAACTTAAAGCCACAATGTCTGATTTTTATAACCCCTCCTGTTGGTGCTTTAATACCTTATAAAAGAAATATATCATTAAAGGGCTGTCTTATAATTATTACCAAATTACTTCATTAAGAGCATTAAAGGTAGTGGCATGAAGGGAAAAGCTGTCCACCCTGCTTGAGATACAGAGTTGAATAAGTGCAGAGAAAGACAGGAGGTACCACATAAAACATTGACTTGTGTGTTTGTTGGTGTAACCTTGTTGATGGTTTATTGCATAACAATTATATATACTGAGCCTTTCAGTACCACTTTATTAGCAAAGAATAACATCATGAACCACATGGTCCACAAAACACAGCAGCAACAGCAGGTCCATCATCATGGAGGAATAGGAAGACAGTGAGAGGCTTGTTCTGCCAGATGAACAAGGGAAATGGCCAGAAAAGCCATTTTGCCATATAGAGGTTAAACTGAGATATTTATTATCTTAGTCTTATACCATGGGGAAAGTATGCATGAGATACATATACTGCATTTAATGTGTTTTTGTTTGTATACTATTGTAAATGTTGTGTTTTATATTTTTATATTTTTATTTTCTAATTCTTCTAATTTACACCGTAGGTAAGAGAGAAATTCAATTTCCACCCTCCATATGTCTTGTACACATAGTGGATTGACAATAAAGCTGACTCTGACTTTGGCTTTGACTTTGAGAACTATCCATCAAGTCCACATAGGGGCCCACCAAGATGGCTTGTACATAGGGCCCAAAATTTCATGCTACACCCCTGGTTGATCAGTAAGGGTGGAGTTACCTTTTTGTATTCTACCCCTGCTTTTTAGCTTAGATTTTATTAAATAGATAATGACATGTCAAAGTGTTCTGTTTTTTTAAGCATCATTTTACAGCAAAAGTCATCTTAAGGTACTTCAAAAAACACAGCTCTAGGAGACAGGGATAGCTACTGAGAAAGAAGAAAGTTGAACCCTAAGTTAATGACAAATTATTCAAACAAGAAGTGTGAAGAGGTGCTCAGTGCTTGATGAGAATATTCATATTAACAAAATAACAGGTAGTGTGATCTCAGCTGTTAAAAGAGGTGTTGCCTTTTTAACACCTAATGTAACTTAAGAAAAATCATCCAAATACTATGAATATTGTTGCAAAAAAGACATCTTCCAAATGATAGTTAAAAAAATTAGTTATGAAAAAATAAAGATAATTACACTACAAGGCACACTACTGCTTATAACTTCACTCTACCAACTACAAAAATTATTTCTATGTTGGAGGAATGTGTGAAGGGGATGTGATCACAGAGGATTTATTCTGCCACCACTAAAATACATTTTAATTCATTATTTAAACAGAGTTTTGCAAGGTATAACTAGCAGCATAGGAACTGCTCATTTATAAGCTTTAATGAAAGGGAGAATTTTAAGCCTAATCTCAAATGTAATGATTGTTTTTGATAATCAAGTCCATAAAACATAAGCTCTCAAAGAGGGGGGTACTTCCTTTTTCTACATGATTATGAATTAAAACAGAGAACAAGCATTACAGGTCATAGCCCCCCTCCTTCTCCAAGACGCACAATTTCACACATTAAAGCCGACACACCCAAGTCTTCCACAACAAGATAGTGTTTGATTATCTTGCCCACCATAAATCTGAGGAAACTAATGGACATTTAAGTACATTTTTACACACACAAAGCTGTCATAGCTATGAGTTTAACCCATTTTTTACAACAATGGCTAGATCCGTATGGCCAGCTCTTTATTATTGTGGGATCAGGAGTTTATGGTTACTCTCTAAACAGACATTTTTTTGTCTTAATCTATCATGTTATTTTGTCTTGTAATTGTATGTTTTTTCAAACCGAACAACAAACAAGGCCATTTTCTCATGACAACATCTTACAGTTGCATTGAAACCATGATGGCCTTCTTGCTTGCGTAAATGGCACCTTGACTAATAGCTGTAGCAACTAACAGAAGCTGAAAATGTCAGATGGTAAACATAGATGTCTTTATGTACAGTGTCTATCAATTTTAGGAGTTGCTTATACTTTCATCATTACTCTAACAGAGTTTTACGGCAGCAAGCATCACTACACACTCATATCTTGACTTAAGGTTTTGTTATGAATCTTCGCCAACAAACAGGCAAATTATATCAATTTTATTTACGGCATTTCTCTGGACGGTGATCCTTTTGAGTCAACAGTTTCTCATCCTCTTCGCAAAGATCCAGCATGAGCCTCCTCTAAAACCAACCTCTCTGTAAAGACTCTTTGGAGTGTCCCAGCAGTATCAAATACTGGACAGTTGTTTTTTTTTCAGCTAAATAATAGCAAAGCTGCCCCTTAAGCTGTCTGCTTATCAAATCACACCAGTTTATCCTCATTCTTGTGGCGAGGATGGCTACAGACCAAGACATTTAAAAGCAACTCTGTTGTACACGTGTAAAATGGAAACTTGGTGTTATTGTTTTGTTTTAAGAATATTTTGGTTGGAGCAAATTAACTCGTCTTTGTTTTCAGCTTATAGGGTCAGACAATGCGTACACAGGAAATGAAGACCCTTTCCCGACCCCCACCACAGAGCTGTGGGTAAGCTAAAAGACAGTAAACAGGCCACACATCCGAACACCATGTGATCAAGTTATTGTTGTGCTCACCGGCTGTCAAGGTAAATCTTTTGTTGAAGTATTTGGGGTCTAAATGCACTGAAAAAAATGAGTAATGCTAGTGATGGCTGTATAACTGCATGTAGCTGTAAACCATCAGATGGTTTAAATATAGGTGCTTTATATGTGCAGTTTAGACTAGTATTCTTAACTGTAACTTAATAAAATACAGTAGGTTCTTGCGGTTTTTTTTTACATACACAGCTAAACAGTCTTAGCTCTGCATGTTGTCTCCTGATGGGGTGGTTTTTTTACACTCCTAGATGAAAATAGTTACGGGTTGAGGGTGGGAAGCATGTTTGTGCTCTGAGTCTGTTGAACAGGCTGATAAGTTTCTCTTCTGCACGATCACTTCCTGTTTTTATACCAGCTGGCCCAAAGTTAACTTATAAACACGTTGCAGTTTTAACAACACTTAATCAGATTTAGGCTGATTTTATGTGCTCATGGCAGAAGCCTCATAGGCTTATCAGAAATATGAGACCACCATCACGAGAAGATTAACATGAGTTAATGAAACTGATTAAACAAAAATGACATAAACATTGAACTGTTTTTTTGTTTGTTTGTTTGTTTGTTTGTTTGTTTGTTTGTTTGTTTGTTTGTTTTATCTGCATGAAGTTTCTTATATAATATGGCAATGAATAAAAAAATCCTCAAGCACTTTTGTGCATAAAATAAACATAGTAAAAAGTTTTAATATACTGTTGATGTTGGCCCCTTTATTTCCCCTTTCTACAGGATGGTCGTGGTGGTGTGGTTTACATTGCACTTCCATGAGTGTGGTGTCATTGTTCGCTAACTGCTACAAAAATGAAATTTAACTGGCTTCATTGTTATCATGTGGAAATAAGAAAAAGGAAGGCAGGGTTCCCATTTTAAAGAATTTCCCTTTGATGACAGAAATCTAAACTTGGAATACCAGACTTGCAGAAAGTGTTCACAAAATACTATATGTATTTGTTTATTTAGTGTTTTTGACTTACTTTTTTTGTCTTATAAATTAAATCATGGATGTGGATGTTACATAAACATTATCCTACAAGCAAAAATAATTATCATGCCACAGTTAAACTGGCTTTACCTGAAATGCAGGAAGACAGACTTTACGGTAAAAGTCAGTCTATTCTGGGTCTCAGTGTATCAGACTTTCGAAGCATGAAAGTAATGGAAGGAAAGCAAATGGATGAAGAGTTTGTAGCATATGTTGTGTATCAAATAACCAATAAATCCTTTAAGTCAACTAACTTTGTTGCTGTTTCTTTGAAATATTTTTTTTAAAAGTTAGTTTTATAATGAACATGATGCACTTAATATCCATATAATAAACAATAAAGTTCCAGCTAATGGTTAATAAATCATTGATAAAAGTTTATATTAAGCCTATTTCTTGCACAGTGCAGGTTCTGAGTGATACTGTTTTATTTGAACAGTTTTTAAAACTCACGAGATTTTGATGTATGTTATCATTTGGCTATAAACATGCCTTTTCAGATATATCAGACAGAAAATGCTACATTAATACTCCAGTTACAGTAATTAAAAAATAAAGTATAATACACATATGCAGTCACCTGTTAATTGTGTAAACTTTACCTTTTATCATGGAGCTTTTTAAAAACAGTAGAACTGTTGCTTTCATTTGGAGACTGATTTTTTTCAAGCACAAAGACATTCAGTTTGAGCTACAACTACAAAACAACTGGAATTATCTATAATTTGACAATAAACTACCACATTCTTGTGAATGCTTTAAAAATGTATGTATTTAAAAGGGACAATGTATATTAATGGACATATGCCAGATTTAGCCAGTGACTACTTTCCATCTGTAGTTCCTGTCAGATCAAGGAAATGTAAAAGCAGTTTACAAGTGTTACTTCTGAGTGTGTGCGCGTCACATTCAGGTTCCCTATATGCACAGTTAGTAGGAGGAGGGCGGGAGTTACAGGCAGAAACGTTGTTACACTTTATGCGAACTAGACACTTTGCGGACGGTCCCTTGGCCCTCAGAGAGCAGAGAGGCAGCGCGCAGCCGCTCAGTCCGTCAGCCAGCCGGCCGCAAAGCAGCAGCATCACCGCATGGATGACAGCGCAAAGGACCCAGGCTGGGAAACACTTGAACCGAGAACCTCTCTTTAAACTGGTGGATTTCTGAACGCTTTTCTGAACCTCTCTACGGAATGATTGGCAGGTGTTAGGACATGCTGCCGTGATGTTACAACCTCCATCTCCGCTGCGATAAGAAAAAAAAAACATGAAGAAATGACCGGACTGTAGGGCTTACAGGCAAGTGTGGACACCAACAGGTTGACAAAGCTCGCGCCATCATTTTGCTACGTTTAAGTTGTACTCAGACAGCACGTTTGATGTAAGATTTCTTTCTTTGTGTGTACCATCTGTTGTCATTTCCTTTACTGATTTTAAGAACATTTTGCACCGTCAGTGTTACACCGAGGGTCCATTCAGATATATTTTTATATACAGATGCTAAATCTGCTGACGCTTGTTATTAAAACTGGGAAAATTCAGCTCATTCAACACACCGTTTACTATACCCAAAATCAATCTGTACTTTATAGTGTGTATAATTCAAGGGACTGAAGTTTTTGCAGTGTGCCTTCACCTTATTTGACCCTGAGAATTTGACAGAATCTGTAAAGGTTATTAATTATGTAGGCCAAAGATATTACACTGCCAGTTATAAGCTGATACCAACACACAAACTCAATAATTTTATCTCAGTTACCTTCAAATATATTATTGTTCTATTTTCTTAAAAATGTGGATGCAAGCTAAGATGCAGTTGACGTATTAAGACATTAATGCATGTCATAGTCACTCTGTATTCCCTTCCTGATTTCAAACAACAGCCTAGCAAAGATAGTAAAGAGATTTTGAGAATAAACAACAGTGTCACAAGGCATACAACATGACAGTAGCCCATGTTATTGCGGACCTATTACCCTGGCTGTACTAACTGTGTGGACTTCTGTTCCGATCAGCAGCAGGGGAGCTGACAGTAAATGAGAGGCCATCACCATGCCCCCGGGGAAGTATGGGATGCAGGAGGAGTGGGAGAAGGAGGGGGACCAAGAGATTTTCATGGACTTCTTGTTGCCAACCGGGATCTTCCTTAAATTTCCAGTGTCTCAGAATGACACCATCAAAAACATTAAAAAAGTATGTCTCCTCACACATTTCTTTTAATGACTGATTAACTCCTGTTTTGTTGTTGTTGTTTTTACTGATACACGATGAATGCTTTAATCATACACTGTGCATCTATCATAAGATAACACTGTATGTCCGAGTGGTGCAAACACAGCCGCAAAATGCTGCTGTGACTGATACATACATATACAAATTACCTGAGTTTATATTTCCTTTAGACATTAAACTAATTAAAAAGCATCACAGTTCAAGCAATGCTTGCTAGCTGTGATGCCACTTTTAGAGGAGCTTTGCTCCTTGGTGAACACAGCCAGCTCTCTGTTGAGGCAGAACTGCTGTGAAGTGCGAGCGAGCCAACAGTTCTGGCTCTTCATGCTGTTTGATTTAACTGTGTTAAGTAATGATTGAAATGATGATGAAAAACCTTTAAACATATCTCATGTCTTGGTATTTCACAAGGAGTTGTTGACATTTTCAAAAGCTATCAGGGTTTTTTTTTTTGTTTTGTTTTGTTTTGTTTTTTGATAGTTTCGTCTTTCTTTTTAAAAAAAATACCAATGAAATTGGCTGAGGTGTACTGAATCACTTTTTAAATGCCTTTATATAACTCTTCAAGCATATGTGTTACCTGCACAGAGAACACATTGCAGACTTTAGGACAAAAAAACACAAGCTCTAATATTTATGTGTTGCTGATGTCTTTTGTTTCAGATGGTTTGGAAAAATGCCAGAAGTGAGGCGCTCTTTAGTGGACTGGGTGACCCTGATGGGTATGTCTTCACCTGCATCAATGAGACAGCAGAGAGGGAGGAACTGGAGGAAGAGTCGAGACGGATAAGTGATGTACGGCCTTTCATGTGTGTTCTGAGACTGGTGGCGAGGGAGGGCAACCGAGTGGAGAAACTCACCAACACCCAGATCAGCCTGCTAATTGGCAAAGGTCAGCAGCATCCCTGTCTCATAAGGCTGCCAGAGCTGCAGTGACCTTTTTGGTGGATGAAGATTCTTTTGTTATCAAAGAAATAAGTGTGTTTTTTTAAACCTTGCAAAGTTGTGCTAGCCTGGTGGCAGTTCTCTTGGTCATAAACATTGCAATATTTCACAAGAAATTAAACAATAATTGACTAATATTTCGTATTTAGTGATAAAGTGAAACAAAGTGTTTTTTTTTTTAAATTGCCATTTCATTTCATCTCTTTGTTCATATTTAGTTTTCCCCTACTTTCAGTGCATTACATACCAAAGCCAGTTATTTTTCTCCCACAGAAAACAAAGCTCCTGAATGCCTCGTTAGCCGTCCAAGCTTTTCTCACGTTATGCAATGACATGACCAGGAAACATATTTCAATAATGCTTTCAGATGACTTGTGTGGTGGCTTCAAAGACACCCGAGCTAAAATTGAGCATTTCAGACACTCACCAACAAGAGCCGCTAAGCTTATGATAACTTGCAAATAAAGCTTTTGACACAAAAGTCATCTCTTTTCTCAATCCCTTCTAAGATAAAAAGAAAACTCTTTATTTGCTTGGTTGTTATTTTTATTTGTTTCTTTTACACTCTGATTAAAAGAACTCTGGACCTCTTTGTGTCTTAGTTAAAATCCATGAGTAGATATTTACTTAAGTAAATCTCACTGCATAATTCCTGTGTTCTTTTGTTTTATGAACTGTCAGGTCTGCATGAGTTTGATGCCCAGAAGAATCACGAGGTGGATGAATTTCGAGCGAAGATGCGAACATTTTGCGAAGAGAAGGCTCAGGAGCGACAGGACTTGCCATGGAAACAGTGGATGGAGTACAGCTTTCCATGCAACTTGGAGCCACGCTGCTCTCCACTAGAGTGTGGGAGCATGAAGTCAAAAAACATGAAGAAGATTTTCATAAATGTCAAGTTTGAGGCTTGTGAAGTAAGTTGTTTTTGACTCATATAGTCGAGTTGCTAGTGCTACGCTTTAATGGAGCGACAATAGTGAAGCCCACAAAAAGCACGTTAGCTTTGATTGGAGAAACTCCAGTTCCACCTTGTGTAGACTTGTTGTGGAGGATGGTTTTAAGTTACAGTGTGCACCTTAGGAAATCCCCCTCCCACTGCACATACACCACCTTCAACAGATCACTCAACCACCAGATCCACAAACACCAGAGCTACATTCTATATGCATTTCTGTAAAATTTACACCTGTGTTTGAATTATGGCATCTGTGGCTCCTTCAGGAGAGTTTCATGCTGCAGCAGGACCCTCAGGACCTCCCAGTGACTCTCATAAAGAGCGCCCTCAAGAAGAAGGCCACTGTCTTTCGCTCAGTACGGCAGGAGCCAGAAGACTACACCTTGCAGGTCAACGGGAGATGGGAGTTTGTTTATGGGAACCATCCTCTGTGCCAGTTTAAGGTGAGTTCCTGTAGTGAAAGTGAAAAATATGGACAATAATTCTGTGTTATATTTACAAATATTTATGAAAATTAGGGCAAGAACAATTATTTACAACACATTCTGAAGGCTTACGCTCCACAAGTTTTTATCTCATGTTTCAATGTGCTTCAGTACCTGAGAAAGAAGTTTTAAGACAGTAGATAGCTCTCACTTGTTTTTCCAAAAACCTTCAGGCTTTATTATGTTTTTAACACTTCTTAGGATATAAAGAGGTGATATAGCTTTAATGTGACATTTTCCTTTTATGTTAGTCTCTTACCTCCAGGGTGTTTTCTATCCTTTACATTGAGAAGGTTTGCAGTGTTGCAAAGCACACAAGAAGGAGTTGCTCTCTTCCACAGAAAGCACTTCTACTGAACTTCCCTAAATCTCGTTTCCCTCGTTTGTCATCCACACCTTTCTTCCCTTTCTTACTGACACCACTGTAACACAATTTGCATATAACTTATCTGGTTGCTGGTTTGGAATGCTTCAGACAAAGAGCGAGCAGCTGTTTTGCATTTAGCCATTTATTTTTTTAGCTATTGGCTGACTAAGCTGAGCAGACTGGGCCTTTTATGACTGATCATTTATTTATAAAACGCTTTAACACCAGCCACGGCCGAAACAAAGTGCTGTACATCTGAAACAGGTCAAATAAAAGCACATAAAAACAATATAAAACAATTTAAATGAATAAAGTAAAATAAAAGCAATAAAACAGATCAAAACTAAATAAAAATGAATTATGCTAAAGAGACAAGAGCAAAACAGAGTCATAGGGTAACAAAAAGTGTTGAAGCAAAGTATAATATGAAAATAAGCATTAAATGTTGTGAAAATTTTCCAGTCGATGACCAGAAAAAATGTATATGTTAATGAACATAACATGGGCTCTTTAAATGACTCCTTAGGCATCTTTTGATTAATAAGAACATTGGACATTGAGGCACCATTGCCAGTCCCAGGGTACATGTTCATAAAGCCCCTTTCTCTGGCAGAAAAGTGCTGACCAGGGACTATGATACGCCGCCTGCCAGCATGTAGAATAAAAAGCATCTTTCTTAAAATAATAATAATACTGTCTTTAATACTCCCCACCCCTCCTTTTTTATACATATTTGTCCCACCGTGTTTAACCTTCCGTAATTGATTCATTCATAATTGATTGACACAATCCAGCACACCAATGAGAGCCACAGTTTTTAGTGATCATATTAGAAAGAGCCCAGCTTCAAGCTTGTTTAAGGTTAAAAATTAGACAGTTTTAATTAGGACTCATTTCCAGGGTTCGGGGAGATGATCAGTCCCTCGGAGTTTTAGTGTCATCTACTGTGGCCCACAGGACAAGCTGCCGCTCCTGCACTTAATGCACTTAATTTATATCTTTACCAACAACAGTTGTTCTACAGCTGATCCAATGCCACAAAAGAACTTTTCTAATCACTCATCTTTGTCATTTTATGAAACAAGAGTCACAACTAGAACAAGTTGCTTTTTTTCCTTAGTAACAGATTTGATTATGATTTTATGTGTTAATTAAAAAAAGCTGTTGTGACAACATCAGCACCTTTGGAGTTGCTGCACAAAAAGCAGAGCGTTCTGAAAAAGATGCATGTAGCCACAAATCATGTTTATATGAGTCTTTATTTTAGTGTTTGTTGTCATGTTGAAGTTTCATTCTTAAGATTAAGTTTTATTCTGATTTAAGCTGGTTTCCCTTCTCCATGATATTTTGTCATTCTGCATGTTTTATCCTCACAAACCTTTTGGATCTGCTGCAGAGAGGCATTCAGCACAGATGTCACACTACTTGTTTCCAACGGTCCTTCTCTTTTGCCATGAAAACGTGTCTGCCAGAACAGCTTGTAGCCTCTGCCATGTATTTCCTTCTCATCCAGATTTTCAGTTTATGTACATGCCAGCTCCTTGCAGATTTTCAGCTTTCATTTTTAATTTTTTAACCCATTAAACTTAAAAAAAAATCCTCCTCGTCTTCACTGTATTTATTTATTTGTATACTATCTGTTAATTTTAGTTTATTTAGATTGATTTGCTGAGGGTTGTGGTCATTTTAATTGAAACTGTGAAACATGGAGAACATTTTTTTTCTGTCTTATGTTGTGTTGTTTGTCTACATGCTGCCTGTGAGTTTTGCCCTGTGCAGGTGGTCCACAATAGCAAAGATGATTGTCAGATCAAAAGTGGTGTGAGTCGAGACTTTGGTGGCTCGAGTCTCTTTTGTTGATTTTGAAACTCCAGCTACCTGCAGGGGTGACTCATATCTGTCTAGCAGCCCTGTAGAGAGGAACTGCATCCATCCACACATAATTAGATTTTGACTGCATTAACCTACAGCAAATGAACAGCCTTCAGGAGTTAACCAGTGCTATCAGGGCACTGGGAAAAATCTGTGGGTAGGCTGACAGATAGCTCTACCAGTAAATAAAAAAATACCTTCTTATGCCTCTTTTTGATGTCCATCTTTGTCTCTTTCCTCCTAGTACATTTTCTATTGTTTGAGAAATGGACAAAACCCTCAACTCATCATGGTGCATCACTCCACCATCAGCAAATATCAGGAGGAGCAAGGCAGAATGTGCAGCCAGAATTATAAGAGTCGTTCCCTATCTAGACCTCCTCCTCTGCCCGTGAAGAAAGTAAGTAGTCCTTTTTTATTAACTTAGCAGCACTTGTTTTTCTTTCTTCATCGCAGTTGTCCTGAACAAGCCTGCAGACTTTGACACACTTTAAAAATAATGGGCAGCACTGTGTAAATAACTGACATCTTTGACACCCTTGCTTACATCTACTGTAGTTTAACATCTGTATTACACGCTTTGGAAGTGCACTCGCAAGATGAAAGTTACTAGATTTTTTAAGGTTTTATCGACTTTTACTAAAAAAATTAAGCGATATGTACAGCTAATAATGATAAAATGTTTTAAAATTAGCTTAAATTGCTCGCTTGTTTCTCAGTTTTAAACTCTGTTCTCCTTTTTTTTAATGTTTTGTTGTGTTGTGCATCTTTCTTTTGGCATTATTGCTAAACAGGAAAGTTTAGCAACAGTTTCATGACTTGGCTTCCAGAGAAAAGTATAAATGCAAGTTAAATATGAGCAGGAAATAACTGAATTTGCTCTTATTTGACCCCTTCTTACAGCAGAACACCTCCTCTCTCTGGTCCATCAATGAGTCTTTCTGTATTCACCTGGTGCAGGGCAGCCGAGTCAATGCAGATGAAGGAATGAAGGTTGGTGTGGTTTTGCGTGGGTTTTCTCTCAATTTGCTGCTCAATGAAATGTGGCATCGACTTGTTTACCAATATCTCAATTTCAGTTGTATGAACAGCAGAGTTGAAATGAAATGACAGGGGGTCACATGGTCCAGACCACACGTTTCCCATAATTCATCAAGGCGGTTGGTTAAAACTTCAAAACAGGAAGTGGGGAGGGCCTATCTGGTTTTTACGTCTCACTCTGAGGCCTAGATTCTAAGAAAAAGACAGACTTCATGCTCTCTTGTCTCACTTACAGATGCACTTCTTCTTTCAAAGCGTTGCATGCGTTTTGTTAGTGTTGCAGGTCCGTCCTGACTTATCTTCAGACTTAACATTTTCAGTGTTTTTTCCAACAATTTCCTAGTAAATGAGTGCAGAAAAGATATAGAAATTTTCACTTGTTACTTGTTATATGTTCCACTTCAGAAAAACAGTGTCAAACTGAAACGTGTCTGCATTTGTAAAACTGCTTCTGTTTATGTGGGTTATTGAGTGTAAGTGCTCTTCCGGTTGCTCGATCAGAGCATCGTGACTCATGACTAATTTCTCCTGTTGGTATGGGTTTGAAAACACAAACTCATTAATTTAATGAATATAGATTGAGAATATCTTGACTTGGCTAAAGGCTGGAACACAATACATGAAGGATGTTAAATTCTTCTGGCTGTTTATCATAATTCACAGACTTTGAAAGGAACTGCAACCTGTTTACGTTATGAACGTGTAGACCCTTTGACTCATAGCTTGAGTGACACAGGAAGCTCTGAATCATATATCTCAAAGATGTAACTCTTCCACAAACAATCGTCCTCACGCAACTGCTAAACTCTTCAGCTTCCAAACCACATTTTATGCTTTCATCTAATCACCACTGTGTATATGTTCTTCCCCTCCAGCTTGTGGTGCAGGCCGGACTGTTCCATGGCAGTGAACTGCTCTGTAAGGTGGTGACAAGCTCGGAGGTGTCTGTGTGCTCTGAGCCACTGTGGGACCAGAGGCTGGAGTTTGACATAAATGTGTCCGACCTGCCCCGTATGAGCCGCCTGTGCTTTGCACTCTATGCTGTCATTGAGAAAACCAAGAAACCAAAAAGCACCAAAAAGAAGAATAAGAAAGCGGTGAGTTTTTCAGAAACCCGTACAGTTTTTTGGGGGGGAGTGGTTTCTAAATTGTACAACTTGTGATGGAGCAGATGAGGGCTCAGGCTGGTGGGTGTAAATTTGTTAACAGGCACAAACAGATCTGTTTCCCCTCCAGCGTGTAGTGCGTGTAGTCAGTGTATGCTGTGTGGGTGTGTTTTGCTGTTGCGTCTGGTTGTGCAAGTGTGTTCAGTGGCAACACTGTGGTTAACATTTCATCCGCTTAAGCTCTTTTATCTGTACATCAGTCCAACGAAGGAAGGAATTGGCTAAAATTTTCAAGGAATTTTAAATTAATCTTCACACCACCATTACACACACACACACACACACACACACACACACACACACACACACACACACACACACACACACACACACACACACACACACACACACACACACACATACTGAATGTTTTACTTACAATAAGAGCAGTTGAGAGTTCAGCCTTCAAACATTACAGTAAATATTTCCCAGGTTGGGGACATTTTTTTTAGGTTTTTATTTGTAACTTGTGCTTGCAAACAAACATTTTTGGTTACAAGCACAAAATCATCAGTTCACAAGATTTAACCCTTTGGTGCATAAATATGGACACAAATTTAAAGGGTGTTTTTAAATGTATGCATGGGTGTGGATCGTAAATTAGCAACTTTATTGGACATTAGTGAGTCATCACTACTCTGCCACGTATAAAGAATAACTATATTTGATATAGTATATATACATACATTGTAATTACCAAGTTTGCCTCAGTGATAAACAGGACAAGAAAATGATCCAGGTGTTTTTATAGAAAATTTGTATTGTATTAATATGACAAGATATTATTTTATAAATATTTTCATAGATGAAGTAGAAAAATCAATACACTGAGTAAAAGTTAAAATCAGTGTGCATGTCTGTAGAAGTAAAATATTTTATTTAAAAAAATGTGGTACTGTTTTGTAATAATTCATGCACCAGAGGGTTAAATATGCATAAATAAAATATTTTTATTTAATATATTAATATATATTGTCAAGAACCTTTGGTGCTGAAGTACGGCAAATTCAACATATAAATCTTATATCTTATATAAATCTTAAATGTTATAGAAAATAATTGTCCTCATCCTTCTACTTTGCATATCACAGTATACAAGACTGGAATTGATTGCAAGAATGCAATTTCATGGAACGTGGCTGTCCACAGCAATTCATGAGTTGTACCATCTGGATGTGAAACAAAGATGGACTGCACAGTGCCAATCAGACATTTTTTATCAGTTGCTCAACATTCGTTGTAAAATGATGCCGTCTGACCACAGCATCAGTTCTCCGTCAGACGGGGCAGCTTCCGTTTTCTTAAAAAAAAATGAATGGCAGAGAGACACCGAGCTAGGTTTTAGGTTGTTATTATAATTACTGTTAGAATTATGGCAGCCTAGTCTGTTTCCCTTTTCCATGTTTCAGTCCTGTTCTTTTGTCTCTTTCTCTCTCATTTTTTCCTTTCTGCCCTTCTGTTTGGAAACATTAGAAAGGTGATAGTTAAATACTTATAAAACAGCTTCATTAGCATGAAACGGTGGGTTTTATAGTTTTAAAATGGATAATTGTTTTGAAAAATGTACCAATCATCCGTTTATATACGCAAACACGTGTTAAATTATTCTACTCAAGTAAATTTATTTTTACCACATCAAAATTCTTCTTAAGAAAAATACAATAAAAATGTGTCATAAGTCATAAGTAACTTTTTAAAAATCTACTCTAAATAAAGATTAGTTCAGTCAGCTGTGCAGCTGTCAGGGTGAATATAACTATTTTAGTTGCAGATCACTTAAATCAAATAGACAGCCTTAGAAAGTAGCATCTAAACAAAAGTAAACATTGCCCACAGAATTTCATTGTTTTTTTTTATTTTTTTATTTTGATTTAATTAATTTTATTGTATTATGTCGGATTGCTGCTGCTGCTGCTGAAAGCTTACAACGATGCAGAGAATTTCTTTCTGCTGTCTTTAATGATAAGACACAGTTGTTATATTACATATTGCTAAAATGTGGAAAAGGATCGTTACTGTCTTGTTTCCGCCTGAGCTGAAGATTAACTTGTATTGAGGTGTTACTTTGTCTATTTTTTTCATCTTGACTACTTGACTGCTTTCGCCAGGAATTTTAATAAGAAGCTGACTTGACTTTTTACATATTAGTATGTATTACCACACACTATTTGATTAGTAGACGTCCTTATTTAAATAAATAAATAATAATAAGTATGTTTAAGTTGGGTACATGGTTACAAAAAACAAAGAAATAAAAAAAAGGGAAAGAAATTAACTGTAACAGTAAGGAGGATCAATTTAGTTTCTCAATTCCTTTCAATTCTATGCTCTGATATTAATTTGTAATTTCAAGGTGCTGCAAATAATTTAGTGATTAATTAATTATAAATTGACAGAAATTGATGGGCTGCTTTTTTTTAATCACAAATAGCCATTTTTCAAGTTGACTCCAGCTTGTAAACACAAACTTTGATGCCGACTGAAGCAAATTTATTGTTTGGAAACATTTCCAGCTAAATTCTTAAAAAGCTTGCTGGGAAATTTGTTACTTATTTTAATAATAATCTATTTGAGGAAGATTATTTAAACAGTTTATCCTCCTGTTGTTGTTTACTTATTTAAAATCATGTTTGATGCACAACTACAACAGCTGGAGTACTACACTGTGAGACCACAATGTAAAGAGCGTCCTCACACCTACTCAGTGAACAATGAGAAATTCCCCCTTTTCTGCAGCTGTGGTCTCTGCATCTTTTGTTTTGGCAGCATTACAGCAGCTTTGGGCAGCTTGTGTGGGTGGATGTCCCAGACATGGTGCCCAGGTGTGTTTTAAGGGCATATAGGCCACTTCTGCTTTCCGAGCTACTTCTCTCTTCTGTTGCCCGGAAAAGAAGTCCTGCAGCCAGACACCAGAAAGACAGACGGAAGTTGAACTATTTTAGCCGTTCTTTTTTATATGCATCGCTTATTTTAAACTGCACGCTTTCAGCTTAAATATATTACTCTTGTTTTCAACAACACACACGTATTCAAGGTTAGTTTTTGGAACTTAGCTCCATTAATGCAGAAAGAAATCTTGAAATAGAAAATGTTACAGCTACAAAGCACTTTTCTTCAAAGTCTAATACTACACCTTTAAACTTTCTTAATTTATTAAAATGTTTTTCTTTATACGGACTTTTACTTCAGGCAATCCACTTAAGTAGGATGTGTGTTTGTCAAGGCAGAGTTATTATTATTTCAAGGGTCTTTAGATTGACTATGAAACATTTTACCTTGACTGAGAAAAATAACTTGAAGAAATATATTCTGTAGCTGGGATACTGTGTTTTGATTGAAATTGTCTCAACTAAATAAACACTTCTTCTTTTTTTTTTAAATGGAGAGTCAGATTTTGCTTTTATAACCAAACCTGAACATCCTCATGACTCTTCCAATCTTTTCAGGACTGCCCAATTGCCTGGGTAAACACCATGGTGTTTGACTACAAGGACCAGCTGAAAACTGGAGAGTCCCTCCTGTCCACATGGCCATCTCTACCTGGTACTTTCTGCTTCCTCTCACTTTCTTCCCATAAATCTCCTTAGATATTCATAGCTTCTTTCACAACACTTGGCAGTACTTACTGCTGTCTGAAATACAGAACCGCAATAAGTTGAAACCATAGTCACACATTTTGTTTATTAAAATAGCTTTCCTAAGATATTAAAAATCTGTATTGAACAATAGGTACTTTTTTATTTACCGTGGTTGTAGAATGAAATAATTTAATGTACATGTAGAGGAGCAATTAGTGTAACAAAACATGATTGTTGGTCTGAAAGTGTGACATTGTTCTCTACTGTGGAGACAAAAACTTAAAGAAAATGTTTGAAATTTTTATTACAGATGACAAAAGTGACTTGTTGAACCCAATGGGAACAGTTGAGAAGAACCCCAATGTGGACAGTGCTGCTGGGCTTCTCATACGCTTCCCAAATATCCGCCCCTACCCTCTCTATTATCCTCCACTTGCCAAGGTAGTTTCTCCCAAATGGCTTTATTTGGTCAAAACATTTATTTCTATCACAGTCAAACCCACATAATCTGTTTTTAGATAAGTGACTTGGAGAAGAATGGTGATGCACTTTTTGCCTCTAAAGAAGAGGTAAGACTATGATGTTTTCTTAAATTTGAGCACAATTAAAAGTAAAAAATAAATAGAAAAAAAATTATAGCTGTTTATTGCTGATCAATAAAATTTATTTGAACTTGTGTACTGTTTGTTTTTCTCCTTGTAGTACATGAAACTTAAAGAAATCATGGACAACAAAAACTTCACAGAGATTTTTGAGGATGAGAAAGAGCTTCTGTGGAATCTCCGTACCGAAATCCGCGACTTGTACCCTGAAAGTCTGTCAAAACTGCTCCTCATCACAAAGTGGAACAAGCGAGAAGATGTTGTTCAGGTATGAATGGAGAATTCTGGATGAGAGTTTCCACAATTAAAGCAGTTTCTCTCTAGTGTCTAAAACCAATCTAAAAATGTTTGATTAGCACAGATAGACTGATGAAAAATATCAGAGTACAGTCACCACTTGTTCAGAAATTATTTGTCTCTGCTGACCCGTATGTTCATGAATACATGTTTTGCATACTGTATAATACTTGTTTTATGAATAGGGCTGTAGCTCATAATTGAAACAAATGAACGCGTGATTATTCCTTATATGGGCTGTAAAAAATTACAGACATAACCTTTTATAAGAAAATAATAAATTGCAACAGTAGTAGTTTAGACTATAATGTTCACAAAACATGACTGAAAATATGTTAGTGCAAACATTAATGTGTAGCAATAATTTTGGGCATCTGTGTGCATGTAATCATTTTTAGCTTGATGTTAACCTCTGTCAAAAAGGGGAAAATACAAGCAAGAATAAAACATTTATTGCAGACACAACATTTTTGAGACGGGGAATACATTCTTTGGAATACTCGAGATATCTCTAAACACCAAGAAAATGCAAACGAACCTTGTTTTTGTGGAGCAACTCGTCATGTACTGTGGATTTGTCTTTTCAGGTGTTTTTTCTACATATATGGTCAGGGCTTAAGGGGTTAAAATACCAACCAAAATGTTAGTGTACAGCTTTCTTAGCACTGACTTATGTGCTAACATGTTCAGGCTTTATGTTCACCCTAGCTTAGCATGTTAGCATGCTAATATCAGGTACTTTAGGTTGTTGCTAGTTTGGGTCAGTACATGATTCTGTTTTACAGATGATGTTCATGTAAAAGAAAACAAAAGTCACTCTTATATTAATTTTGTCAGTTGTGGATTTGGCAAAAGTGATTGTATTTTTTTCTTGAGTTACTTTGCTGTCAAAAACATCATTTAACTCTAACCAAAAGACCAAGCCTTTAGGTTGTCAGAATTACTGAAGGGGGAAAAAAGGCAAAGAAATTCTGAAATTTTGTATTTACATAGGTTTTGTACTTCTTCTTCTTCTATAGTCGAATCTTGTCTAAAATCAAAATCTCCTAGTTACTATACTTGAAAAGTAACTAATACCTGTAGTGAAGGAACAAGTACCATAATTGTGTTCCACTGAGGAGAAACGCCTTAATATGGGTATGAAATATTAAAAACTAAAAATAGAGTAAAAGTACAAAGTAGACACTGGTTAGCGTGCTGGTTTAATTTATTCTTGGACCATCAAGTTTATTCATTTTTAGACACATTAGAAGTACATCTGATTGTAAACACTAGGATTGACCATTTTGCTCTCATCTGACCTGTAATTATTTAAAAAGCCAAAGCTTTTTAGATGAATTATCAGTAATGTTTGTCTTTACATGGGTCAAACCTTTCATTTACTCTTACAAGAAAAAAAAGCTGAAAATTGTCGTAGAAAATTTTCACTGATACAAATACATTTTGTACTTAGAGTCTTTGAACATGTTTTCTGATCTTTGAGCTGCATTTTTTTTTCAAACATTTAAGTGAAACTGTTATATCTAATCAGTAATATAATTTAATGTATGCAATGAAACAGAGAAAAGCAGTCATTTGTATCTTTGTATAAACTAACATCAGCATATATGATAAATGATTTACATTTTATTAAATATGTATCAGAATACTCCCTTATCAATCCTTTTAGCAATGTGGGAGTAATGTGATGTTGTACACTGAGGATCCAATTAAATTTTAATCAAACAAATTATATTTTTCATTGTTCTCAGTGTGGTAGAAAATTTTCATCTATTTCTTCTCAGATGGTGAGTTTGCTCAGGAGCTGGCCCGAACTCCCTGCCATCCATGCTTTAGAGCTCTTAGACTACAGCTTTCCTGATCCCGCGGTCCGTTCTTTCACTATCAGATGCCTCAAGAAGCTCAGGTGCACACATACTCCTGTTCCTGTTTTTAGTAATCAACAGCTTCTGATATTTTGTGATTTGCTTGCTAACGTCACAAAATTTCTCTGGCCACAGTGATGATGAACTGCTGCAGTACTTAATCCAGCTGGTCCAGGTCCTGAAGTATGAGTCCTACCTAGACTGTGACCTGACAACTTTCCTGCTAGAGAGAGCGTTGTCCAACAGGAGGATAGGACACTTTCTATTTTGGCATCTCAGGTGAGATGCAGTTTTACATAATGAAACTAAACAACATCAAGTCCAGCCTTTTTTTCTTTTAACTGGAGATGTGTTTATCATAGATCAGAGATTCACGTGGCTTCTGTGAGTTTACGTTTTAGCCTGATTCTTGAGGCTTACTGCCGAGGAAACATCCACCACATTAAACTCTTAACCAAACAGGTAATTGCAACCTTATTTTGCATGGTGTTAAGCCCTTTAACGTGTGTGTATGAAAGTAATTCTCAATCTGTGCCGCTTAGACCGAAGCTCTGGGCAAAATGAAGGCCCTGAGTGACATTGTCAAGTCAGGCTCGCAGAAGATGACAGTGGAGTACTTGAGGCTGTGTATCAAGCAGGAGTCTTATCTGGAGGCCCTGTCGGACCTACTGTCACCACTCGATCCCAGTATCATCCTCTCTGAGATCTGGTTAGTGTCACATATACATGTACACACTGCATAACTGTCTGGAATAATTGTATATTTGGTCTTCATGATTAGATTTTCCAGGGGATGCTCTCTCAAGGTTTTACTGGATTATAGAATACTATGTTTAAGCAGTCATACTGACAAAGTAACAATTATATCTTACTGGACCACTAGACCTTACATTGTATTTCATATCAAACCACATCACAACTTAATTGATTTTTTATCCTAACCGGTGAGGATGCCGGTTTTTTAGTCTCCCCAGAGCTTGAGCATATTCATCCCCCTGAAAATGTGTTTGTGCTTTCTTGTGTTTACCCGATGACAGACTGTTCATACTGAGCAAAGCTCACACCTTTCATCAATGATGCATAATTATTTAAGAAGTCAATATGTTGGGTGTTTCAGTTAAAAATAGAAATAATTTCTCTGTATTTTCTAAAAAATATATTTTCCTCTGTCCTTGAGTATTTCATGTCTAAAGATGGTGTTTCTGCTGTTGCAGTGCAGACAAGTGCAGATTTATGGACTCTAAGATGAAGCCCCTCTGGCTAATGTACAAGAACCCCTTAACTCAAGGAGACATGGTGGGCATTATCTTCAAAAATGGAGATGGTACGATACAAAAGAACATTCACACAATGACACACATATACAGCACTAAGCTATAGTTTAAAAAAAAAAAGCAGAAACACGGGTTTGGGATAGGGTTAAAGTTAGAATTTTATTCAATTCAACTTTTTTTTCTTTTTTTTTTTTATCACCTTTTAGATCTTCGACAGGACATGTTGACTCTCCAGATGATTCAGCTCATGGAGAACCTATGGAAGAAAGAAGGTCTGGATCTCAGGTGGGAGCTGTTTTTTTCTTCTTCTTGTTCTGTTTTTTTAAGCAAAAGTACAGTTTCTACACCAACAAAATTCTGCTCACTCCATCTACGCTCAGGATGATCCCATATGGCTGCTTGTCCACTGGAAACAAAATGGGACTCATCGAGATAGTGAAGAACTCTGACACTATCGCCAACATCCAGCTCAACAACAGTAACAGTGCAGCTACTGCTGCCTTCAACAAGGACGCCTTGCTCAACTGGCTCAAATCTAAGAATCCTGGGTGAGTATAAAGGATTTTGACACATTAATATTTGATATATAATTTGAAGCTTAAAAATGTCTGCTTATACCATACAAATTCATCATTGGTCTCTGTGGAAGGGGTGACCCTCTTTAACTCTAAGAACCAACCACTGAGTCTTTTATGTCTGGGCCAAAGCACTATTTTAGGCATCACAATAGCATCACAGCAAGAGTGGGGTTAGCATACAGCTTTTTCCCCAGAAATTTGCCCCAGTTCCACACAGGGGCGTCCCCAAAGCTCTAAAGACTACTCCGATATGAGCCGTGTCCCAGTTGCAAATGTTAAACTAGCTCAAGCTGCTGTTTTATTGTGTGTGTTGTGTTCATTTTGATGTAGTAAAATCACAAGGCAAACATGGAGTTTTTCCTTGTGTGCTAGAGCAATTAAGATCTTGACAAATAAAGACAGACATTAAATGAAAACACATCTTGTTCTTTCTTATATTCAAAATAATTTTTTATACTATGTAGATATATTTTAAGTGGTATTTGTGTTCTTCCGATGGTATTTCCTTTCTGTGTAAAATGGCAAAGTAGTTGCTAATTTCTTGTGAACAGCTAAGCCTGCCATAGGAACACAAAAATATGCAGGGTGATAATGTATTAACTTACAGATAATATCATAATTTATTAATATAACAGGAAAATATACACTTATCAGCCACAATGTAAACCACCCGCTTAAGTTTGTGCAGGTCCCATTTAGAACCTCAGGTAGCTCTGCCAGGGCATGGACACTGGAACTCTGCAGATATCCTGAAGTTTGTGGCATTACAAGACTAGCAGCGGATTATTTTGGCCAAGTGGATTGCATCACTCCCCACAAACTGCAGGTTGGGGTCTCTTCAGGCTTTTCCTGGTACATTCCACAAATATGTGATTAAATTGAGATATGGGAAGTTTGGAAATGGACTTGATCTTTTGGACTCTTTGAGCCATTCTTGAACTGACTTTGTGATGTGATGGAATATGTACTGTTCTGGTGGTAGAGGTCTGCTGTCATCCAGGGGGGCTGTAACCATGGTGGGGCCTGCAACAATGATTAGGGGGGTTTTACAAGTGAATGTGACCTCAGTGTCAGAAGAACAAAATTTACAAGCAGATTGTTGCCTTGTAAGAAGATGCTTTTTTGTTATTAACCTTCAGCTGTTGTGGATGATTTATGTACTTACTGACTTCAATATGAAGTACTGTCAGTTTAATTCTGTGCTAACATCAACTTGGATTGGTAACCTTTTTGTAAGCGTTTGATATTCATATCACTGCAGACTATATGCGGCTGCTGTAGGTATTATAGACAGATAAAGGCTTTGTGTATACAATAGGCTGTTCTATGTTCAAAGAATGCAACCTGAGTGTTCTGATGTGTGGTCAAAATTATTTAAAGATATTTTACTGTGCCTCATTTTAAAACAGTCACAGACCAAATTAAAGTGCACTGGTAAACCAAGCAACATTAAATGAGTGTAGATGCTTATTTAGTGCCAGTCAGTCTGAAGTTCTCCTCTTTTCTAAGAGCTCCTTGAATAACAAGGACTATTTTATGTAATGAATAAACCTTTGTACGTCATATTGGCAACCCAGGCCCAGCTGACAGCATAGCGGAACAGAAGGATAATTGGCTTGAAATGCTGCAGAGCCTAAAGCACACAAGGAAAAGTTAGTAAAAGCTTAACACGAACCCAGTGCTGGTCTAGACTGCTAGAGGATGTGACAGTCGATCATTATTCTGCCACAGGAACTCCTCTGTAAATATTTTATACAGTGACAGGCAGCAGTGACGACAACCCAGCTCATATGTGTGCACGTGTTTGTGAAATGCTTGTGATATGATGAGGATAAGAGAAGTGTACATGTACTGTAAGAGCAGAACCCACTCATGCTTTGGTTCCTTGTTTCTCTTGACTTTTTCTGTCACCAGGGACAAACTTGATCAAGCAATAGAGGAGTTCACGCTGTCCTGTGCTGGCTACTGTGTAGCTACTTATGTGCTGGGTATTGGAGATCGTCACAACGACAACATCATGATCAGGGAAACTGGACAGGTCAGGTTTACTGCATGTCTGACTCACTATGTTTATAAGTCACTGCTTAATCTAAAACATCTTTATTCTTATTAGTTAGTCATTGTTTGTGAATATGCATTTAACAACATGTAATTTAATAGTACCTTGTGGAAAGTTTTAATAAAATTGTAAAAGATATTTTGTTAACCTAGGTAGTTATAATAGAAGAAACTCCTTCAGGTGACCCACCAGTTATTGAGAAATGACTGTGGTCAGTGATTCAGAACCTTCCTAACAGTGATTTCAACTTTGTGCTTTAGCTGTTCCACATTGACTTCGGGCATTTTCTGGGCAACTTCAAGCGTAAACTTGGGATCAACAGGGAGCGCGTGCCTTTTATCTTGACATATGACTTTGTCCATGTGATCCAGCAAGGACGGACAAACAACAGTGAGAAGTTTGAGAGGTACAATAATGGCTTTTTGTGACTAACCTGATATTTTTTCACATGTTATGTTCTTACTAACATCTCCTTTGATCTTCATGTTGTCAGGTTCAGGGAGTACTGTGAGCGGGCCTACAAGATCCTGTGTCGGAACGGGACGCTGTTTGTCAACCTCTTCGCTATGATGAAGGCAGCAGGGCTGCCTGAGCTGTCCTCTTTCAAAGATATCCAGTATCTCAAGGTATTCAACAGTGATCATGTTGCTTATGATCATGATAATGAGGATCACGTTAAGAATATTTCCATTTGTTTTTTTGTTTTTAAAGGACTCCTTATCTTTGGGCAAATCAGAGGATGAAGCATTGAAGAATTTTAAAGTGAAGTTCAATGAAGCTCTGCGGGAGAGCTGGAAGACAAAGGTCAACTGGATGATGCACTCCTTGGCCAAAGATAATAGACCATGAAAAGCAATGCACCAATGAAACTGCCAACAATAATTGATTTTTAATTTATAGACATAAAAAGCAAGAAAGCAGTGATGAATTTCATGGCTGGCATTCAAAGACAGGCATTAAGAAATGTTTACATGTGACTGGTCTTTCTGTGATAAATAACAGCTAAGCAGAGGCACTCAAAGACAATGCCATGATTATGATGAATCATTTTGACGCAAGTATTCTCACTCTGCCATCTTTTTTCCATTACAAGGAGTGCTTTAGCCTGGAAAACATGCCAGCCTACATCTTAATTCAAGATTTGGTGAAATAGCTACCTGAAAACTACTGGCTCATATGAAGTGAAAGTAAAAAAATAATCTCATCAACCAACTGCATTACTCAGCAGAGCGCAAGCTGCACACAAACTGTGTGGTGGCCCAAGATATCAGAATATGTCACCAGATCTGAAATTTCACCTCAAGACTTTTCTACAGTTTACAGTCTTCCATGGCTCAGCCTTGTCTTTCATTTTAACCACCTCTTTGCTAAATAGTGTCTTGTATTTTTTTTATTATTTTTTTGTATTTTATTTAATCTGGTTGCTTTTAGCCACTCATGAAGTCCTTAAAGTTAATTTAAAGAGATGTATTGTGTCTTATCGCTGTAACATTGTAGTGTAATATTGACTTGAAGTATATATTTTCTCTTAAGTGCCGGTACACATGAAGCATTGTAAAATGTCAGTCTAATGTAAGACAAGTTATGATTATTGTTTTGATAACATACCTGAGCGCTGGGCTGTACTGGCCAGGAGAATGTTACCAAGCAGCTACAGTCCATTAAATGACAGATGTGCTCTTTCAGCTCTCTTGCTCAAATGAGAAGTTCAGTGCAATTCTCAAATCTCTGTCAAATACAATGCCAGAAACCTGCTGAGCTTAGCACGAAAGTGGAAACAGGTGGAGCTGGTGAACCTGGTCCTGGTGATATGTGTTTTGTTTTTTGTTTTTTGGGGGTTTTTTTCTATTATCTATTTATATCTTTAAATATTATGTTAAATGATTTTGGCAGACAGACTCACAACTAGGCTTACTGTTTTCCTGTTTTTCTTTTTTCTGCTAAGCTAGCAAACCATCTCCTGGCTGTGCCTTTATGTTATCACCCTTTTTTGAATGGTGTTGACTTTATTCTTGAATTTTATTAAATGGTCAGCTGTTCATTTAATTAGACAACTATCACTGGCAGCTCCATAATGAGATGACCGCAAGCTATTTTTAAAGATGTTTGGCCAGTTCAAAAAACAAAAAGTTGAACATTGGTCCAGATGAGACAATCTGTAGACTCATAAAAGCCATTAACTTGTGGTAGTGTATCTTATAATGTGACATTTGTCACGTGACTTTTTTTTGTGTGTGTGCGTGTGTGTGGATGTGTACTCTGACTTTTAAGTTTTGCACTGTGATTTCTGTTGCATTTTTGACCAGATGTGCCACATGCCATGAGAGAGATTTCTTGCTTATAATATCAATCACTGTCATACTCTGACATAGCAGATGCAGCACAAACGTGTCTGTTTAAGTTAACATTGTGCTGTATAATTTAATTTTCAGGTGCTTATGGAATAACTTTACATGCTGTATATCCTGCTGTCTGTCCTGCTTCGAGGACCACTTGAATGAATGTGCTTTTTGGTGCCTTTTTAATTTAGCTGAACAGTTAAAATGGTCTCTGCTTTTTATATAAATCTCTTTGCAATGTTGATTTGCAGAAGAGCAAATGTAGTTGTAGATTCCACAGCACAAAGCTACCAAATCATTACCTGTGGGAATTAAACATTGGTTATCACTGTCCTCACTATGGGCTCCACTAAACACTGCTGAGCCACAAGATGGCTATTTTTGCTAACTGTAAAATATACTGCTGTTGCCTTTTGAGTTGATTGGAATGTGGCTGTTTAATGGTACAAATTGTTCAAGGCCTGCCAGTGTAGGTCTAATGAGGAGCTGTAATTTATCTGCATACTGTTTAAGCATTTGCTAACATTTGCTGTTGAGAGGAAAATGTTCTCAATAAACTGTTTGCAACCAGACTCTCTGAGGATCCAGTTTTGTTGTATTGCTATATTTTTTGTTTTAATAAAATAAACAGAAACTAAATAAAGACCAAAACCAAGAGGCTGCAATCATTTACCATTTTTGACTGAACATCCTAGATCACATATATTGGTAAATTGTATAGTTGGTGTATATATAAATAAATTGTCCCCTCGCCCTCTGTGGGCAGTCCCTCATCCATCCAAGCTCGGGTCTTCTACCAGAGGCCTGGGAGCTTGAGGGTTCTGCGCAGTATCTTGGCTGTTCCTAGGACTACACTCTTCTGGGATCTGATGTAGCCACTCTTCCAGTTTGGGGGTTACTGCCCCGAGTGCTCCGATGACCAGGGGCACCACTGTTGCCTTCACTTTCCAGGCCTTCTCAAGTTCTTCTTTCAGGCCTTGGTATTTCTCCAGTTTCTCATGTTCCTTTTTCCTGATGTTGCAATCGCTTGGTATTGCGATGTCAACTACAACGGTTTTCCTCTGCTGTTTGTCCATCACCACAATGTCTGGCTGGTTTGCCATTACCATTTTGTCGGTCTGGATCTGGAAGTCCACAGGATCTTAGCTCAGTTATTTTCAACCACCTTCAGAGGTGTTTCCCACCTTGACCTCGGGGCTTCCAGGCTGTACTCCGCACAGATGTTCCTGTACACTATACCAGCCACTTAGTTATTACGCTCCTTACAAGCTTTACCTGCCAGCATTTTACACCCAGCAGTTATGTGCTGGATTGTCTCAGGGGCCTCTTTGCACAGTCTACACCTGGGGTCTTGTCTTGTATGGTAGAACTGGGCCTCTCATTGCTCTGGTGCTCAAGGCCTGCTCCTGTGCAGCTGTGATCAGTGCCTCTGTGCTGTCTTTCAGTCCAGCCATTCCTAGCCATTAGTAGGATTTCTCGATATCAGCCACTTCAGTTATCTGTCGGTGGTACATCCCTTTTCCTCCCATGATGGTTCCTCCATCACCACATGATCTGTTTTCCACTGCCTGAGACATTCACCGAGCACTTCGTCTGTTGATGCTATGATGCCTGACATGAGCTTCCATGTGGTGGGGAGACAGGTTATTGGCCGATAGTTGGATGGAACTGTTCCCTTCAGGGGATCCTTCTGGATCAGGATTGTCCGGCCTTCAGTTAGCCATTCAGGGTGGGTCCCATCCTTTAGTAGCTAGGTCATTTGTGTTGCCAGGCGCTCATGGAGTGCAGTTAGCTTCTTCAGCCAGTAGGTGTGAACCATGTCAGGCCCTGGTGCTGTCAAGTTTTTCATACCTGAGACTCTTTGTTGAATGTCTGTCACTGTGATGGTTGTGATGATATATATATATATATATATATATATATATATGTATGTGTGTGTGTGTGTGTGTATGTGTGTGTGTGTGTGTGTGTGTGTCATTATGTTCTATAGATAACGAAGTAATCACATTTTTACCACCTTGATGCAGAGAAACATGCCCACACAGTTTTACAATGTGTTGACCCCCTTGTGATATTTACTTGTGAATTAAAAGCAGATGTGAAAAGTAACATTAAAAAGCTTTTCAAGTCCTTTTTGTAAAGTTTGTATTGTTTCAATAAAAACTATATATAATAATATGATATGTAGTATATATAAACATTTACATATGCATATATAAAGTAGCGTTATTTGTAATTATAATATTATATTTTATTGTGTTACAAATACAGATGTATATTCAAATGTATATCAAATAAAAAAAACTATGATAATATTTCTCAAATTTACCTTTGATTGTTGAGTTTTGAGTTGAGTTTTTTTCAGGTTTCATTTACAGACAAGACAAATGATTTGCAAACTATTTCTTTCTGTTTTTATTTATATTACTCAAATTTTGCACCGAATATTAACTTTTCAGGTGGAAATTAGGTTCTATTTTTTTTTAATTTAGTTTCATATAATGTTAAACAATATTTTTAGTTCACAAAGTTTTCAGAAAAACAATTTTGTTTTGTACACAGAAAATATTTCAAAAATGAAAAAAAAAAAAAATCAGAACAGACAAATAAATTTGATATTTTTTTTAAACAAATTTATTTAATCTGGGCATCAGTTGAAATAATTAATCCATTAATGTGATTACCACTAAACGAGGTTTGTGCTTACTTATTTTGATGTATGCATTTATATATGATTTACAGGCGGTATACAGAAGAGCCCTCAGCAAGTATGCTGTGTCTGCGCAGTCTGTAGCGCCCCCAGTGGCCGGAAGCAGTACTGAAGAACCAGCCGCGGAGTCTGCGTTGAGTCCACCGTAGCTCTGCCGACTGGAGGGATGTGACCCCGGAACAGGACGCCCTCCTACAACAACACACCATTCAAACAGAACACAGAAGAAAGTAAAGCTGGACCAGGAGGGGTAAGCACATATCGATCGTTTTCTTGACGAGTTGCACATTGTCAGGGGTTTTAGGAACGATACGCGTGTTTGAAAAACAGCGTCCAGACTTGTGGCAGAGCAGCGGCACCTGGATGGTGTTTGCACCCATAGGAACTTCATTCAGGCTTTTGTCTGGGGCATGCTAGCGAGCTAGCTCGGCTTGTTAGCACTGGCCGCTTTGCCTTGGTCAGCTCGGGTTTGGTAGAGTGTAAAAAAAATGTCTCTTTCTATTATAACGTAAGAGACTTGTAAGTCGTTCAGGGTAAGGTCCTTATATTTTACCAGCACGAATATAGCTCAAGAGCCGTGTGGAAAATGCGGGGAAGGCTCACCGTTTGCTAACGCTACAGTTGAAACAGTCAGCCTCCCGCAACATGACAAGAGCCGTTCAGTCATATGGGGAAAATAAAGAACTAAAGATTTGTGTTTATTTAGTTTCGATTAGGGCTTTGCCACATTAGTTGGTTTTCATTTTCTATTGTGCTTTAAGTAAACTGAGTCAGTAGTCTTAAAACAATTAGTTGCACGGACCATCGCTTAGGTTTAGTTTGAATTACTTGTAATGAAGGTTATGATATTAACATTATACTTAAATCAAGACATCAAGAAAACAAGAAATCAATATGCATGACACAAATCTACACGTTAATACAAACATTCCCATTAGCCCCCACTCAAAGACTTATATACTGCTTAAGCTGCATAATTATTGTAAATATGAAGTTTACTCCCATAGCTAACTTCACTGGTTTTCTATTTTTAAATCGTGCCAGCTATAGATGCATTGTTCCACTCTGCCTCTTACAGTGTCTGCTTTACCCCCCATGTCAGATAGCTGACAACCTTTAGTGGCAAAGCTGGCACCCAGCAGGCAGAAGGACATTGATGAGTGCTGTAGCCAGCAGGTGTCAGGGCTTGGCCACAGGCAAGCTCACTGAATCCTCCTGGCAACTAGCAGACTCGGTCATGTACCACAGTATGTCAAGCCTGACTTCGTTTGCACATTCTCCTAGGTGTCTGGATTTTTGGGAAAGATTAGGGCCACTTGCCTTCCCACACTCAGTAGGGCAAGTGCTCTACAGAGGCTGCTAAAGCTCCTCCAGCCCTGAGGGGACGTCATCAGCTGCCTTCATGCTGATATTGGAAGGCTGGTTCATCTCATAATCACTTGTTCTGTTTTTGGCAGAACCCTTGGCATTTTGTGGTCGCCTGTTGTATCCTGGCACTGTAATTTTAGACCTGCACTTCTGGCTTTCACACCCAGTGAGGCCTCCGTTTGCTTATTAGACCTTCTTAATTATTTTAACAATTCTAACATAAAAAGCAAAGCCATCTATTTTAGTTCTGTCATTTAGGATATTTCCAGCTGTGTTTTTATTGAATTTACCAGATATTACTCTCCTTTCCTTGTCTATTGTGCATGGCCTCCTGCATCGCATTGTTCCAAGCCCACAGATCATATATAGCTGTTTGCTAATCTGAATTTTATGCCTCGCTTTGACGCTTGTGCTTTTGAAAATCTCACAGCCGCACCCCCAAGGGACCCACTTAAAGCAGCAGCTTCTGTTTTAGTTCCTTTGAGGGACCCTGAGGATTAAGCATAGATGTTCTGTGATCATAGACCAATGATATTTTTTTAATATATACCATGCTCTCTGGAAAAAAAAAGTGTTTTATCAAATTAGGCATAACTGAGACATTTGCTCACCAATAGAACTAAACATGTAGAAGATAATTAAGTGCACAAAAGGATTGTTAACTTTTAAGGAAAAATTTGGAGTAACTCTGGCATTAAGTGTATGTGTGTAAAGTGTAATTTGCAGCTTACTATAATTCACTCTCAGGAGGGCCTACTAACACCTTAACCCTTAAATCTTCTGCTCCACCATTTGTTAGAGCCAGTTTTTTAATGACTGCAGCGAATCTTATTAAAAATTTGTGGAAGTAAAACTGCCTGAGCCATCTACTTGGTTTGGGTATGCAATGCTAAAAGTTAATATGTTGTCCCATTACAGTTTCAAATTTTGATATTATTATAATAATTATTATTATTATTAATAATAATAGTAATAATAATAATAATTGTCTTATTTGTTAAAAAAAATCTTAATATCAATGCTCCCAAAACTGAAAAAAATACAAAGAAATAAATTTTCTCTCTCTCTCTCTCTCTCCCTCTCTCTCTCTCTCTCTCTCTCTCTCTCTCTCTCTCTCTCTCTTAAAAGACACTAAATGGTTAAGAGCTTACAGCTATGAGGTAAGCTTGTGTAGTTTATCAGGATTTTTTGAGTTCATGCCTCACATGGTGACAACAAGACATGACCTACTTAAGGGTCATGTTTTCACAATATGGTTCACCACCATTGTCCCTAAAAACTGTGGCCATTGTTGTGATCGTTGTCCATTTGAACATGCAGACAACCAGTAAAGCAAGTCAGAGCCTTTCAGGCCTGTGGTGTCTGCTCAGCATGTTCATGCTGATGGACAGATTAACCTGGGCTGGCTCTCTGTTATTTTGAGATAATTGGCTTTGGCTGGCACGTATTTGACCAAAAAACTAGAATGCAAATGCACTTGCAGGGTTTGGCCTGCTTAGCTTTTTTTTTCTCAATCTAAAATGAGCCACTGAAGTTCAAAAGCAGTATTAATGGATTTAAGCAAACATAGACTACACTGGAATAAATGTCCACCAGTCTTGTTTCTAAATTGTTATAATTAAATCAGTGTATTTAATCAGATGGCAAACAGTGTGATGAATAGATTTGCACATCGGTCATTCTGCTCTGTAAATGATCAGCATTGCCCACTGAAAAGGTTTCCTACATATTAGGATCAAAAGAGACAGAAAGACTGACAGTGCATGCCGTTAATATCTATTTCTTAAAACAGTTATTTGACATGCAAAATAATTACACAGAAACATTTATCAAGTTTGAAATCCTCAGATCTTAGCTTCCTCCCATAACTGTTTCAACACTTTACTTTCAGAATGGATTTTATTAACAATGTGCCCGACTACAGCCTACTAAAGTCTCCATGAAGTACATATACACCTGTGGCTACAGGTGAGCTAATTGCTAAATCAAAGAACTTCCTCCAGGCTGTGATACATGCAGGAATATTTTCACCAGTAGGAGGAAAACTCACTACTGGTCAGTGATGAACCTTCCGGCATCCACAGAAAGCAGGAAGTTAGTCCATTAATTTGATGACTGGATTGAATTAAAAGATTCAATAAATAAAACTGTTCCGGTGCTTTTGGAAAATACAGAACCAATTCCTGAGTAGAACCGGTTTTCGATTCCCATCTCTTATCAGTGTTTGTCATTTCTTATTTATTATTTGTTTAATGTTAATGTGATGGTCAGCTAAGCTGGCATCACTTACTTTTCTACTTGCATTAACATTACTGTGATAGCACAGTTGCATCACATCCAGTGCTTCCCAGGCACAACACTGAGGTTTAATTTAGCTTAGGAGAAGCTCCTAAACACAAAGGATGATTATGAATATTCATCCTTATTAGAAAGAAAAATGGATAAATAAATGAAAGAGGATCTCATTGGCCTGGTGGCCTGCGGAACATTAGAATTTGGTGGCTGAATGGGCATCACATTTTGTGTAAATACTTGGCTTTTGTGGGGCAGAGTTAACTATTTTTAAAATTTAAACAATTGAGATAATGGTTGTTTGATCAAGTAGATGTATGACAGATTAATTGCCAATCAAAATTGTCAGTGCTTATTTACGTTGTTTAAATTCTATCATACATTAAATTGTAATTTTGTTAATGATTGAAAACCCCCCTGTATGCACAAGAGACTCTTGTTACTTTAGCAGGTGAAGTCTTATGGAGCCAGTGTGTTATGCTTCACCAAACCTTCCTCTTTTGTCATTCATGGCAGAGTTCAGACCATGACACGGTTCAATTACATGAAAAGTCACAAGAAAAAAAAAATGGTTGAATTGTGGTTTTGACTGAAAACATTATTTTCTTTAGGTAACTGTGTCTTTTATTATATTTATTAACTTTAAATGGCTTTCATGAAAGTGTTAATGTTCAGCAGAAACAAGTGTGCATACATGCAGCGACACACAGCTGCTCAGCAAACCAGGCCAGAATACTGGCTGCTCAGCTGGCAGCCATACCAGGCTTGCAGCCTACTAATGTTTCTCACACATTTGCTCAGGATGTTGGAGAAGTTCATGATTGAATTCAAGTTATTTTTCCCTCTCAATTTTCCCTCCCTGCTGAGGCTGTCAAACTCTCAGAGTCATATTGCAGTTTATTTCTGCTTGCTGCAGGAATTTGATTTGTAAATCAGACATTGTGCATCATGTGAGCAGTGAACTCCAGAGCCAGTAACAGCAGACCAGGCTCTGTGCAACTGTGCTGGTGCTTTCTGGGAGCTTCTGTCCTACTTGACCCTCGATTAAACGTGTGGACCTATTGCACTGCATAATGTATCCTGGCAGCAGACCTTCATTGCAATGTGTGCTCTAGCCAGACACCTGAAACAGTCTTGTTCTTTATGTTTTTGTTTCTCAAAGACACCAATAAACAGTTGTACACATACCTGTAAACAAGAAATTCGGCATCTAGAGAACATATAAGGTTAGTCTCTATTTTTGTAGGAATATTACTAAAGATGGCATCTTTAAGGTCTTTAAGAAATGTCGCACTGCTCTGACAGTGTTTATCATAGAAAATGTGAATATTTGAATCAGACCTACTTTCATCATCTGCTGGAGGGGAATGAATGTTTGCTGTAGTCTTTGTAAAAGCTGAGATAACAGTATAATACCCAAATTGGTATAGGACTTGAATAGGCATATTTTATGGCTAAATTTTATTTCATCACTGAAAAGGAGTTGCTGAAGAGAAAGCTGTCTCTTTAGTCTCTTCGGTGTGGTTTGGAAAAGCTAACATCAATTAAAACCAGAATCTGTGAAGACAGATCTGCTATTCTTAACAAAAGATTTAGAGGTGCAGTACTTTATGTACTCTCCTTGGAGTGAGTGTGTGTGTGAATGGTTGTTTGTCTCTTTTTGTTGGACTGGCGACCTGTCCAGGTGTACCCTGCCTCTCGCCTGCTAATTGCTGAGATAGGTTCCAGCTTCCCCGTGACCCTGAATTGGACTAAGTGGTGATGGATGGAGGGAGGGAGGGAGGAAGCTATATTTAGCAAGTTTTCAGACCCCTCTATCGATTCTATTTAGAAAAGTGACAAATCTAGCGGCATTTTCTGGTGTTATTGGAGAAAGTACTGAACAGCCTTGGTCCTTGTGCAGGTCTATTCAGTTGTGGCGAGGGATATTTTCTATTTCTTTTTCTACCGTTTTGAATAAAAAAGCAATTAAATGCGTTTTTCTAGACGTCTATTGTTTGATTCAATCATCCTTTAAAATCCACTGAAATGAAAAAATGTTACTTTTTTAGACATTTGTTGTTATGCAATTAAAATTTGATTAGTAAAGTTAAATGAATTACAAAACATCTCATTAATTTGTTTAATTTCTTTTTAATTGCCTCCCATCCCTAGTTTTTATTTCTGCTTAGATCAGTATAACAGAGTTAAAACCATTTCGTCTGTTCTGGAAAAACTCCTTTAAGGAATTATGCAAGGAACAGCTTTTTTTTTTTTATTGAATTGAGTTAATGACTATAATCTCAATAATGGCCAAAATAATTTGCAGAATCATTTTTGCCTTAAAACTGTCATATTTACCTATTTTTTTTACATGTTTTTTTACTTGAGTTTCTTTGTTTGGTATCAGCAGTGATATAGATTGGTTGGGTCGCCTCAAGGGGCTCAAGGAGATTGTGTTGCCTCAGCCCAACATCACAACACTGACAACACCCCAACATCGACAGAGAGAGGAGAGGGGGAATTAGGCCAAGATCAGCATTAAAGAGAGTCTTTGATTACATCTGAAATGTTGTCTGTATGTGTCTGAGCCTGGCTGAGCATCCCTCGAGGGATTAGTGTTGAGCCAGCCCACCTCTAGAAGCGAACCTCAGGCGCACACAAAAGAGTCTGACAGAATCCTGTGGTTCTTTAAAGGATTTATGATGTGTAATGCAATAATGAGAGCCTAGCAGGCTAGATATACCACATACACTCCCCATATTTCTAAATATTTGTTTGTTTATTCATTTATTTACTTATTTTCTAAAAATCTATTTATAGTTTTACTATAAGACTTTCAGTTCTTGACAAAGAAACATTGTGTTTGCAGTTATTTCAAGATAAAACTGATTCAGAGGTCTCAGACAGCTTCTATCCTTTATTATCTTCTATGTTAGTTTGCCATTGGGAATTTTCATATTTTCCAAATATACCTCTGAATTCATATGCATGTTGTCTTGTGGATGATTTTAGCTGTTTAATTAATGCTCAGGGGTCTCCAACTCCAGTCCTTGTGAGCTACTGTCCTGCAGGTTTTAGATGTCTTCTACAACAACACACCTCTGCACAAGCCTGTTAATGACCCAGCTTAGCGATTAAGTTCGGAAATTTACGGTGACTTCACGGCTGAGTCTAGCTGTTACATGATGTTTAAATAAGGCTACTTTGTCAATATCAGGCGTCTTATTACCACTGTAATGCTGTAACAGATAGGTTACCTGTTACAGCTACAGAGTTCATGAATACATGATTCAGCAGAGCTGAGTTTAAGGTTGTTGACATTAACACCCTGTTTATTAAGCATTTGTCAAAGTTACACATATGAATCTGAAGAATCAAAACAGACTAATAGTTTATTTGTTTATGGATGAATGTGGGTCTGTGTCTTGGCTAACATAATCACCAATATTGTTGTATTATCAAAGTATTTCATTTATGCAAATCAGATTAGTCACATCAGCATCTGTATGTCTTACCTAGTTCTTCCTTTCAGTTAAGTCTGTACAAACCAAAATATGCCCAGATGTATATTTTCATAACATTTGGTGTGTTTTAATTTCTTTTAATTGAGCTCAGCATATTCTGCCTACATTACCAAGACTAACATTAGCATTGCGTTAAAGCTTTGTAATGTACCTAGTGCTTCTCTGGTCTGTTTTTCAGCAGTAATCCTAAAGCACTGATGTAACATTGCAGGTTCATTTGTCTTCTAACTCCTGAAAAATAATCATTTAACAATCTTGTACTATAAAGTTTAGTAGGCTGAAAATTTTTATTTTTATTACCTTATCGTTTGCATCAAATTGCATTTTAGAAATCAAGAGAGGTGCCTGTGGTGGTCCATGAGTAGCTCAGGTATAATTGAGGCTGCTGAGAGAGTAACGCTGATCAGAGGCTAAGGAGTGTTTAAAACAGAGCAGCTTCTCCTTCACATCAGCAGTAGGCAGTTGAGGTGGCTCAGGAATTATCTTGGGTGACATTCACTGGAGGCTTTCTGGGCTAATTAAACTGTATGGAGACTTCTTGGTTGTCAGAGAACCCTGAGAACAATATTAGTTTAGTGCAGCTCTTTTTTCCGTCTAAAGTAAATACATGTTAATAAAAAAATAAACTCTTTTTATCATTGAGCTGTGACTATTAAGTCTGTGGCAATGAGGCACATTAACGGAAAATCTTTCTTCAAGAAGACTGGATGTGTGAAAGTAAACATTATATAAATATATGCACAGTTTTAATCATGATTGTGTACAGAAACATCTCACCAAATATGTGAACAGCAAATATTTTAGTTCTGTAATTGTTCTGCAGCTTAAAATTCTAATCTAAAGATGAATTTTTCTGGCACATTCATACTGATGGAGAAACTGAAAACCTACAAAAGAACTGGATCTCTCCATGGAATATTGCATCCTTTCCTTGTTTTATATCAGGTATTGCTGTGAAAGTGGTAGCATTGTCAAGCAAGGAAAAATACAAATCACAGTAGTCAAAACAGTCAGAAGCCTGGAAAGAGACGGTGCTAAATGTGGATGGCTTTCAACTTCAAAAACGAACATCAGAGATCCAAATTGCCTCTTTCATAAAAGCAGAAGGCCTATTTATACAGATGATGATTGTGGAATATATCGTCCTTTTGTCCAATAGCAGGCATGAAAATACTTGTGTTGTCAAGCCTCAAAAGTATGCCTTAATTTTGGTGGACTTGTTGTATAATGTTTTCTTTCATCAAAGATCTAAGATATTCTCCTCATCCTCTACTCCTCATTCAGTCAAATCCAGTCAACGTTCAATTCCCAGCGTTCTTCTGGGAGTCACGAATGCTGAGTTCTAGTCGGTCTGCATACTGCACGCCTCCTCTCTGACATGTTTCCTAGCGTGGAGGTTTATCTCTCCCATTTGTCTGAAGCGAGGAGCCCTGAGACATGATCAAAAGAGTCACTGCAGCTGATCTAAAGACACTGCCACCACCTCCCTGCACCCTCCACCAGCATCCTCTCTATAACACTACCCCCACCCAAATGCATTCACACACCACCATCACCAATCCCCTGAAGGTTTAGTGAGCAGCTGAACTGACACCGGTGAGTCTCAGTCTTTCACGTCTGTGTTGCTTTGTGTCTTTAGCAGCTCTCCAATTAAACTGGTCCTGACACTCAGGTTGAAGTGAATAATGCATTTACATGCTCCTTGCTCACTGTCCTGCTACCGTTTGATATGATTGAAAAGAGGACAAGAAGATGAAGTCAAGTGCAAGTTGCTTGGAGTAAACATCCACCCAAGGTTGTTGTAATTACAAAGACTAACCAGAAGCGTGGCCCCCAGCTGCTCCAATCTGGATGAATCCTCACATTGGTAAGCTAATGCTAGCGAATGGCCAAAGGGATCCTTTTCTTCCTTTCTCCCCTGGGTTGTAGAAAGCGGGGATGGCAAGCCAGCTCCTCAATTAAATATAACCCTACATCAAACAGCCTGTCAACATGCATTAGTGGCCCTTTGTACAGATAAGAGGCCAAAATAAATTGCCAGAACTATCATAGTCTCTTTGGCTTGCAAAAGCTTTTTATGAAATATTCTTGGGGGAGAACAAAACCTGACATGAATACTGATATTCTCTCCATTAAATCTTACTTTTGTCTCACAAAACTGCTCTTTTGTGAAAATGATTTCTTCTGCATGCTAAGCTTTTTCAATGACTACATTTAGTTTTAATATCCAGCTGTGTTTGAAACTATGTATATGATGTGTACACATTTAAATTCAATCAAGAGTTGATTAAAAAAATCCAGCTGTGTTTATTGCGTTCTGTTTTTGATGGATTGTGAGAGATCTAATGCGACAACAAGCGCCCTTGATGTGAGCATGCGCGCACTATCACAGCTGAACCTATTCCTACTCTCTCACCCACATTAGCTTTGGCAGCTCCTTTTATCATTTGATTTTCCCTCCCTCTCTTCTCCCTCTTCGCCTACATTCTGCATTTCTGCAGATTGACAGTGAAAATAGGTCATTAGTTAGAAGAAGAATAAGAGATGGAAGCAGGCAGGGGTGAGATCTGTGTGAAAGCTGTCGTGCAATATTAATGATGCAGTGAAGTGCCAGACCTGCACTGCAAGTCTCCTGAAGGGGGTCAGGCCAAGTAGCTTAGACATCCAGAGAGTCAGAAAACGTTCTAACACATTTTCAGTCATTTTACCTGGTGTACGGTGTCTGATCATCAGTTAAGTCTTCATGGTTAGGGTTTGCCTCAGATCTGCAGCACCAGTCAGATTGGATAACTGATACAACTCAGTATGACTTTCCCTTAAAACTGTCATATTTGTTTTGGTCCTTGTGTAACACAATCTTTTTTTAAATCTTTTTGTACAGAGCTACAGGAGCAGGGGGGATGAACCGCGAGGAGGCGCCAGGGAAGTCTCCTGAAGACATGTACATCCAACAGAAAGTGCGGGTCCTGCTCATGCTTAAAAAAATGGGATCAAATGTAAGTACGCTGACTTAAGGTGCATTCATACCTATATGTATATAACCAAATCAGGTAGTTATTGTTTGCTTTAAAGATGGAAAATATATTTTCAGTTAGTAACACTTATTATTATTTGTGAACGACTTGTTCAAAGTATTTCATAAAAACTGTTGAACCTTTTCAGTTTCAAGAGTAAAATAAATCATGTTTAGCAATTTAGTGACCCATGAAATCCACTATGCATGACTCAATAAAGTAAGTTTGTGTTTCCAGTTTTTTTATTCATTATCCAAAAAAGTGGTTGTATTTTGTTGGGGTCATATTTAAGTTAATTAATTAGCAGCTTTGCTAATTAGCTTTTTGGTGACATGACTGAAATACTGCTGGTAAAGACTATTTTCACTCTTCTTTTTCCTTCCTCCATCACCCTCTTTACATACCAGATTAAGCTGTTTTAGCTAGACAAAAATCTAACCAGCCGACAATGGCTGTAAACAGAGGTAACAGAAGAGATTTCCTTACAAGATGGCACTCCCATCCCAGCATACAATGCAATATCACATTCTCTGTTTACTTAATTATAGTCTTGGTTAAAAAAAAACATAAAATCAGCATGAAACCATGATATTTTGGTCTGTACCCAAGACAGAAAATGAGCAGACATATAGTCTTGAATGGCTCAAAGTTTGACTGATTGTTTACACTTTAGTAGAACTTGGCAGAGGGAGCAAATTCTTCTTTGACCCTAAAATATTTGAATAGAGAGAGATTAGTACCAAAACATGCAACCAGAGTTGAAGAAGCAATGCAGCTGAATGTATTAATAATTTAATTTAGCTAATGATTGTTTAAAATCATTTTGTGATTCACTGGTTAGTTTGAAAAAGAGTTTCTTGACTGGGCCTTTTAGATCATAATTAAATTTGTGCTTCTGAATCTGTAAACTCACTTTCTTTACTCCTCCTCAGCTTACACCAAGTGAAGAGGCTTTCCTCCGGAATTACGCAGGTGTGGTCCACAGTCAGATGAGCCAGCTACCACAGCATAACATAGACCAGGGTAAGACTGACACACCCCCTCCCGCATAAGCACACAAACTCACAAGAATCTTCTAGCAAGCTTTATTCTCAAGAGTTAATTGTTGGTCAGAAAATGGTTAAACGATTGAAGTTTTTTTTTTTGTTTGTTTGTTTGTTGTGGGTTTTTTTTCCCCCTCCCTCTTCTGTTTTATTTATTTTTTTTATGTTTCCAAATTGGTGATCAGTGGCAGAAAATTCAAACATCAGCCCACAAGCACCACCTTTGCACAGGTCATAGATGCACTGCCAAGCCCTGACTGAAAACAAGAGAAAACCCCTCCACACACATCACTCCCCAGGAGTCTTTAAACCAACAGGCTAAGCTAGTTCCCCAACTGCTCATGGGACAACTGAGTTTTTCTCACCAGCACTGAGATTAATCACACAGCAAACAGATGGAATAATTAAAAACAAATGAATCATCCTTAGAGGGAGTGCAACTCCAGTGTTGCTGCTTTCAGTAAAGAATACTGTGGTGTTTTACTCTGTAAAGCAAATCACTGCTCATGCGTGTTTTGGACTTGTGAGATTTCAGTATGTAGATACAGTACATTAATCGTGTAGTTTCAATGTACTACACAAGAGGGCGCTGTTGAGCTAATCAAATTTTATTCACAAGAGGGTGCTGCTTCATGTGAAGAGGCACTGCAGTTTTAGAGATCTAGCAGCAAATGGTAGATATTTTTTTGTAACTACTCTTAAGATCCAAAACACAGCTGTCAGAAAGGCAACCCACTGTTCTGCTGTGGTAAACCTGCTAGTGCTCAGGTCTGTCTTTGCTTTCTATAAGATGTTTCCCTCAGGGGAGCTGAAAGGCAGGGGAAATTGCTTTTAATGATTTACTCACATTCGAGTGTCCTTGTCTGTGTCCTCTCTCTGCGAAGAAACAATCGGCCCTGGTTGAATTAATAAATCTGTTTTTCTATGTTAGTGGATTACATGATGATTATGTAAGATGTTAGAGAGTCAACCAAGGCTGTGTGGATTCCATTATAACTCTACATTTGTTCATCAGGCAGCACAAAACCATTTCATAAAATAGGAACATGTTTTTAAAATGACAGCATCCAAACATGAGGATAGTGTTTATTTTCTTTCATAAGCTAATGTCAGCTGTTATCCATAGTTATACAACTATAAATTAGCTCTTACTTTATGCTTTCTTGCTTCATGAATTTTGGTAAATGTAGAACTCTATCGTTGCTTTGTCAATACGAGGGTGAGCATCTTTAATTACAGAAGAATATAACTGTGAGAGGTGCTGCAAGTATGCATTATGCATCACAAAAACAAACACAATGGGCTTGCTGTGTGCCAGTGAATTATTTGTGGTCTGCTTATTGTCTGAGGTATTGTGATTAGACATTACGAAGAAAGAAGTGTGTTATTTGTTTTTCAATATTCAAGGCTGCACAAAGGACAGCATTTGGTATGTATTTGTCAACTAGGGATCCTTTTGAGGTAATGTTAAGACATTTAGCTGCATGAGGAGCAAAGTTTGCTGTTTTAATGTAACTCTCATACTCTAAATGGTAAATTACCAGTATCATTTATGACAAGGGGATTTTAGTTCTAAAAGTAAATGTTATTTTGTGCAAATTATATTCAAGGTTAATTATGTTTTACAGTCTCTTTGTACATGAATTTTCCTTATTTATACCAAAGAGGTGTTTGTATAAAAGGTTTTAAGATAGTAAAGTATTGTGCACAGTGCACTAGCAGGATTGGAGACACACGGACCCATCCTTAAATGCAGTATGGTGCAGGATGTTCTGATGCTAGCTTCCTCAAGGTGTCTGAGCATGGAGCAGTAGTGTCGGGCGTCAGACATGGCCCTACTGATTGATTACCGGCTTGCTTGGAGGACACGATGGCATTGTGGGGAGCAAAGGAAATTTTAAATAGAAGTGCATATCTGAATACACACAAACACTGACCTCTAAAAGTGCATCAACTAAGATATATTTAGGCTAGTGTTCAGAAAAGATTGAACAGCTAGTTTGTTACTGGTTCGTCTGTACAGAGAAAATCAACTCACAACAGTTAGTTCTCATGTTTCTCACAACTCCACTGAATTTGCATTTCAGATAGCTTTAATTGGCTGATTACCATAGATGCAAATGCTGAATTTTTATTTAGCAATTTAATTAGGCCAGAGAAAAATGGCACTAAGGCTGATATAGTCTCTGCTTTCATGTTATGAATACCTTTAATAAAGGCTCGTTTTGGTTGTGCAGAGGGACAGTGTATTGTCTGAGCAGAATTTTGTATGCTTTGTTATTTACTGTTTAAATTGGATTTAGATACAGGGAAGCAGAGACTTTTCTGAATAACAGTGGTTGCTGTAGCATTTTCTTTGTAATTTGGTTCTTATTTTTTTCTCTCGGACTATTGCATCCACACTTTTCTACCACTGACATCACTTCACTTTAAACAATAATCGTAGGATTTAATTAGCCTGTCTGATTTAAACCAGGAGTGTTAACTTGTCCCGGAGAGATATTGAAGGACCTCATCAGAAGAGGAACGTAGGTGGAGGATAAGGAGGAGATGTTGTCATGGCAACTTTGGTGTGTCCCAGGGAAAGTGGAGCGTTCCCTTGAGGTTTGGTGTTGCTGTGACTTGCCACATCGATAGACGGGGCAGGTGTCATTAAGGGAGCGATAATTAAACAGCCAGTGTGTGATATTCTTATGTCTTCCAGTGATTTCTGTCACATTCACTGAAATACAGCCTCTGCCATTTGAGAAGTCACTGGAGTCATGCTTTATCAATACATGTTTCATTCTGTCTGTCCTACAGCTGTAGTTTGATATCATCTCTAAACAGGCCTTTTCTAAGAGCAAGTCAAGTCACAAAGAGTAAGGACTCTTCTTTTGTCCGGCTTCTTTTCCTGGACAGTCATATCAATTCTAACTTCATCCTGTTTTTTTTCCTGAAGTATGAATCTGAGCAGTGACCTTGATTTAGAAAGAACCATCCCTACCTGACTTTATTTCACAGAGACAGACACAGAGGCTTGTTTTTTGCTCTCATAAATGTTCTCATCTGAGTCCCCCAGGTGTCAGTATGTAGTTGCATATACACATTATACAAATAGAGCTTTTCGGCCATCTTTTAAATGAATAAGCTAGTATTTTTTTCAGCCTTTCCTTCAATGCTACTGCCTCAGTGGCAAGATAAACCAAGGGTTTCACTAGATTGAGTTCTGGTTTGTCTCACTGAACTTGTTCCACTTTTAAAATGTAAAACATATTATGTCTATGCAAAGAGACAAGGTAAAGAAAGAGTTTACAATTTAGATCAATCAGAAAAATGAACTTCATTGTATCTGTGGCATTGTTTGCATAGACCCCCTGTAAGCATTGAACATGACAAGCTGGACCACACACACTCCCCTGCTTTGTGTCATTGTTCTTAACCCATCCCCTCTGTTGTCGGTGTCTTTATCCCCTCAACTGACCCTGCACAGATTGTGACCTTAAATGCTGTTGATGCTGCATGGCTGCAACACTGGAGTGATCGTACTGATGCTTCTCTGCTTATTCAGCCTAGAAAGACTGGCGGGATGCAGTTTGGTGCCTTTCACTTCAAACAAACTCCCTTTAGGTTCATTCACAGCGTTCTTATCCAGAGAGGTTTCACTGAAGCACTTATGTTTCTTTGTTAATTTCAAGCAAATCACATATTGATTTTTAGTCTCTCAGAAGTGGGAAGAAAGACAGTTTGCTTTTATTGTTGCTGTGGTCGATGGCTTGAAGCCAAGATTGAAAAAGATTATTTCTTCATTCATCTCTGGTCTATTTTTCATTAAATTGGTTTGAAAAATTGTTTTTTTTTCATATTAAAAATCTTTATCTTTCTTTAAATTTATGTTTATGTAACAATACAACAGCTGTTCTAGCATGAGATGTTGATAGGCATTTTAATTTGAGACCTGTTTAATTTATTCATTACAATTTATTTGAAATATTTGTCTCAAAGCAGAAACGATCATTGTTTCATAAAGATATTAAAGTCAAACTACTGCTTTTTGCTCTTCTTCAACTATGGCATTTGCTTTAACTTGTGAGGAGTTTGATAACATGTTTTAATGAAGGACTGATCACGTCACGTCTATTGTTGCTATGTTGCATGTAATCCATCTTCCTGAGGTGTTTGGTTCACCTCTGTGAGGCAGGATAAAGCAAAGAGGGGATCAGCACGAAGCAGATGGGAGGGCTAGAGGATGGCTGGATGTAGAGCTGCATCGAAGCAAAAACCAAAAGCTGCTTCCTCACACACAGCTGCGCCAATGCAGCCTGATTTTATCTGTCGCTAGGCAACAGTGTTTAGGGACCTGACGTTTCCATCATATTGGCTAGAGCTGTTGTGTGTATGTGTGTGTGTGTTTGAAATTGGGCGAGGTCTAAACATGACTCTCAGTCAAAGTGGTCAGATATAGCCCAGCCCGTGGAGGTATTTTAAGAGAATATCTGTTTGGTTATTTGGATCAAGTTGCACAGTGTCCTTCGTCTGAACTGCCCGTTTTAGAAGGATGAACTTCTTCGCTCAGTCATCCACGCTGATATTTAGTCTGATAAATGGGCCTTGGAAAATGTTGCATCAAATCAGAATCTTTTAAGGGAGCTACACTACAATTCAGTCAAGTTTTTGCATATGTGTGTGTGTGTGTGTGTGTGTGTGTGTAAACTCAGTCTGCAGCAGCCTACTTTTGTATCTCTGATAATTAAATCTCACAAACACTTCAAGCTCTTTTTCAAGCATTTGTAATGGTGTCGATCTTGGTGTTAGTGATAGCTTGCATGTCAGGTGTTTTTACATCAGTTCAAGTTGATAATTGCAAATGATCACACTCAGGTGTAATTTCCCTTTTTTGGCACAGTCTAGACCCAAACCATGTACTTTCTGTCATCATCAACAGCATTAGCTTCAATTACAAGGAGTTGCTGAGCACTATAGTGCAGAAATAATTTCACAATATTTTTTTCTCATAGACCTCTGCCACCTCTTTACTAAAGTTTACAGTTTAGTAATTTAGTTTATTTTAGTTTAGTTGATTTTAGTAATGAGCTTTCGTTGTATAAACTAAACTGCTTAATATATTAGATACTGAATTGGTATCGTGTATTTTCTTTAATGTTAGTCAAACTTAATTGGAAAAGTATAATATATTCCCTTACCTGAGAAAAAAAATCTTTGTATGTGTGCAGTGGCCCAAATGACTTTTATAAATCACAGTTGGCAAGCAACTAATGAATGATTCCTTTCTAAATAAACAGCTGACAAAGTTTTATTGTGTATGGATTCATTTGTCCAGTCAGCCTAGAGGCGGCTGTAATCATTAACTGGATCACATGAAGTAAAACAAAGGAGACACAAAAGGAATAGAACGAAAACCGACTTTGTAGCATGTCAGTAGCTTCTCTGTATACCAGATGCTTAGTGAGTTTAGTATTATAAGCTGAAAGCTTGTATTTCGTATTCACTGGCAGTCTGGTGCCTCACAGCTTTCATTGCCACAGCAGAGGAGATTGAATGGCTCTGAAGCCTCAGACCTGGCTTCATATATATTGTGACAGAGCAGAAGGGCTGTGTATCTTCACTAATTTCCTGAATCAATTCGATTCACAACAGCCTATTTCTATGCGATTTCAATTAATTTTAATTTGATATTGATTAATTTACAGCTAATTATATAACACCATCTTTAAACTTTTTTTTTTCTTCTTTTCACTTGACAATCAAAATCAGTTATCTGGGAGTAATCAGATTACTGCAATAATCTGCTCTGACACATATACATTCATTTCTGAAGTACCATAACAACACAGTGTTTCCCCAGATTCCGAGCCAGAAATGCTGTGATGGAAAATTAAATAAATAAAAATAAATAAAGACATGAATAGGACAGAAAAAAAAGTTAAACTTTCTAAATGTCCTGATGAAACCGTTTAATTCAGTGGAGTCGCTCTAAATATTCTTAAAGTTCAGATCTCAGATAATGTGTTGATGTTAATAAAATCTACTAAGAATATTGGATCCATTGAAATTCGTCTGAGCCGACAAAAATTTCTTTCAGTGACGGTAGATTCAGCTTGATCAGCTGTGTGCGTTGCCGTGACGACCATGACGCTATCTGCATAAAACCGGAGTAGGAGACATACTCCATCTGCTCCTCACTGGAGCAAGATGCTTCCATGTTCACCTGCCTGTGAGAATTTAGAGAACTCTCAAATTTTTGCCTGATTTTTAGCTGGTTGGTGTGTTTTCCAACTCATGGACTCTGTCCTCAGGTGGAAACTGTGTGTACGCACGCACATGTCTGTGAGTGCTGGTTAGCTAGCGTTGCTTGGGGTTAGATCGGTTAACTTTTAGCTACAGGCAGCTCGGAGTTTGATGGTTGTCAATCAACCACCCCCACCTTCACAGTCCCCCTCTCAGCTCCACCCCTTTGTCCATTTTTGGATTTTCTGAGACTAACGACACGCGTGACACTACCAAGACGGTGGGAACGCCCAACGAGCTTAACTTTTGCTCTTCAGAAACCTACGGGTGACGTCACGGAGGCGCCGTCCATCTTTTATATACAGTTTATGGTGTGCTCGCTGCCGTGGACACAGAGAACAACCCATAGGCTGTATATAAAAGAGCAGGCGCAGCTATGACATGTCTTCATGTAAATCCGATAAATAGCATCAGACTGTTTTCTGTCTGATAAAAGGACGAAGTGTAAACCTGTTCTAGAAGAAATTTGACTTTAAATGACCATATCGGATTTATGTTAAACTACATGCATGGTGACATCACTTCCTGTTGTTGAACTTGATGGTGCCCATTAGCATTAGCTGCTAAAATGAGTGCCGCGCTCTTAGCGTTAGTTGCTAATCTGAGCTGTAATACGCTGCAAAAGATTTTATAGATGGATGCAATCCACAATGGTGAATGAAAACATCTGAACTTGACATTATCTCGACAAGAGAAGCTGATTTTAGAAGGAGGAAGTGCAGAGGAAACCATTTGTGTGTATATATGCTAAGCCCTGGTAAGTCATGAGAGGGTCACGTTATCGAAAATGAGGATTTAAAAAAAATCGATCTCCAAGTTTTATGAATCGATATTGGATTTATTTATTTTGAATCGATTTTTTTAAATCCCAACCCTACAAAGCAGGCTACCACTGTCAGCAGGCTACTCAGTGTGTTACAGCATCTCCCATCAGGGCACTGTGATGGCTTTGCTCAACATGTAAAGACAGCAAGAGATGAATTTAACTGTACACACATAAAGGGTTTTTATGGCGAGTCTTTCCCCTTGGCTTCATAGTCACCGCTGACAGGATTTACATGATGTTGATCGGATCTAAAAGAATAAATAAATAAAACAAACTAATTTACTTTGAGATAGAATTAATTTAGTATGATCCAGTCACAAAATAGCTGAAAACATGTAGTAACTTTCTTGGATCTTGTGATTTATATATGAGGTCTGAGATGTCTGTAGACTGAAAAACAGTGTGATATGAATGCAGATGAAACCTCCATGGCAAAAAAAATGGCCTTGTTTTTGTTCAGGCAACACAACACGTATCCCAAACCCTTATTCTACAATTCTAAATAGCAAATCCAACTTGTGTAAGACTACACTAAAGTCCTCTGCTCAAACATGACCAAGTCCCAAATCCAACACCAGCAGAACATACAAATTGCAGTTGATTGCTTGTGGTGCATTTTAACATCTTTAGTGTGACATAAGATGCATTTCTATTGACTGCAACACTGGTTTATTTTCTTTTTTAAATTAAAGGGAAAATCTTTTGTCTGCTGCTTAATTTTTGGTTTTCCATCAGGCACAGTTATAATGATTTTTGCCTTGTTGGAGGAAAGAACATCATGTGTACTTTCTTCATTAAGGTGCATTTCTACATTCTTCTTTTGGTTCTCAGGTGCAGAGGATGTGGTGATGGCATTCTCAAGGTCAGAGACGGAGGATCGGCGACAGTGACCTTGGCCCCCCCATCCCTCACCCCATCCTGTACATGATCCACAACAACATACAACTCCACAAACACAACACTGATGAGCTCAGGAGAAGAAGGGCGCCTACGAGGGGCAGAGGAGGGGAGGAAAAGACACACATGTGGCTGCTTCACTCTTCACCCGGCCTTTTGTACCCTGCCCTTTCCTCACACAAGTTGGCACACTATTACCTGAGATGCCCTCAAGTGGGTCACTGTGGGCTGAAGCCAGGGCAACGAGGCAGGCGGTGAAAACACTCGCTAATTGTGTGGATAATTATCAAATGTAGTTTTGGATTTTTTTTGTTTTGTTTTGTTGTTTTCCTTCCTTTATGGCAGGGGGGTTAGGGTTGGTTTTGCTTAGTATTGTTTCGTCTGTGTCAAGATGTCAGGCAGTGTTACGAATTATATCTGCTACGGCTGCTGGAGGAACCAATCGGCAGTTGATTGAAGCAAAGAGAAATATAGTGAGTGAGGAGAGATTTTAATTATTTCTGCTTTCACCCTATCTGGGCTGAAGTTGTTTTTGATTTAGCTGTCATCATGTAAAGGCTTTGTTCAATATTCTGTCCATCAGGGGCTTCATTTTTTTAATACATTTAAAGAAGCAAGACAGATATTTACTCCATCACCAACACAGATGGTGTGTTATAGATAAAATTTGATTTAAATCAACTTTTTTAACCAATGATGAAGCACAAATTTCTGTTGCAGAATCCAGACAGGCCCATCAGGAGAAGTAAAGCTGCGTTGATCTTTGATACTCATCCATCGTTCTTTGCTTTATCAATATCTAACTGCAGCACGGTTGCAGGTATTGATAGCAGCCTCAGTCGGATGCTGCTCCTTGCTGATGATTTTATTAGTTTTTCAATCAAACCAGAAAATGGAACTAAAACAGAGCAATTTAACCCAACCGGGTCAGTTTTCTCTTATGTTTTATGATCTATAACACTGCAAATCATGTCCAGATTAAGTATTGGCAGGTTGATATCAACCCTCACAACAAAGATGGGATTAGTCATCGATGTTGAGTCAAGAAGGTGGGGGCAACAGGTCTCCTGGAACAATCAGTGCGATGTATAAACAGATGCTGTGTTAGGGCTGAGGTTTATTTTGGTCTTTATATGTGCGTGAAAACTGCACGGAGTGTTATACATGAAGCCCCGCTCTTTGTTCTGCTGCTTTATTTTTAAGTCTTTTGAGTGTGTAACAGTGCTTTTCTCATGAGGCAGAGCACAGGAATGACAGACACTACCAGACATAATCACATGAAACACAGGTGTACACATCCTCCCCACACACATACTAGTTTTGGGTAATTGTGACATGTAAAACCTTTTTCTTATTTTAATTGTACATATAGTTGGGAATTTAGAAAAATGAATTAAGTGTGCCAATTGTATTTTTTTTTAATGTAAGTTAAAATCACCATAGCTGTTCAGACAAGCTGTAGATGTAATTTATTATTTCCTGAATTGACGCCCTGTTTCTGAGACACATCATTACATTAGACAGTGGAATCCAAACACGAGCCGCTCTTTAATTAAATTAGCAGAGGTGGCTCTTTATTCACAATAAAGTCACACAAACTCTAATTTTTAACTACCTGTAACTGAAGACATGAAGCCAAACATCAGAACAATGTGCTATTTCTGACTGTACTGTATCTCTTGCACTATTATCAGTGGGATATTTGCAAAAAATACATTTAAATATTTAGCACAGAGATTCTATGTTTGGTTCAGTTGGTGAGAAAAAAACTTTGTAAACTCTTTTTTATTCCTTCAATGATTTACAGAAAAAGAATCTGTTATAATTGACACAACTGGACTATGAATGATTAAATATTTGTTAAAAACAGGCTTTTTTTTTGTGACTTGCTCAATATTTAAAGTGTTTTAAGTACCGGTAATTAACTTGTGAATGAATTGTTTTTCAGCCGAGCATGTCTGCTTTGTGGTTTCTGTTAATTTAGCTGAGGATCTTTGAAGCCTTGCCACAGTGACCATTGTTTGTACATTCTTTGCGTCTGTTGAAGCTACTAGCTACTTTTAAAATGTTTCTGGGAAAAAAAAAATAAATATAAATTGTATGGGCAAGTGTTATCTGTTACGTTGTTGGCAATAAGTTCTATTTGAATGTCTTCAACAACATCGCAATATAAACAGCCAACAGATCATCGCTGTTTTGTTAGTTTACTTTTGTTTTATAACATTTTTTATTTGTCTATGCATTTTTTATTTCTCTTAACAGGTGTCTTACTGTACATTTTACCTTTCAAGGTTGAATTGCAGCCTTCCATTGAATTGTGAATGAATGTGTGTGTGTGTGTGGCATCATTGTTAAACTTAAATTTTCAGCATGCTGTTGAGTCGGAGTGAGGATTGTGTATCTTTTTACTGTGATGGCCTGTTGTTGCCTAATTGGGTTTATTTTGTTTTGGGTTTTTTTTTTTTTGTTTTGTTTTTTTTGTCTTGGCTTTGTATTTTATTTCCCCCCTCAGTTGAAATTGATAAGTTGGTTCTGTTTTGTATGGCTGCTGACCATGTCTTGACTTAATGCTTCCAAATCCTATACCAACTGAACCATTAAATAACTTTTAAACAGTGAAAACTTCCCTGTTTCTCCTTTTTATCCAAAACAGAGATGAGATAGAGAGTTACACATTCAGCAAATATGGGCATTCAGGAGTGTAACAAAATAAAGGGTTTTCAGCTAATTTAAAATAAGGGTAAATTTGTGGCTTTTTGTTAGACTTATTACATAAAAAAGAAAAAGTTGCTATTTGTTCTGGCTGATAAAGAAATGCTGTTTTTCTATTAACAAGATCAAACACAAGATTATCTTCTTGATTAAATCTTTTTTTCATTCTTGGCTTTGAAAGCAAAAATAAACCTTTCCTTGTCGGTCAGCTGCTCTGAATTTGCTCCAGTATAACTGAATTGTTGAGAGCTGTCTAAATGTACGACTTTATCACATCAGTTTAAGGATTTGTCAAAAGGCTTGTAATTATGAAATATTTTGTAAAAACTTGGTATTTAAAAGCACAACCCTGTTATCGTCCCCAACAACCACCCACAGCTTCTCATTATCCTGTCAGCTGTTAATTGAGTCTGATGTCTAAATTGGGTTTTATTTGGTCATCAAGTGAGAGAAGGGATTTCATGTTTTTCCTGTGCTAATGATGAACATCTGTTCACTTTTTCTTTACCTTCATTCATAATGAATAAGAAAAAAATCTGCAATTAAGAGGAAACAAGCTCAGGGAATAAAACCCAGCTGCTGACCAATTTTTTGTTTTTCATGCGACACTTGAGTGTGAAAATCATTTATATACATTCAAACTAGTTTCATGTTTTGCTTGTTCTATTTAAATCTCCAGTCTAAGCCCTGGTTTGATCCATTTGATAGAAAGTTTTCTGAATAATTTACCTAAATACATAATCATGGTGAGTTTAATGTATTTATAACAAATAAAAAGACTAAAATTCATGTCTGATTTATATAAGTACTAACATGATCTTTTTTACTCTTGCAGGGCAATGTAATGTATTTATTATTGGTCCCTGAGATGCTTACAACTGTACTGGAGCCCACCTGTTCCAGGCTACTAAAAATAAGCTGAGCCTAGATTTTTAATGGAAAATTGCTGCAATGCAGACTTGAAGAATGGTGCAAAGAATATTTAAAAGTTGAGCTCCATAATAACTTGCATTATTCCAATAAGTAACCACCAAAATATCTGACTACTTTGGTATGATAGCCATCTGTGAATTAGCCATGAGGCACCTGAATGACTCAGATTATAAAAACAAAAATTCTCTAATGTGAGGAAGTAAAGATTGAACTATTTGGCCACAATTCCCACAACACTGTGTGAGGAAAAATCTAATGAATGATTGAGGAGTCCCACAAATAAGAATAAACCTGTAAAACAATAAGAAAATCAGTTAGAAGGAAAATAGCATTGCTTTTCTCTACTGCAAGTGTTATTATCTAAAGGGAAAATGCAGTGAAGCTAACCACTACACATTGCCTTCCACTTCATCATTCATCTCAGGGTGAATGTTGTTCCTTTCTCTGCCTAGTTTGGAAGCATGGGTGTTAGATACAGCCAGGCTTTAGTACCAGCTGCCCCCTCTCATCATCCCATTAATACCACCCCCGCACTCAAACATGGTGCTTCATCATTTTTTGTAGCGCTTTTTCTGTCATGGGGGTTTGAGACTTATAGGAATAGAGGTAAATATGAAAGCAGAAAAATGTAAAACCTGAAGTTAAAAACCTTTCATTGCTCATGGTCTCAGGATGATGTAAAGGTTTACGGTGAGATAAACCTCAATCATAGCACCATTAAAACACAGGTTCAGGAACAGGGGTGTTGCTGGATAGACCTAAAAATGTGCATCAGTGCTCAGCCTGGTTGAACATGAGCTGGAGAAGCTTTCAAAGACGGTTGCCAAGGTTCAAGAATCCTCCAAAGAAGACTCCCAAACATTCTTTAACCAAATACTATTTAAAAAAATATACAAATATAGAAAAAAATTATATGTATTTGTATGAAATGTATTTCAACTGTATGAAAAGTTTATTCTTGTAGGTAAAAGTTCTCCAGCATTTTGACATTCATCACTTTTAATACATCCTGCAGCCAAACAGAGGAACAGTGGTACCCAGCCTCCATTAGGCATGAGTGTCTGCTGCCTGCAGAAATACAGCGTGCACCATGTGAGAGCAGCACATCTCTCCTAGCAGCATAAGCTCCCTCTCTCACTGTACACGTGAGCCTTGACGTTGTGTTTATCTGATGTCAGACAGATCAGATCCAGAGCTCAGCACCCAGCAGCCAGTTGCTGTAGAGCCAGCTGATAACTGCCACCAACACCATCATCATGTCACGTTATGCAACACTGTGAGCTTACTGTAGCAGCTCGATGCCCAGTGTTTACCCTCTATGCACAGCTGTTTAAGAATACAAGGGTGAATGAGCACCATGCATGATTACTTTAATTATATATATATATATTATATACAATACACAATACATTATATGTATATAACTTTAACTTTAGAAAGAAGTCTATTTTTTTTCATCTGAAGTCTTTTTTTTAACAAAATGTAAAAATAATGATAATAATAATTAACAAACATAATATTTTGTATATTTACTGTTTATGACCAAGTGATGCATCAAAATGAATGCAGTGCATTATTGTATTATAATTGAATCCAGCAGGATACAAATATCTTTGATTTCTCTCAGGATATCTGAGTTGTGGGTTTATGCATGAGATGATTTGGCAAACAGGTGAGTCTGCAGGATTATTTGTAACCTGTCAGCATGAGAGGAAATAAACTATTTCATTCTCATAACTTTTAGTATTCAGTTACACACCAAAGTGTAGCCCAGTGTTGTAGCTTTCAGTAACAGTTGTTACCGAGGAGTTATGACTTTTAGATTTTAAGCTAAACATCTCCAAGTGAGAGGATCACCATCGGCTCTCTGCCTGTAATGCTAGTACAGCAGTCCAGTTTATTTAATCTGTATCCATGCAAATTTCTTTCACACTACAGTAATAAAAGCTATTAGCTATTATTTAGTGGGTCCCTCTATCTATTCTGGTTCTAACAGTATATAATATATTCTGATAGCTTTATAGATTTGTCTGAAGACAACAGAGTTGGTGGTTCTGTGCCACACCCTGAGCTCTGAGCTCAGCTGTAACTCTACAGTGTCTGTCAGAGAGAGCTGTGGCCTGTCGTCATAACAACGTAATAAGCACTTCAAGTGTCTTGTTGATAATCAAATGTAGTACATGCACACAGCTAGCATACACAAACATGTAATATATAGGACATAAATGAGCTTCATGGATATGTTCATTTTATCTGTTTGACCTTTGACCTTCTTCCTCCAGTGCTGTGGCCCGATAATGGACTGTATTTCAGCTGCTAATTCAACTGTTTCAGCTGTCATTTCTGCTTCTTACAATGATGTATTCAACATGTAACCATTTCAGCACATTTAAACACCAGTTTGAGAGTTAAGTAATTCTACCACTGACTTTAGCTGAGGCCTCAGCAAGCAGATGTCAGCCATCTTCAACTATCTCCGACCATTTCAGTTCGATCATTTAGCATTACCATGTTCACACTGCTGCTCGGCAAGAACAGCAGCTTTTCTTGCTTTTTAACATCAGCAACTAATTTTCAGATGGTGTATGTACATAACTATGTCAGGCTCTCCATGCCATTCGTACTTACAAAAACATATTTAAATGAAAAATTATCAGCAGCTTGATATGAAGATATCAATACAATATTTCAGAAAACAAAACGGTACAGCAAAAAAAAAAAAGGTTTGAGAAACCACTGAACTAAAGAACTAAAGAGAAAAGAAAATACAAGCAGCATCTCAGAAAATTGTATTTAATGTAGTTCAACAAAACAAAACACATACAAAAAAACACTGCATGCTGAGATTAACGTAAGAATCAGGACTTCATTTAAAAGAAGACATTCAGCATTCAGAAAATAATATAGAATCAAGAACCAGAATTATAGATCAAGATCTATAATCTCTTGACAGTCTACTGCCAACACAAATTCAGGTGAGACCTTATTTTAGAGGACTAACACAAGCCCTCCCTATAAATTTGAGGGGAAGGATAAAACTTCATGGGAAATTAATGTGATCAACTCTACCTTTCATCTTCAAAGCTAGGCTGAGAGCGTGAGCATGGCAGTTCCAGGAGTGAGGGAGGTGTCTCTCCTTCCTACTTTGTGACTCAACATATTAAAGCACATCCAGAAAGAATCCATGGACGAGGAGGAGAAGGCAGACACGCCGAAGAAGGCGAGTGTGGAGTTATGCAGCACTGCACAATCACACAGCTCCACACAAAGCTCTGCACACACTGTAGTACATCCTAAACCTCATGACTAATGGATGATATTTGCTCTCAGCCCCTTCAACTCATTCACAGCATCTGAAGCGCTCTTCATAGGAGGAAATGCAATCTTTTTTTTTCCATCTAAATTAGCCTTGATCAGGCTTTTGCTTGTGTAATCTATAATCATAAAAAATAAAAAAACAAGAAAAGAAAAGATGTGATATGTTTTAAGTCAAACAAAATAAATGAATGAGTCACAACTAATATTTTCTGGGATTTTTGCCCCAGATTTGCAGTCTGTAAAAACTGTATACTGCATTACCATAAGTATCTCTGTCTCTGGGGACAGTGAGAAGATGTGTCCCACATTTTTTTAAAAAGGCCGAACTCATTTAATTCTTGATGTATTCTCCAGATCACAGGCTGATTCCCATGGTGAAAAGAATTCTGGTCTTATACATGAGTAAAAGTGGCAAAGCCATTACTTGGGAATATTTGATCACACATAAAAGTTCTATAAAGTATGTGACAGTATGAGTTAAGTATTATCAGCAAAATATATTTATTCTTTTGGTTGTTTCCGTGTGCTGACTTGCACCTTATTTTCTTCTCAGTCTCATTTCAGTCATACATTATCACATTAAGGTAAACCCTCTTAGTAGATAAAAACAGTTAAACAAAAAACACATTTAACCATTTTCCATTATGGAGTAGAAAAGCAGTCCTCTACTGACATTTTATGCTATTCTGAAACATGTTCCAGCTTTTTATTATTCAGTACACAGGAAGCCAAGCAAAACATTACAACAGTACCATCATATAACTGTGCAAGTCAACCCATCATTCACCTCTTAAACTAATGGCACCAAAATCCAATGAACAATTCACCAACGTTTTACTTTGGTTTCATTTGAGTGAAATATCATTAAATTCTTGCTTTAGACATCAAACAAAGTTCTTTGAGTGTGCGTGATATTTGGATGCACAGCAGCCTGGCAGGTCCGTGGACTCTTTGTGTCAACAAAGACAAACAACACTTGCTGTATTTTTAGAGGGTTTAACTGTGGGTGAGCATTTAGCAGCTAGGACAGGGTCATAAATTCCTTCCAGTAATAATTCTGCCTCAGATTCCTGCACATATGTTTTTCTATTTATGTGCCATAGATGTGTTTTTTATTTCCTTATGATGTTAAGATGATGTGGTTTGGTGCCCCTTTTTTTGAGGGCCTCTGAAAGCCATTCAGTAGAGTGAAGGTAGGACATTATGCCACCCAGAATTTGTTCTTTAATGCACTGAAATAAAGCTGATGTTAGTACATCAGACTTCTCTTGCAGCTGATGGCTCTGAAACTGGGACATCTGTTGCTGTAGCTGCTGTGAAGTCTTGACTTTGCTCCTCTGTTGCAATCATTGCAATTTATTGTAAAACACACACCAATTCCATTTAGAAGTCAACCCTTGACCATAAGATACAGAATCCTTTGCAGGAAAGACTTGCTGCTTCCATTCAGTTGCCCACCTCAGCGTGGTGACGCACCGCTTCCCTGAAGGCGTACTGACTCCTGCCATCTGTTCAAGCTTTTTCTAGCTGTGATATCATTTTGACAGACACTTATTTCCAGAAAATACCCTCAGGATTAAAATACCTGTCCACCTCCAGGATTCCCACTCCATTGCTTCCTCTGAGTGAGATATATTTCATGAATGTGTTGCGCTGCGTGGGCAAGGTATATGGAAATGTCATCTCTGGTCTTTTTACATGATACTTGTAAAAAAAAAAAGAGAATATTGTGAGAAGAATTCATAAGTGTTCCTTGAGGGGGGAACAGAATTGCATGTGTTTAACTTTTGGCTCCTATTTATTTAACTTGAGAAAACTTATGATGAGATTTAAAAGAGTGGGTAATATGGTAACATTGGATATTCAAAAGTGTCATTAATAGAAAAAGTTCCAACAATGATCCAGATGAGGAGGTCCATTGAGGTTTATTAAAAACTCATGCATGAGGAGAGAATCATACAGTTACCAGCAAATCTGAAGAGTTAAGGAGGATAGGTGTGTCTGTTTCCCATTGTCAGGCCTTGCAAGGACATTGGGAAAATTAAAGAGGTGTTTTAGTCTCTTAGTTCTGGGAAGCCCTCTGGCATACAACCTGATCTGCTCATGACACAAGCACTTTTCTATACTGGTTAAGTCTAAACACGTTGTGAAAAATGTAATGATAAATTAAATAAAAGAAAAATAAAATAAATTACCTTCACACTGTAACTGGTGGTGGTCCAATTATGCACATTTACGTTGACCAAATATTGTAAATTCAGCCACTTTACATCACAAGCTTACATGCACACAAGCTTTTCCTCAAGCCTTAAAATATCAACTCAGGCCTGTAAGTCAGTGTCAGATTGTGGGAATGTCAGCAAGCATGTATCATGATGACTGAAATAAGCTGAGTGAACACTGTTGCTGCAGGATGAGCATAAATTTAGACTGTTTAGAAAAGATCCAACTACAACAATAACACAAATCCTGCAGCCAACTTTAGTACAAGACCTAAATAAAAACAAGGAGTCCACAATACAAACACTTCAGTGAGTCTCTTTACTGACAGTTTCTTCCTTTTCACTTTATTTTCTTTAAGAAGAAGAAGAAAAAAGATGCACTAGATGAGATTCTACAAACTTCCCTTATCTTTAATTCCCCTAATGTGGGAGGAATCTGAAAAAGCTGAAGTTTAAAGTAATAAAAGTCCTCCCTAAGGAAGCTGGAGAGGAAAAAAAAGCCATGCACAGCCAGCATCATCTCCAGCATTGATGAATGAAACAGACTCTGAGCTCTCAAGTTCAAAGCTGTATTTATTACTCTGTCTTCTCCTCGGTAGATGATGGAGTCTGCAAAGCATAAACTCTTTAAGTGAAGCAGATCTCAGTGTATTTGAATGACTCATTTCCACTCCTGAAAGTTATAAAAAAAAATTCATTGTTGACTCAAATGCTACGCATGGTAATCCACCACACCAGACTCAATCACAAGCAGGATAAAACATAACAGATCTAAGTGGGTGCTGAGCTATTTGTACTTTGACCCCCCAGATAAATAATTCCTGCTGAATGCTAGGAATGCTCTGAATGATTCAGCATTCTCAGCGGGAGCTGGCAGAGCAGAGATCCATCACGCCACTACGGCAGTCTGTTGGCAGCCTACTGGCACCTGACGCCCGCTCTGACATTGTAAGTCCTGGTGCAGGCAGGGCAGACACAGCTACAGGATGGAGAAATAATACTGACCCTATTCTGCCCAAAGCATCAAACCAATTAAGAGAGAGTCAGAGAGGTCATTATGAGAATTTTAGTAAAATAAGTTATAATTATTCTTTAAAATATCTTGCATTTTTTTTCTATGACATAAACAAATTAATGAGTTGCTGCAGGACTGCAGATTTGATATTTTTCATTTAATGACAGGAACAAAAATTCTTGTGTCCCCGAGTCAGCTGCAAAGACATTTCCTTTTTGACTAAATGCCAGGTTTTTGGTTGTCGTTTTGTCTTCTCTCCAGCTAAACAAATTACATTGAGGTTAAGAGAAATGTACTGAGAAAAAGAAGTCAGCCTCTCCACTGAACCATCATTATCCAAAACATCAGCACCTCTAAACTGCAGTTGTGGCTAAATCTTCTTCACTGCACACAGATAACCAAACAAATCAGCAAACGTTCATTTTCACTGTATTTAACATTGTTCAACATGCCACAACATGAAGAGAAATGTGAATAAAAAGAAAACATTTCAGCCAACTGGTGGGGTATTAATATTAGGATGTTTGTTTGTGTGATTTATTACTTGTGAAGAGGAAAAACGGAGGCCTTGGTCACCTCTGATTCTCAAATGGTTCAATCTCTGGCTTCCACAGATGACATAGCCTCTCCACATTGTTATGCCTCTGCTTGTTGAGTCACAGAACAGCAACACAACAATCCACAGAGCAGCACGTTCCCGTTTATTGGGCAGGGATCAACACCTTGACCCTCTGGCTGAAACACAGTCATTATGACTTCTCCTATGACCTCTACAGTACAAAACACATACATCGATAGTAATTCCCAAACACTTAATTTCCATGAATGCAAAGAAACAACACAGCCAAAGCATTACAGTGCATCAATAGCCAAGTGCAGTGTAATGAACCAATAAGGCCTTATGTAACAGTATAGTTGACTATTGACTGACAGACCAGCAGCTCTAACAGGACCTGATGAGTATTTTACCAGCTGTTTATTTGCAGGATTTGTAGATTCTTAAACAACTGTGCACAAAGAGCTGCATGTGTATTATTGTGGCTCCATCACACAGAGAAGGTGTCACTGTGCTTTGAATGCAGGTGCTGTTGCCATGGCAACAGTAGATGATATTGCTAGAGCGAATCATGAGTTGACTGTCCATTCAATCGCTGCCTTGAGATCAGGTCCTAACCCACTCAGAAGCCCTTGAGAATAGTGTCCCAGCAAAGCCACCCTGACCTGCAACTGCAGCATGGAGCTTGTTTGTACTGAATTTGATATCTACTGCCTCTCAGTTTTCTTTGTGACACCCATATCCTCAGGCCTTCCACTTAAAATTAGAGGACAGCTGTCTCTGGATTATCTTATCCTGCAAAAAGGGGGAAATGAAGCAAGGAGGCATTCTGGGGTTACATAAATTATTATTTTGAAGAGTGTGGATATTGTGGCAGTGGACTGGCAGGTAAGAATAAGTGTTGCTTGTGTTATGGTATCAATCTGTCAAAGAGAAGGGATCATACTCCACCTCCTGTCTTAAGGCATCTTTTTTTAGGGCAGAGGGAATTAGGGTTATGTATAGGTCAGAAGTTAGAGGTCAGGGAATGGATGTTATAAATAAGGATGTGTTTGGTTTTAAATTTCTTTTTGTATGTGTGTGTATGTGCATATTGTCTTTCAAATCCAATTTGAGTGTTTTTTATTGAAGCTGCAGCTTTGGTAGCTGTGGCCAGAAAGCAATTAGGGTTTATGACCAACAAGATTCTAAGTCCCCAAAGAGGCTTTTTAGTGGTGTGAGGGAGTGTGTGCATATCTGTGGTTCTGTATCTACAAAGGGTATTTGTTCACTTGTCACTTGGAATGTTATTGTATTTTTATGTTTATGTCCTCATACATTTAGTAAAAGATCTGCAACGAGAGCTCCTGCAGTCTATTTACAGGAGTGTCCCAGGGAGTTGGACTGGAGCTCTATGGAAAATATACCCAAACCTCTTGTGGGTGTAAACATGTGGAGGATTTTCCACCAACTGTCATCCTTGCACATGAATTGCATCTCATGAAGAGGACTGTGCCACTATCTCCTCAGAGAAAAATAGGTTTTAGAAATATTTGTTCACACCTATAACTGAGGGAGGTAATGAAGATAGAAATCTCTAGTTCATCTTATTCTGAGCCCAACTTGCAAATACATCAACATGCAAGCGTGCAGTGTTTAATGAGAATGTGTGAGGCCGTCGTTACTGCTGGATTATTGATGGATCTGAGCTTCTTCACTATGCTCATTTCTGGCTGTCTCATAAGGAAAGAGGTATGCTTACTCACCTCCAGCCTGGGTGACAGTAGGGTATGAATTACCTTCCTCAGTTCCCCCTTGCTGACACTGCAGCTAGCTGCCGGCAGCAACACATTTTAATATGGAGACAAATCTGGGGAGGATTGGGGTGTGGTGGAAAGATGAGAATAATTATGTGCATGCATAAATGTATTTGTGCATTTGGGTTGCTGTGAGGGATTTTGTGTTGGAAGAAGAGCCAGAAAGACAAAAAGACAAGCAAGAGTGGTGAAACAAAGAGGAAGGAGGGAAGAGGTGAGTGTGAAGATGATGCTTACTGTTTCAAAATCAATAATTAAAATGAGAGATGGTCCCTTAACTAAATCCAACCTTAATCCAAATTAAGCCAAAATGTGCCTCTTCCACTCAACAGGAAGTGCAAGAGAGTGTCAATACTAATGCATCTTGGAATGTATTCAAACAAAACTTATATTTTGCTCCATGAATGCACAAAAATACACAGAATGAGTCCTGAGCTGACATGCTTCAGTGATGTACTGTAACTGCTGAACAATACATACTGTGCCTTATCAGCTGACAAACACACTCATACCTAAAGAGGGTTAGACCTTAGTTAAACCTTGTGCAGGTTAGAAAATGTTTTATATTTAGGAGGTTCAGTTCTATCATTGGCTTTGTTCTTTTCAGAGGATTTGTTGATAATGTTAAAAAAAAAATTAAAATAACCCCAAACTTATTCATTAAAGAGACTTTAATTAGCATTTCCACAGGGATATGGAAACACAAAGTATACTAGACTCAGTTTCCTGACTAAAACTAGTCACTAAATACATAAGAAATCCAATTAATCAAGTTTTTTTAAACATAAACTCTGAATCACTTATTTACACAGGTAATGGAGAGCCCTTGATTTGTAAAAGCACGTTTTTGTCAAGAGCACATTTCTGAAGGATTTATGCTGCTCTTCATTGTGGGGGAGTTCTCTGTGCAAGTCAGTCCCTTTAGCCTCACTTGGAGTGGGAGCTGTGCTGGAAAGTTCAGCAGTGAGTCAGATCTATTCATTGTCAGCATTGGATTTACCCATTGCTGCATCTGTCTCCTCTCCTATTTGGAAAAGGATGGCATGGTGCCTTGGGGTGACAATGGGTAATCCTTTGCAGATGCAGAATTTGAAGTATCTCAGGGTGTCGTTTAAAAAATACAGGGAGAAGGGACTGAGCAAAGGTTTGGTGCAACTTCTGCAGTGGTGTAGTTGCCTTAGTGGAAAAGAAAGAACTGAGCCATAATTTAAAGCTTTCAATCTACCCACTTGTCTGTGTACTTACCCTTACTTATGGCCATGAACTTTGCTTAAAGACCAAAAGTACAAGACTGTAAAGAAGCAGATGAAATTAATCTTTTCACAGGGTGGCCAAGCTCTCTGTTTGAATCTGAATGAGAAATTTTGAAGTTCTAAACTAGATCTGTTCTCTTATACATCCAGAGGTGTTCCTTGAGCCTGACGAGGAAAAACTTCTAGGCTTTTTAGAAGTCTAAGGTATTGTTGACCTTTGACTTAAATATATCTTCCAGGTGGCCTTGAAACATTAAAGAACCCCCCAAACTAGTGGCCAGAGTTAAAGGGCTCCATGATGGCAAAATGACAAATAGGGAAAAACAGTGTTCCATACAATGAGCATAGATTACTAAATTGTTCATGGCTCAGATTTATTTTGGAGTTTCTCTAATTACTTTAAGGAAGCTTAGTCTATTTTACAGCATTGTGCATTTTGCTGCTTCATAAACAACCTGCTGCTTTGGACGTGTAGTGTACCGGTGTAGAAAGAATTCACCCCTTTGGAAATTAAACACACAGGAGGCCTGGCTGAACTAATATGCTCCTAATAGTTTAAAGACTTTCACAGTAAATCCCTTAAAAGTGTGTCTTGACAGGCTTCTTTGCTCCTTCCTGAGTGAAACACAACACTGCAATGGGCTAAGCAGTTTGAAGAATGTGTGCAAACATATATGCATGAATAGATAGATTTAAGAATTCAGCACAAGGCATGTAGTGTTTAGCCAGCACACTCCTCCTCTGAAAGATAATATCCAGTGTTATACTCATTTGTTTGGACAGAGCTTTCTATTTAATAAATAAAGCTGACTGGCATGCAATGGGTCCACTGAGCCAACCAGTATAATCAGTAAATGCATCTTTAACTTTCTAACTTGGACAAGAATCAGACTTTTGTGAGAAAATAGCCAAGCTCAACAAAATCTATAATGAATTAACATAATTAACTAAATGGATGAGTTGGGAGCAGTTTTCCAGCTTTACACATTGCTGAATGTTCATTCTGATTAGCTTAGCTATGGAGTTTGCTTTTTTTTTTTTTTAGATTAGAAGTCATTTTGAAACTATCTGTCTAACAATCCTGTGTCAAATTTTATTCATCCTCAAAGTCCTTTCCGGTAGCTCTAACTTGTCTTGGTGGAGGAGAACCACAGACTGACTTTGAGTGTGATGACGGGTGTTTAAATTGTTCTGTCTGCAGCTCTGACCTGGTCAGGTAATAAACACTAATCTCAGTTAATTGCAGGCTAACCACATAATCGTGAGCAGCTTGGGAGAAAGAAACTCAGTAATGAGACTGGAGCCATGACATGGCCCAGCTGACTGCAGAGACCCTGATATGTCCTTTTGCATTTATGAGCACGGATTCTCCCACAACTCGGGAGTTACCATGCACGAATCTTCATTTTATATCACAGGAGTGGGTCAAATTTTGCAAAGTGGAGGAGACTAAATAACCATCTCTGAACCCAGTTGGACTTACAACTGGCAGAGGTAAATAATTCTATCTTTCTTAAGTCTTACTTTAAGGAAAAGAGCCTAAGATCATGTTTTACATAAACACCTCCTTTCTAAAAAGATTAGCCTGCACTAGATTTTCATCTGAAACTATTTATAATAATAAACATTAGAAGAGTTTAGTGTAGCGTTCTACTTTCAGCATCCAGGTCATTATGATCCCAACTCTACCACACACTGAGACGAAGGAACAGGCCACACACTGGCTTCAAGCCATCTTTAACCTCCTCCACTCTAATATAACCCACTCACCATATGAGCCTCTTTCAAGGGTAATGAGGGAGCAGACTGCTCACTTCCTCTGTCTGGACAGCAGGTTTTCCTATATACAAAAACTCTGCAACACAGATTTTAATCACAGGCATGTCTCAACTTGGGGGGTTATTAGAATGGGTGGGCAGTTGTCTTGGGTCTGTGTCCATGTCATTAGCTCTGTCCAATGTATGGGTGCACACATACAAATTTGTATGTGTGTGTGAAGTTATATATAGCAAGAATATGACAAATTTGTGGAGATCAGATATCTGCGGATTCTCTATCACCCTCACGTGTTAACATTTTATTTATCATAAATAAACTGGATTGAATTTAACTTGATAAATATATTTCCTACTACATGATGATGTTTCACTGTCATGTGTTGCAGCAGATGATGTATTTCACCTGCTACATTTTATTTCAGTAATTATCTCATTTTATTTAGAATTTATTAGTCTATTGTGATTTTATTATTGTGTTTACTATATAATTTATTTTGCTATTGCACTGCAGTCACTGTTGAGAAATGAAATTTTGTTCTCTTGTGTACCCTCAATAAAAAAATGACAATAAAGAATCCTTGATCCTACATGGCAATCTATGCAGTTTACAGACGGCTGATTTTCTTGCATATAAAAGACACAAGCCTGGAGGATGGTGTTAGTTTACTGAGTTCCATACATCATTAATTGAGATTCCTCCTGCACATTTTTTTTGTTTGTTTGTTGTTGTTTTTTTTTTGTTTGTTTGTTTTTTTGTGTTTTGTTGGTTTTTACAATATTTTTGCTCTTCTGTTTCCTTTGTGTAGTGAAGGGAGTACTCAAATACCTTTTAAAAGCATAAGTAAACAGACAAAAATGTACTCTAAATATTATAATTTAAAAAATGTTGAATATAATATTAAAATTAAAAGTATTTGCTGAATATACTGGCTAATGCAGTGGTCTCAAATATCATTAAATGTGCTGACTCTATGTATATTTTAACATAAAAATACAGGCTGTGCTATTTTAATTAAGAATGATACAAATTATGTTACTTGTAACACTGGCAAAATTTCATAGCAGGTGTTACTAATTTGAAAAGTTATTGTTCTTATTGAGTTTACCCACAGTTTACACCTGGACTTTTGATTCTGTGAATCAGAATTAAGCTTTTTTAGATGTGACTGGCAGAGTTAAATGCCATCAACAATGTTACAAAAAAGACTGACTGCAGAATCCATTTAGGGTATTTTACCACCAGTTAGTGCTGCTGCTGATGCTGGTACTGCAGCTGCAGGTAAATCCCATAAAACCAAACATTTAAAATGATAATGGCCATTGAACTATCCAGTATACCGCTTATTATATGGTAACTAACCAAAGCAACAAAAGAAACTTCACACAATATTTCATTTGAATGATTTTATTGTCCTATCATGGCCTCTGCCAAGTAAAATAGTCCTTTTAGCAAACAGAACAATAAAGTTGCAGGTGCAACATGTTACATAAAAATTACCATGAATTTTTATTATAAGTGAATGGACTTCTTTGGAAATTATATGAAAGATGTGAATCAGAAGCACAAAACCCCTTGCCTACAGCCGTGGTCATTATAAAGAACAGGATAGCCCATTCAATTCAATAGAATTTTCTACAGTGATCTGAGGAACCGTATAATAATACAGTTCCTCAACTCCACTGGATTTGCATTGTAGAAAAGTAGTAGAAGGTATAGACCAGACATTTGCTGTGAAATGTAGTGAATTACTAAGAGTCACAAGTATCTGTGACTTAAGCTACTTAAGTAAAGTACAGATACATGCAGTAACAACGTATTTGTACTTCGTTACATTTTACCACTGCCTTTCACTCTCCATTCCTAACTTTTCTACATTAGGCTGGATTATGAGTTTAAAGTATAGTTAGATTTAGATGTTTGTAAATTTTTGAGTTGTAACCTTTACAACTCAAAAACTCAAGTTTTAATTAGTAATGGTCAGACTACCCTCAGAAAATAAAGGATTCCCTCAGTGTAGTAATGTGTGTGTCTGGTTGGAAATCACTGGTCTGATTCATGTAGACACACAGTTGTTCCTATTACTTCATTTACATCTGAACGCTCTAACTTTACAATGCCCAACATGTCTATATTCATCAGCTGCCATCCCCAAGGCCTTTAATTTTTAGTGCTCAAAACAAGAGTCTCCAGGGAACCAAGAGACCTTGCCTGTCACAAATGACTGATTGGATTCGTTGTGACAGCCATGTCAGCGCCCCTCCCTAGACTCTCTGGGGCGATAAAGCCAAGGAGGTGAGAGTTTGTCACCAGATTGACCCACAGTATAAACCCTCCTAATGGTGTGTCAGAGGTGACCTTCTGTGGAGTTCAGGGGCCAAGCTTTTAAAAGAAAAACATCAAACTCGTGGCATCCACACACTCCTCTCGGCAACCTGATGCCCATCTGGAAGCTAACACATGCACACAGTCATACACACATGAGTGGAAAAGAAAGCTGATTTTATATTCGGTTCAGGTGTATTAAAGACACAAATTAAACAAAATGTCTAACATCTAATACCGGTGATCCAAGTAAAATATAGCTTACGTGATTATGGATGGTCCTGAAGGTGCTGACTGGTACTTTAATCTGCAGGATCCTTGAACCTTATGTAGAGGACTAAAGCATTCTGTGAGGTTATCAGGCCTCCATCTGCTCAATTCCCACTCACTCCTGCCATGTGTTTATGGGTCCTGCTTTCAGTCAGAACCCTTTCATCTGAGCGACATTTCAACATTGCAAAAACTAACTTTGATTACTTTTAAATTACTTCTTTTTACAAAGTTTGGATAAAGTTTGGGATTTATTATTGTTAATTAGATTTCTGCATTGCATCAGTATGGAAAAGCAAACAGAAATAGCTCTTGCCTGTGAGACAAACAGGTATTAAAATGTAGTTTGGGATACATGACGGTGGGGTTAGTTTACAGAACACTGGCCACTCATTCTGCAGTGGCATTCATACACAGAGTGTGTACATGGAGGAAGAGCTAGTGTTTAAAAAATGACCACAAACAACAAATAACCCTGGCTGCCAGATAAATTAAAGTTTCTGAGATGAATCTATCAGTCAGGTATGTAATTCAGCTCCCTGTGGAAAACATGACACTGGTTGGCAAAGGTAGCTTAAAGATGCATGACTGCTAGTCTCTGAGATCTGACAGCACATATAGACCAAGCTGTCATATATATATATATATATATATATATATATATATATATAAAGCTTTCGTCAAAGAAATTGATAATATCTTGAACTTCAAAAGTGAGATTTAAATTCCCCCAGCCAAGGGTTTTTAAAAAATGCAGTCATGCAGAAAGTCAAAAAGACATCTAGTGAAGCAGAAGAAAGATTGAGTTCCAGCTGTATATAAAATTGATCCTTTAAAAAAAATGTTCTCTGAAAATTGAGGATTATGAATTTATGAGGCAGTACACATTCAGGTTTCAAGGGATAAATTTTTGATTATCAGACACAGAGCGATAAAAATGAAGGCCAATTTGCATGCAAGGCTGTAAGCCCCTGAAATAACTTCTGAGCTCTTCCCTTGGGCAATTAAATATTAGGACACTTTCTCAAAAGAAAGCTGCACCTTAGGAAAATATTCAATGAAATATTTGTCTGATCCCATTCCCAATATGAAATTGCTTGTAAAACCAAAACAATTACCTCCTGAGAAATTATTTCTGGATAAATCTACACTTCTTATGAGAAAAGTAGGTCAGGTAATGAAGTTCTTGCATCTTTTAGAAGGAAAAAACAATAGTTTACAGACCAAGGTTCAGTCTAGACATGAGACAGGAAAGAGAATATTTAATAGCCCGTGTTAATGGTCAGGACTACTTTTGATTCCAGCGATAGCAGTCAGGTCTTTTTTCATGCTCTGTTTGCTGCTAACCACCAGCCACAAGTGCAACCCACATTAATGTTTCTGATAATGTGATTCTGGTGACTGAGAACATTCAACCCCACTGCATTCACCCCTGCTCACATTGACACACAATAAAACTCAGGGAAATAGATGAAAACTTAGGTGGGAGGATTTAGAATAATGTGAGCAGCTAGCGGTGTTCGTAACCTTCGACCATCATGATAATGTGGTGTATCAAATCCTCTAAATCACTGGCTGGGTCCTCAAGATATTCCTTGTTATGCTGAGTTTCCATTTATGAGAAGAAAGCATGCTGCAGTGTTTAGTCTACATAATGTCTAAAACAACAATTATCAAATAATTTTTACAGCTTTATCTAAATGGACAACATGAATGTTACACAGGAAGCCATGAATCCCAGGAATTAGTCAAATTAGCATTTCTTCTCACCAGACTTCAGGGTGGATGAATGAATCACTATTTCAGCAAAGAAACCAGCATCTCCTCCATCTTGCCTTGTGGCTTGTACCAGTTGTCAGTTTTTACTCCACAATGTTTCTCTGTGTTGTGTCTTAAGTGTGTCGATCCCAAGTCTTTTGTTGCCTCTTATGTCCACAGTATGTATCAACTACAAAAATAATAAATAAATAAATTATTAAATTAATAAATTAATAAATTAATAAATTAATAAATTAATAATTTAATTTAATTTAATTTAATTTAATTTAATTTAATTTAATTTAATTTAATTTAATTTAATTTAATTTAATTTAATTGTGCAGGTGAGATTAAAAACTCCTTAATGGGTTGTAACATATCTCACCTAAACATTCAAAATAACCAAAAATTCAACATTACTTAACATTGCATAAAAAAAATCACTGAAATACAGTATAGTACCAAATAGATGTATGAAGTAAAAAAATAAACAAAAAATGGCATAGGCATTTATGTATAAAATGTGCATAAAGCTGTATTTATGTTTCATAATTTCTGGTGAGATTGGATTTACAATTACACACCCATGCTTCAGCTGTCTGTGCATCCAACACTGTTTATGAAGCTAATACTCTTCTTTTTGTGCTTTACTTTAACACATCAGCAGAATATCTTTACTTTAATAATCCTACTGTAACTTCATTACCAGATATATTTTAAATCACATGTATGGAAATAAAAATTAAAATGTTTATACTTTAATAAAGATGCAGATAAGTGTGGGTACATATTTTGCAAGTCCACAGGCCTGCAGACTTGTACCATATTAAGAGTCTGTGTGTTTTAAACCAAGCTTTCTACTGTGAGCACCATAAACACCATGATTCAGTTCAGGTATATGCAAAAGCTTGTAAGTACAGATAAAGACAAAACTGAAAGTCAGCTTCGGAGTATGATGACGGTACAAAGTACAACATGATTCATGATGGCTAGAGTTTACATTAACGACAGGCAGCAAAGCAGCTATGGAAAAGAAGAGGAAGTAACACCCTTTTCTGAGTACTTGCTAATGTCTCACACATATTCACCAAGTCTTTGTCTTGCCAGCCATTGTCTCTCAGAGAAATGACAATGGTCACCATCTCTTTGCAAGAGTGTCGGACATCTGTGAGAAAAGAGACCACTTTCTCTGGGCTACTTCCTTTGTGCCAAACTCTAAACAAACAAAGCATTGTGCTACCGCGCTGTTACTGCCACTGATGTCCATAGACTGTCCCTGTTTATAGACTTAATTGTGGCTTCACACAGCTGAAGACTGCTAATTGTTAGGACTGTTGAAAACCAATGGGTAGCCATGTCCTTTAAGCATTCATAGGCTATTTAATGGTTTGTAGCTCAACTGAATAATTTTTGTCTTTTTACTTTTAATTATTGCAATGTATGGTGAAATAAAACGAATGAACTGCTCAACATAAAGTTATTTTTCTATGACATTAAAAAATAAAGCTTTACCTCACTTTCTTTCCCAAACGCATAGCATGACTTCTATTATGGATTATCAACCTTGTCATGAGAGTCTTTGATTAGTAATAGAATAAATCAAAGCTACACATGTCCGAATTTGCACAACTATATCAAGGTTGCTCAGTATTATGCTAATTTAGCCCTGTATATGTGCCCAAACAGCTCTCTGATTGCACTGCTTCTTCCTCTCCTTAGGGGTGCTCTTTATATCAGAAGGTGTTGATTAGATAGTGGTCCACACTCACATTTGCAATTCCGGGTACATTCTCACATTGCTGTGCACTTATAGTTGTTCTGCAGAGGGAACTTTGCAGACAAAGTGCTATGATTTACTGTTTGGTATAAACGTTTGTCTTTTGTGTTTTTCTTTATCATCAAAGGCCTATTAATACTTTTACACAATCTGCCACATTCTTGTAGATCCTTGTTGAATTTTTTTATTTATTATTACATGTCATTATTATCCATCCTGGGTCTCTGGGAAACCTGTTTTTGTTTCCCATTTTGTCAGCAGGATCATCTACCTTGAGAAAATTTCAAACTCTTAGGACATAATTGTGAGAACTTATTTCTGGCCTCTTAACAATAGAAAATAGTCTGACCCCAGGCCACAAATTTACAATTAAATTGCTCATTTCTGGAGGTGTTCGAGCAAACAGAAACCTTGGTTACTCTCCGAGCTTCATCTTGTCAAGTGCTTTGTTTAATTCAGCCATGCACTTCATCCCGTGATGACCACTTGGTGAGTGCACTCCACACCAGAAGGCAATTGGCTCCAGCCTTTGGTCTCAGTTTGGCCGTCTGTGCTAAAGTAGCTGCACGCTCCCACAATAACAGTATTGACGTCACTGGCCACCGTCGGACTCTTGCCTCCTTCAGGTTCTCCTCCCAAGCTCCGATTTTGGAATGCCACTGTTTTGAACCTGAATTGTCCAGGACGACAGAACAAACACAAGAACATAATGATAGTTTATATTTGTCAATAGAAAATAATAGCTATTTCTTTCTGAAAGTGTAAACAGAGGATGTGAAGCTTTTAAAAACAAGAACGTGCTTAACACAAGAGATTCCTCATATCATGGTTACTCAATTCAGTCTTACGAGGGCCACAATCCAGCAGCTTGTATTGCTGCTTAAACATACCCGAATCAAGTTAAATGGATTGAACAGCCTATCACGTTTTGCACTATGACTCGTTAATTTGAGTCAGGTGTGTTGGAGCAGGGATACATGGAAAACCTGCTGGATTGCGGCCCTTTTAGGGCCGAATGTAGTAGCCCTGCCTTATATAAACCACCAGGCTTTGTTAGAAATACTGTATAACAAAGTCCTTAACTTGGTCACGTAGTTTTTGCTTGTCATTAACAAAATGCAGTGCAGGGTTAAGTTTTAGAAAATTATGCAAGACAGACCATAAAACTAGTATAATACAATGTTAATATAGTAATAATAATACTTGATTAATCTCAAAATAGGAAATTATTTTAATGATAGCTGTTCTGAACTAAAGCTGTTTAACAAGTTTGGTTTGAAGACTGTAATTACTTTAGGGATAGACACTAAGTTATAATCAACAAGTGCAGTTAGCTCAGTTTTTTGTTTTTTCCAAACCCAAATTCTGGACTATGGGCCTCACATCATCACTGCAAACAGTAATAAAAAAACAACAACAAAAACAGAAGATGATTATTTTCTCAGCTGTTCTTATTTTATATACACAAGCATCTGCAGACCCATCACGTCAAACAGCAAGGGTCTCTTCTGACTAAGCTAGTGTTCTTTTTTGTTTCATATTGCATGTATAGACCACACTGACACAATTTGTGGCTGTTTTTCAGTTCATATCATATTGTTTCATTTTATATCTCTTCAAGGCCCCTCTTTTCCTATTATTCAAATAAAGCAAGCTATGTTTGTGATATCTCTTAGAAGTATTTTTATGGCTTTGTCTCTTCTAATTCCCTTTCTTGCTTTTTTGTGTTATGTGTATGATTTTTAAGTACATATATTTCTGAAAAGATAAATTAATGACTTATTTATTGTTGTAATTATAACAATAAAATATTTTGTTTAAATATATGGGAGCTATAATGCTATTTCATGTTGGATGGTTTAAAACAATTACCTTCCCTTCTACAAGACTTTTGTTGACCGCATTTGACACCTTGCAACCACTAGCAGAGTAAATAACCACACACGCACTGTTTTCTGTAAAAATAGTGATTTGGTGTTCACTTATTAGGCAAAACCTTGACGACAAGAATGATGAAGAATGCGTCCGAGTGTGTCATTTCCGACAGTCCTTGAACGAAGCAAGCTGCAAAACTGCGAGAGAAGCAGTGATTGAAGGGAGAGTAGAGCGGCGGTGGCGACGACGGCCATCTTAGAGCTACCGTGGTAACCGACACTCATCTTCTGGATTTTATTTTTCTTGTTAGAAAAACATTCCGCCTGACTGAAGAGGGACGAAGAAGGCTGTGTTTGGCTTCGCCGCGGTTGAACTCGAAGTCGGGATGCGGTTCCGAGGGAATAAACAATTTGCATCCGCTGTCGGACTGGTCCTCGGACTGTTATGTGCGGTGGAGGCAGCTAAAGGTAACTAAGCTGGGATTTATATCCCGTTGTCTTGTTTGCCCGTGCGCAACTGACAGGTTTTCTTCTTCTGCTTTTTTAATCATTTGGACTGGAAGTGAATGGTTTCTCTGAAGCCTCCCGGTTCTGTCTAGACGCTGAAGGTTAAAAGAAAAAGGTTAGCTGGGCTGTGCGGTCCAGAGGGATGCCTTCTCACTAACCTGTTCAGGGATGGTCAGTCCTGTCTGGAGCCGCAGCGGATTGATGTTCCCGTCGGTAGCAAGTGCATCCCGCGATATTATCTCTTAATTTAACCTTAAAACAATAAGAAATGACATATCATTCACTAAATTTAGTTTAATCTCAAATCTCAGTGTGCTACTTGCGAGATAATATCAAGGGTACAAAACGACCCCCTTCTGTCATCTGCATTTATTCTATTTTTGGGTTTGTTCTAGTCGCTTCTTCAGACTCATTTTCACAAAGATTAGAAATATACCCCAGGTTTTCTACATTCATTTTACTTTCACGTGTCACACACTCCCTGTATTTAAGTTTATTTATTTTTTAACAGATTTTGGAAGTATACCCGATTCTAGTCTATTGATATTTGGTCGCGCAGCTTATTCTTCCATTATAAGATTTAATGTGTGGGTTTGGCAAGGTTTTGGTCGCACCAGGACGGGGCTCTGTTGGCTGCGCATTGCAGATCTTCTTCACATGTCCCTGTTCTGTCGGTGGATTTTAAATATTAATGTGCTGTGAATCAGAATAAAAAGAAGCCCTCAGTGGGTCTGGTGCCTGCTTACAAGTAGAAACTATACAAGAACTCAAAGTGTTTCTGTTCCCATCTTTTGCAACGTCACCGATGGACATGTCTTTATTTGCTGCAGGGCGGTCCTCCTCCCTCCTTACAGCAGCTCCCTCCCAGCTCCAAAACACCCCCCTCCCAGTCTAAATTCATAGACTGCGTTTTAACGTTGAACTCACGAGCTTCCTGATAAAGGGTGTGTAAAGACAGGTGCATATTATTAGTTACTCGCCGTATCAGCATGCCTGGGCAGCCACCAACTCTGCAGGCAACTGACTGTTGTGTATTTGGTGTTACACCCATTTTATGTCTCATAAAAAGAGGAAAAAAAGAGACCAAAATAAATAAATAAAGACACACCCACACAAGGTGAAAGGGATAAAGGTACCCATTACTGTCTGCACAAGGGGATTAATCCCAGCCACTTTTTCCTGGTTTCCATGTCACGCAGCTGAGAATGCACTGCAGTAACTTAATTCTCTTTCCATCAATCAAAAGGAAAAGGCCAATTGCACTTAGTTCTGGGTGGTGTGTGAATGTAGCTTCCTCTAATGGAGACCAGTGTGAGTAAAGTGCACCTGCTACCTTTCCTGTTCCTATCAGGAAAGAACACCTGTGAAATCAACACCTTGTTGAGGGCTTATCTTTTATTAAACAAAGATTACCTGTTTTTGTTTTTTTTTTCCATCATGTTACTGCCTTATTACCCATATATTTTTATTATCTGCCATCTGGTGGCAAACCAGGAAGCTAAATGCTCCTGATGGTGTTGTCTTGTTGCTCTTCAAGGATCTATTATATATATATCTTTATAGAAATTTGGATGCCATTACTAAAAAAGGTTCATCATAAAGGGTTGGAGCACATCCTGTACTGTGTGATAAATTCCACTGCTAGAAGTTAAAATAAATGATCTCCACTGTTGTTAACTATAACTACTCTCCACTGCTTTAAATGATTTTTAAGAGACACTTCAAGGGTTTTTCATTAATTCAATATGCTGTTTGTCACTTGGGCTCACCCATGTAATTTATTTTTCTTTTTCTGATACCATGAGCAGCTGCTGGGTGTCCTCATGTTCTCGAGTCAAACATTAGTTCTGCAGAGACGCATGAGCTTCCCCTGTGCACACAATCAGACAAAAGAAATGCTGGCTGCTGGGAAGTTTCTTGGCTCATTCATCATTGAATTAAGTTAATTCTACTCGACCAAATTGGATGCCCTGCTTTGTGTGGTGCTGAGATAACATATGCATTCTCCTCACATGGCTGGGGCATATTACAGGTCAGACACAACAGTTTCCTCCCAAGCCTCCAATCTCTGTAAAGTCTAAGGTTACTTGTAATTGCGTGTGAGTTATACTTGAAGAAATGTCTCGGGCAATATTTTTATTTGTCAACTATTGGTCAGTTTATTTTGTTTTTATGTTACATCACAAACAGTATGGCTACATGAATACATGTCATCAAGTTTCTCAATTCACACTAAATATCTAATATATTATTACTTAAAATAAATTATTTAAAAGATTTGTTGTTTACCAGTAATTGAAGTCATCTGAAAATATTATGACATATTCATTTACAGCCAAAAAAAAAAATTTAAAAGGCAGTATTTGCTGAAACCTCTCACCCAACTTTTGAAATGCTCTCATACCAAACTAATTAAAAAGTGATTAGACCTTTAGCATCTCAGAAACCAGGAAGAAGCCATCTGAATAGCCCTTGAGAAATATGAATGCTCAGATTTTCTACATGCTGCAGAAACATCAAGCTATCATTGATCAGTGTGGTTTTAGTCCTGTTGGTATTTTATTGCAAACAGAAACTATGTGCTTGTTCGTAGTTGACAATGACAGCATTGTTTGCCTGTTCTCTGCAGCTTGAATGACACTGTTTAATGCCATCGTCAGTTTACATTCTTCTTTTTTCTCAGAAATGGCTTAATTAAATGTAAACAAAACAAAGAATAATGGCTAAAATCTATAGATAGAAGAACTTTTAAAAGTTTTGCTCATGTTTTACTTGTCAGAAGTTAATCAGCCGATAAAACAAGTCGAGACAACGTCAGCCCTCATTGTTACCATAGATCATAAATACAACTCAGGAAACTTAGACCTCTAATGAAACTATTTAATCCTAAAAATGTCTTGCTTTAGTTCAGGTTGAAGACAGTTTGAAATGCACATGTCCTGCTCAGGAGTGTTAAAAGATTTAGCAAGAATTCCAACAAGTACATTCATGGTTACTATAAACTCTGTTGTACTAACGTACAACTTGCTATTACAAAAGTGCAAGGATGATCTGAGCCGTTATGTGCGTATGACATCAAAGTTGATTTTATCTCTGTGTGTGTATGTAAGAGTTATGGTTGTCCATCCATTAGCTAAATCTATTTTAATCTTTAGGGGGTCACAGCTGATGCTGGGCAAGAGATTCACTGTAAACAGTTCAATAGTCCATCACTGGACAATCACACGCAAGTTCGACAACTATGCACGATCTCATGCTGTGCATGCCTTTGGAGAGTAGGAGGAAGTCCAGGAAGGTACTGAGACAACATGAAAATGCTACATGACAAGAAGACTGAATCACTGGACACTGTTTTCCTGTTATAATGTTTAGATGTGTGGGAGACTGGATAAAATTAGCTTTAAGAGTGGTTATCATGGTATTAAAAAAAAGAACAATTAAAAGCTGCACAACAAGTGCAGACACATCACACCTTCTAAATGATAACCTTTTGTTGGTTCTGTCCATTTCAGCATAATCAAATTCTTTGAGTCGTGTTTCTCACTGGATTTTACTGAAAATTGATATATATTTGTTGATATATCAACATATAAAGTTCCAAATGCTAAGGCTCTGCTCCCACAACTCAATTCATACATTTTTCCAGAATTTATTCAGAGATTTCTCAGAGGAACAAAAGGCTTTCAGGGTCGGGATCTTACGTCACAGTATGGTCACTGTTCAAAAGATCACAATTCAAGTCCCTCAACAATGTGAATATGAGATAATCTCCAAGTGCTAAGATGGTGAAGAATTTCTATTTGGTTGTTTGCCACTCATGTTATGAAACTACTGGACTCAATTTGGGTCAGTGGTGACTTTCCCCTGATTGGTGCGTTTACCAGCTGAATAGAGTCAGTGAACTGTTAAGAAAGGGTCATTGAGTTGTGAATATTAAGTTGGCCAGATGACTGGGAAGTTGTGTCAGTCATCAAGAAAGTATTTTTATTGTAATATTGATGAGCTTGCTTGATGACCAATTTTTTTCTTCATTTTTATTTGTTTTAGCACAATATAATAAACCAACCAAATATACAAGCAATCTAGTCACAACACAGAGTTTTTTCTGAAAGAAGTAGCAGAACTGAAGTTGAACGCCCTTGCTCACAAAAGTGGAACTAATGGTGAAGGCCATTGTGTTAATTCTGCAAGGAAGTGCATTAAAAATCAGAGCATGCAGTTTTTAATTCGTCTAGTATGTGCGGCTTATCTGGCTGTTACCTCCTCCCCTCAGTCCCATCGCTTCCAGAAGAAAGGAAAGTGTCACTGTGGAGCTATTCACATTTGGGTGTGTTCACATTAAGATTCAAATTGCATGGGAAACAGGTAACCAGAGAGCACATTACCTGCCACAGGTTAACTTCACCCGAGCGTCTGTTTAGAGCTTCATCTGGCTCACTCTCACTTATTTGCTCACACTGCCGCTTTTGTACAGCACACAGAGAGGTGATTGAGCTGCCTTCGAGGCTCCGTGGCTCCCAGCCCCCTCTTCAGAGGACTGCTGTGGTTGTCCGGGGTGTGCCTACTCTGTTGGGCGGTTGTGACTGCACAGAGGACAAACAAATGTTGTTGCCTGGCAGGGGAACTGAGAGGCTCTCCTGTGTGAACCAGCTTTAGGGAGTCAGTCCCCCTGAGGCCAGGGTTTCCTTTAGGCGTGTTAAGGCTTCTGAAAACAGTTTCTGGTCTGTGATGGAAGTGGCTTGCATCAACAAGCTCAGGAGCTTGCATTGCAAGACAAATAGAGAAGTGTGCCCACTGTTTCAGGCTGTGTGCAGATTGTCCATTGATTATTCCTGGTCCACTTATCAGCATAATGGAAGTCATTCCTTAGATTTGCATGCATCACACACCTTCACCTATTGGGCAGCAGTTTCTGTTTGTCTCTGCTGAACATTTTTTTCTGATTCAGATAAGGCCTGAATTTGTCTTCTAACTTGCCACAAAGGCACCTTTCAATTCTTGAAAACACACCTGTTTTCTAAACCCATCTCCCCTGGCAAGCACAGGATTATCCAGTACTTAAAAATCAGTATATCCTTCAAATTGTTTAGATGCTGTGGAGCAGTCAGCATAAGTGGTTCTTTGCATTTTTCTCTGTATTTTTGTTTGTAGACTCTGTACTTTACAAAGTGTTCCAAACTATTGCTGGGAACACTTTATAGTCTGACTTCTTCTGAGAGTGCAGATAAGCTCTTCCGCTTTTTTTCAGTGTGCTTCTGCAGCTAATTGGACAAGTATGAACAACCTGGCAACAGAGAGGCTTTATTTAGTCTCAAACAACGGCAAGACCATCTGCACACACTGCTTGAAGAGCAGGCAGCTACTTGAACTATTTCTGATTAGCAGGTTTAGCTAATATTTTTTTTTTCTGCAATGTGTGATTAATTGGTATTTGCATCAAAGTTTAGAGTGATTATTTAGAATATTTCTGCAAATTTGGGCCATATGCACTAGCTGTTTAGTATGTAATGTGATGTACAGTATGATAAATTCATGCATGTTGTATCAGCTTTTGTAGACTTGCAGTTTTACCCTGCTTATAGTCAAGATGCTAGTTTCTTTGTCATTATGTTGTACAGAACTAAATCCACAGACAATTTAACTGTTACTGAGTTGTGGTTAATTTGATATGTAATGTCGGAGAGCTTTACATTTGCTTGTGATTAAAGGAGTTGATCCGGAGACTGCTGGCCTTATAATTTGAGCTAATTTGATGAAGCAGAGCTCTGAGGAACGTCAAAGGCTTGACACGTGAGTGCAGCATCATCATTACACAATGAGCCCTTTGAGTTTCCAAGGCATTATTAGGCTTCATCTGATAACCTTAGACCGCTGCCACAATCTAGACAGTGTGGCATGTTTCTCTTGTTTCCTCCAGGGTAAAGAAGTGACCTGTAAATTGACCAGTATTATGCATTTCAGCAGGAATAGTCAGGCTTATACAGTAGTTGGACTTTTGGAAAATTTTGCATGTGTTTAAATTTTAGCTATATTTAATTGTCTCTTTTGGAAATGACACTCAGATTTGCTGCAGTATAGGTGTGGTGCAATGATTTTATTCTCTGTCTGTGAGTTGCATGGCTGGCGGTACAGACGGCCTATTGAATGTCAGGATTATCAAGACCTATTGTGGCTCTAACATTCTCACAGGAAGTGTTTCATCACGGTTAATAGGTCAAACTGTATAGGTTAGGCTTCAGTAAAAGAGCAAGGCAGCCATAATGGGGCTTCGTCTTTGTGTCCATGTGAATAGATGGTACATTACTTCATTCTTTGGGAGTTACGCAAAATCACAGCAGTTATTGTATACCTTTGCAGTCCAGTCTAGAAATGTTGTATTCCTTAAATATGCACACCTTAATCCTGTCTCCTATGATGTCAGTTACAGAACAAGCATGCAAGTGAGGACCATGAAGTACAGCCAAATTTTTTTTGTTGTTTTTTACCACTTTGGCTCCTTTTCTTCCAAAACAGTGTGTCCTCATGTTAATGAGTAATTGATATGGCTAGGTGTAATTTAGCATTTAGGATGTGGCAGGGATTCTGACTGCTGTGCTAGTTATTGAGATAACATTTACTGATCACAATTCCAGCCTGTGTGACTATTTTTTTTTCAGGTTAAAAGATCTGTTTCAAAGAGAAGCATTTTTTAAAGCATCAACAATCTAACCCTCCTGTTCTACTGTGATTAAAGTACACAGTGCAGATGGCAGAACTGATCTGTAGATGGTTTGGCACTCATATTCTAGCCAAGTGATTTATCCTAGCCTACCTGTGGGGGAAATCACATGTTTATTAACCCTCTTCTCTCCAAAATGTTCTCCATCTTTTAGGTTTACATTTTGTTTATTGTTTGGGCATCTTACAGCAGATCTTAGGTGTCAAGCAGGGATTTTTGTTTATATTGTAACATCATACTCATCCCCACTTGCACACAATAAAATCTTGGCGAGTGCCTTTATTGTTTTGTCTGCTGCTCATTGTTTGACCTTGTGAGTAACTGAAACTGTGCCATGTCGTTACAGGATTACTTGTTATAGGCTTTATTTGCTGTGTAACAAGATTTCAAACCACTTCGTTTCTGGGTTGTGAGGACGTTCAGTTGCCCACCATCTCTGTCCATATAGTCATGGCATGCTATGTGGTTTTGAACCCCAACATTTGACTTATTTTATATAAAAACACACACAAATGAATTGTTTTTACATTTCTTACCATTTGTCTTTTTAGCTTCTCTGTTATGAATATGGTATTCTGTAGGCGTCATAATTTGCTGCCTTTTACATCGATGTAGTAAAATCTTAACTCTCCATCTAATATTCATTGTGGTGCTAGTAGTGTCCTTGTGCTTAAAATAGGATGGTAAGGAAGTGTAGTCCTTTTTTCTTGCAAATATAAGCAGTGGCCTAAAATGTATTTTTCATTTTTAACTTCACCTTTATCTGATAAGACTGTATTATTCCAGGGATAGAGACGTGAACTGAGAGGAAACCACTTTACTTGTTTTTTCTTAAGGCATCAGAAAAATAGCTAGTATAGCTTTGTCTGTCTTTTCAGAATTTATATTAAAATAGAGGTATATTCACCAACAGAATTAAGGGGTACTCCTATAATTATTGCCTTCTGTGTACCTTGAAGTAAGTTTAAAAGCAATATTTTCCATAGACAATTAAACCTGTACTTCTACTAGAAATAACTTTCCTCAAACAGCTGTGCCCTGGTATGTTTTAACATCTGATGAGTTAGTCCTCTAATTTCTGTTTTAGGTTGTACATTGGATGGAGCTTGAGTAAGATTAAATAAAAATGGGATTGATTTCCGACCTATTAAAGGACTTGCTGCTTTTGTCGTTTCTTTTTCTTTCTGTCATTTAACAGAATATTTTTCTGCTGTGGTTTCAAAGCAAATTTTTGATGGTTTTTTTTTAAAGCAACCTCTGCAGCAGATAATCAATACATGAGTTGATAGTTGAAAGGATTTCAGCTTACATGGGACACATCACTTTTATTTTAAAGTATGGTTAAAATAATTATTGCAGTATTGATTTATTTAATACTTGTGGTTGGTTGATTAATTTGATTTATCTTTATTGGTGTAATTTGAGAGCTAAGTCTGCATGTTATAATTGTGCTGCTAATGAGTTTGAGTGGCATCACATAGATTAGCTTATTAAGTTTAAATTAAGACAATGGAAGCTCTCCATGTGAAGAATCCTTCCTTGTCAGGGTGCATTATTTCAAAGCCCCTTTTCTAATCTTATTGCCCTAATTCCTCAGTCTTTTCATGTCGAAGCATATTTTCCCTCCCTCATTCCCTCTTAAGATTATTCTAAGTATGATTTGTGTATGCATACAACATTTTCAAAGAATACGATATCTGCATTTTTGAGAATGGCATCTTGTCTCTCTGTGTGAACAAATGTTATCTTCATTCACTGCGGGCAAACAGGGGATTGATGAAGCTGTCTTGTCAGAGGGCCTTGTTGGTAATTTCACACAATGCATCTCTGAATTTCATGCTTTAAAGAAAATGTTATAGATTTCATTTTCATGGTGTGTCTGAGTCAAAGGCGCTGTGATACCACCAGCACTGCACACTAGTACTGCAGTTTGAATTTAGTAAAGGACATGAGGCTCTGCTACGTCCGTCCTCATATTGACACTAACTCCACATTTTGCCATCTGTGAATGTATCTGTGTTAACTCTTGTTTCAGCTCATCTGTGCTGCCAATTTCAGACAATTGTTGGGAATTGGTCGTGCTCATCAGACTGTTTGTGTCACAGCACTAACTTTGTGACAAAGCAGCACAACCATATACCCCATTTAGCTTTATCCATGTTATCCATCCTGACATTTGATTTGTGTGTTTGTTTTCAATTGAAATTTGCAATCTAAGTACGCTTTCAGATTTGCCCATAGGTCAGTGGGAGGATATGCATTACACTAATGAGAAGAAACTGCTTTTAAGATGAAGGGAAATCAAATTTAAATAGATATGACTGGAATGATACTGGCAGGCATCTTTGTTAGTTCACCCGTTTTATCATTAGAATCAAGCTGAAATGATTTTCTTAAATCTACATTAACTTCTCTATTTCATATTGTGCCTCTCAGTGCTGGTTCTGGTTAAGCACAGCTAAGAGCTAAAGCCACAAACGATGCATGGACAAATGTGAGGCTCACATGTGACCCAGCTAACGCAACTGTGACTCTGTGGAAGCTAAAGCAGATTATTTTAGCAGTCTGGCCTGGCAATCTGTCTGAAGACATCCACCTCACTTCAGGTCACGAGACACTTAGCAAGGTGATTTGTTAGGCTTAATTCATTCTAAAATGCAGACAGGGATAGCAGTAATGTATTTGTATTGAACACTGCTTTTGCAAGACAGGATTTAACCAGGGATGTCAAGTAAGGGCAAGGTTTCATGTACCTCTTCAGAATGTGTTTATGTAACCTGATATTCTAGATTAAGTAAAAAATGTTTGAGTATAATGAAGGTCTTTCATACAGTGGAAAATTATGAGACAACATTTCAGTGTTCTCATGTTCTTTTCACCTAAAGTAACATCATCTCTATCAAGTCATGCCGTGAAATCAGAGGCTGTTTTGTAGATATCATGCCCATCTTTCTCAGCTCATTTTCCTCTTACCTTTCCACAGTCAAATATATTATTTATGCAGAAAAATACTCCCAATAAATATGAATTCTAAAGCTATACCTGCTAAAATAAGCATTTCAAGCCATGTTTTTCAAGCAAAGCTTACATTCAGAACATAGTGATTTTTAAAGCTGCTTTCACTGAGAGGTTTTTAATTGTGCTTGAAAATTGTAACTTGGTGCCTTGTGACTACTTTCCTTCAGTGTGGGATATCTCTGTTGAAACAGTCTCAGTCATATTGCTGATTCATTATGATGCCCACATTATACCATCGCTTGCAAGTAGGTAATTAATTTACACTGAATGTGTAATCACTGAGAATTACGCTAAATTATGTGATGACACAAATACAGTTATTTGCTTCGCTGAAATTGGATTTAGTGTAGTGCTGTTTCATGTAATCTGAAAACATTTCTATGATTTCTTTATACTCTGCCCGGTTTAATGTGATGTGGTTGCTATTAGAAGCTCATAACATGACTGTAACACAGACGGCATTAATGAACATGAAGCATTCTGTTCTCTGTTGATGAGTGTATGATGCTGACTCTTTCTACGACATAAAAGGGTTGTGGATTTAGTTAGGATTAATCTGTTGTGGCGCACACTAAGAATATTACTTAAACTGCCATTAATGCTTAATGTGTTGTTTAGTTCATCATATAAAAACATGAAATTGTAAATAAAATGTCCTTTGAGTCAGCTGGTGAGAAAAATCAAATACACCTTTTTTTTATTATTTATTATTTTTTTATATGTTAATTGTGTAAGTTGAAGTAATGTGAGCTCACATGTAACAACAACCTTTGCTCTGGCAGCTCAGTGGATTGATTAATTGGATGCCTGTTTTCCGTTAGTATATTATTAGCAATAATTTACTAAACTACCTTTGACAAAACTAATACTAGATGATAATTACCACATAATTTATTGTCACAGATTTTTTTTTTTTTTTTTTGCTAAATATGGTTCATGTGTATGTATGCATTCCCATACATTAAAGCTTTATTGTAAGCAGCAAAGAAAAAAGTTCAGCTACCTTTCTACAAATCCAAGTTCTTCCTTTAATCTAAAACTAAGCTGTCCAAAACACATACTTGTCTGAATTCTACCTGCCTTAGTTGATCCATAACTCCTTTGATAAGTGTGACAACTCAGACGTTGCATTTGTGTCAATTAATCCAAAAGGAAGTTGTCAATTAGCATTTAGCATGAACTGATTATGGGTTTTACATAACTGAAACATAACCTTGTTAACTATAGATTATGTCGCTGTACAGTTTCCTACGTAACATTTGGCAACGTTATTGCGCTGTGGCCAGTGATTTCCTGCCATTGATTCTCAAGGCTGTTGCAGCAGGTTATTGTTAGCATGTGTTAGCTTCAGTGGATGGTCAGGTCATATCAGATTAACCAGAATGTTAACATTGCTTGTTGAACTTCTGAGTTATGAACAGTGAGCAACAAAAAATAGAGCTGTTGTAAACAGACAAAGAAAGATAACTTTATTTATAAAGAGTATTTAAGCTGTTGGCCAGCGAGGCACACAAATTAAAAATAAAAGCAAATAAAGGCACACACAACATATGTAAAAAGAAACACAAATAAAACACAAACATAAAACAAAGTCAACTATTGCACATCAAGAAATGCTAAAGAGTAAACGTGCATCTTTAGCTAACTTTTAAAGGTCAGGTCATGCAAAAAGTCATGATTTCTTCATGTAATACTATCCCTCAAAAAAAATTCAAAACACTGTCACAGACTGATGTGAACTAGGTTTTCTTTTTGTGTGTAGTCCAGTTACCTCACTCAGTGTATCTGTTCCCCACAGTGGGCTGTCAGCCACAGTTAGCATCATGTTTGCAGATCAGGGGCACAGGAATGCCATCACCTCTTCTCACTCTGGAGTAAGACTGCATATTGCCTGTAAGGGAGCCGCATCTCTCTTGCATCAATACTGTTTTCTGACCTGGCCCAAATGTGTCACTCACTACAGCATTTTCCGCTGCCACCAGCTACATCTAAGCAGTAAAATCCTGTCTGCTGTCGGGATACTTCCTAGGCCAATGGGCGCACTCAGTCATGAAGAGCCCAACTCCTGCAGCACAATGTGGTCTAAGAATCAAACTCAAACATCCACTGACACCAGCTGTAGTCTCTTACAATTTTACTGTCGTAGAAAGTATGATCACGGAGTCATCCTGAAATAATTTGGTCTCTTTCTTTACTTTTAATAGTGTAGTACATAACATGGTAGATATGATTTGGAAAATTTAGCAATGCTAGTTTTAGTTCTGTCTGCAGTGATGCACGCTCTTAGTCCTCATTTACTCTTGGTTGCCTGCTGCTGCTGCAGGTGATCCCTTCATTTTCTGCAGAGCTTCTAAAAATAGCATTAAAAGCATCCCAAGCCTCATTAAAAATGTATTTACCCTGCATGGGGGAAGGGACGAGATAAAAGTCAAGCTAACAGTATGAGCAAACAGATATGAGAAGAGATAATTAAAAGCACAAATAAAAAATGCTAATTGCTACATAGTGTCATTAAAGCAAGTTATTGTCATTAAGATATTTAGTCTTGGAGTAAAAAAAAAAACAATACCATAAGAGATTTTGTGTAATAAACTAACATATTCTCTCTCTGTTTCTCACAGTCAATAAGCACAAACCATGGATCGAGACAACATATCACGGGATCGTGACAGAAAACGACGACAAAGTTCTTCTGGACCCTCCTCTTATTGCACTGGACAAGGACGCTCCTTTACGCTACGCAGGTGAGAGAGAGAACGTTTAATGCTGCTGCTGCTCCCTCAGTGATCTTAAGACTGTACTGATATTGACTCTTTAATCATTTCACACAGTTAAAGAGAAAGGCGTATCACTCTGTATCTATAAACTTTGAATAATGTACATTTCACAGACATTTCAAGGACATTGATGTGTACTTTTAAAGGCATACGATCAAATTGCTAATAAATTATGCAAGAGCTGAATTAATTATTCTTAACAAATGAAATAGGACAGCTGCATTTAACATGGAAGTAAAACCTCTAATCTATTCTGAGCATCATACTTTGAAATCACAAGTGCGTCATGGTTAATGTATGAAGGTCTTGCTCCCTGCAGCGCATTTTATTATGTATAACTCTTAATTCATCGTGTAATAAAGGTTATGTCTGAGATAAACTATGTTTCTTTAACGTATCTAATGGCCACTGACTCAGCTGCGAAGAGAGCACGAACTGTCAAATCTTCCTTTATTTTTTAATTTACAGTTGAACTTCTGGTGGCACATGTGTTGACTCAAAAGTGTTTTGATCATTAAATTTTTATTACTCTGCTTTCATTCTAAAAGGCAGCTGGCTGCCATATCCTCCAGACTGGCCCTTTTGATAAACAGATAAAAATACTTTTTTAGGTCTTTTTTTCTCTCTACAAGTGCAGAGTCACAATTAGAGTGCTTTATGAACGAAGGCCACATTGGCTCTGGGGGTTTTTAATCACATCAGGATTGACTTTGGCCAGAATTCAAAGCACTACCACACTGGAAATGATTTTCCACCATTTCACATCACATGAGTGATTCCTTTTTTTTTTTTCTTCTTTTTTTTTTATCTGCAAGTCTTCACATTCAGTGCGCTCACTCACTTTAGATTGCTTTAACCTCAGATTAGTACTCCTGATTTAAAGTGAGAGGTTTTTAAATCCACGTGTCAACTAGAGGAGACGCCAAATGTGCTATTTTTCATAAAATCTGGTGAAACTTTTCAGAGCTGCTCAGCATTGTAGTTTTTAAGGGGAACAGCCTCAACAAGAGGCCCAGGAATTGAATAACATGACCATTCTCTGTGTGATGTTTGTCTCCTTTCACAGCGAATTAGCTCTGAATATGAAGCTTGGTGTTCCCACTTCTTTCAGCTGGGCCTCCTCTTTTGATGAGGTTTGCAAATGCGTGTCCCTGTGAACTTGCTCTCTCTGGAGGCAGAGCGAGCAGTCTGGCTTCACGTGGCAGCAGGGGTGAGCTGCTCTGTCATGCCAGATTCCCTGCAGTTGGTCCATCTGTGGCAACTAAGAGGGTTCACTGTTAAGCTGACCCACAGGCCATTCAGAGGTCCAATCACAAGCCTTTTAGTCAGCTCAGTGTAAACAGGTGAATCTTTACAATAGATGAAGAGGTGCTGTGTGTTAGTGTGAACATGAGGCTGATGAGCGGTGGAGCTGGTGTCAAGGTGTATTTTTCAATGTATCTGTAGTAATTTTAGGCTGATTGGAGCTTAAGTGTTTGAAACCAAAGCTCTTTAAAAATGAGCACAGTGTTCATGGATAAATGTGCTCTAATACAAGAGACACAGAGCAGGAGCAATTCACCCTCCAGAGGAATAATAGATGAGGCAAAAGAAAAAAATGTCCTTGTTTCGGTAAACCGTTCTTGCATGTGGATTAGTATATTGACTTTAGTGGCTATGTGAACATTCAGAATATTATTCACTGTAATTATTTTTAGCATTAGAAATTAGTATCACGCTGGTCAAGACAAAATATTTCCATACATGATCATGGCTGAGAGGCCTGTGAGGCTAATGAAAGGCTCAGAAATTCCTGAATCTGTGGTGTGTGGTCATTAGAGGTGCCATGACCACAGAAACCATAGATTCTTCTGTGTGATGGGCCTAACTGCAACCCTCTTCCACATGAAATCCATCTATCAGCTGTACCTGCCAGTCCTTCATAATGTGAAATTTATTCTTAAATGTGGAGAAGATGAAAATTAAGTAAGCAGACTCTCCTGAGTCTGTAAAAGAGGTATAAAAAGGTACTAAACAGAAAAGCTGTCACTTTATTGTCATCCTCTCTTTATGTATATATTTTTCATCATTCTTAAATAATGTGAATTTTTCATCCACAAAATGTGTCATGAACATGAAGATGTTGGGACAGCCCCTTCAAAACTTGCTGCAGCTAGAACACAAGGTTTTATTGACTGATTGCAACTTGATGTTGTGACACTTAAGTAGGATATTTATAGACTTCGACAAACAAGAAGGACTCTTTTCCTTTTTTTTTAACTGACTCAAAACCCTCTGATTGTGAGCTTTTCTAATAGTGATTTTGTAAGGCAACAGCTTGAGTATGTCTCTTTTTTGTCCTCTATGTGTCTTCTCTGAGCTTCTAACTCTTATCTGGGTTTATCTTCTCTTCCCTCCTTGTAGAGAGTTTTGAGGTGACCCTCACTGAAGAAGGTGATCTTGGGCTTTTTCTTCTGCCTTATTCTTAGTTGTTATTATTAACCCACTAACGCAAAACAGCATCCACACTTTTACACAGAAACTCCTGCCATGCTCTGTGATTTCCCCATTTGGTTTTTCAACTTTGTTCTTTTTTTTTCTCACCCTGGATTTTTTGGAGTTCCAACAGCTGGATGAAAAGTGTGATGTGGGGCTGACTGTTCTTAGAAATATCTGTGCATGAGACATCCATTGCAGTTTGCAGACCCTAACAGTTTTTCAGCTGTCACCAGGAAACAAAAAGCTGCTTACAAACAGGAGTTTGCTTTAACTTTTTGTATTCACTTTGAATTTAACACATAGAAAAATGAGGCAGTTTTTGACACAATTAATGATGAAGTCAAATCTAAAAGCCTGCATGAGACATATCTTCTAGCCTCTCAACCATCATTACATGATTGGAGCCTAAACTGACTCTTGTATTGGAATTTTAAAAGGGAATGTGTATTGTAAATTTGAGCATCTTAAACAAACTAAGCATAATTATCATGACCTGTAAAATATCTAAGCAGTTAGAGTCACTCCTGTAGACTTCAAATGAGATTGCTGAGATTGTTAACTAATGCAAACTCTCTTTGCTGCAAAGTTTTTGTTCTTGCATTTTTGCCTCAGTGGATCTCTCTTGAGTTAATTTTCCGCCACTAATCTCTACCATTAGCATGGCTGCAGTTCTCATTTGATGTGGATGTCAAGCAAGCTGATATTTCTAACCCCAGTTCTCATCCAGTGCTTTTTGTTTGAATACTGTTATTGTACTGGTTTAGTTCTCTA